>NW_020172372.1:0-10820 GCF_003031525.2 Neophocaena asiaeorientalis asiaeorientalis | reverse complement strand
TTATATTTTATTTTTTATTTTAATAATTTTATTTTAACTTCTTCTTTCTTTCTTTTCTCCCTTTTATTTTGAGCTGCACAGATAACAGGCTCTTGGTGCTCCAGCCAGGAGTCAAGGCTGTGCCTCTGAAGTGGGAGACCGAAGTTCAGGACATTGGTCCACAGGAGACCTCTCAGCTCCATGTAATATTAAATGGCCAAAATCTCCCAGATATCTCCATCTCAACACCAAGACCCAGCTCCACTCAACGACCAGCAAGCTAAAGTGCGGGACACCCTATGCCACACAATTAGCAAGACAGGAACACAACCCCACCCATCAGCAGAGAGGCTGCCTAAAATCATAATAAGGCCACAGACACCACAAAACAAACCACCAGACGTGGACCTGCCCAGCAGAAAGACAAAATCCAGCCTCATCCACCAGAACACAGGCAATAGTCCCCTCCACTAGGGAGCCTACACAACCCACTGAACCAATATTAGCCACTGGGGGCAGACACCAAAAACAATGGGAACTACGAAACTGCAGCCTGCAAAAAGGACACCCCAATCACAGTAGGTTAAGCAAAATGAGAACACAGAGAAATACACAGATGAAGGGGCAAGGTAAACACCAAATAAACCTAACAAATGAAGAGGAAATAGGCAGCCTACCTGAAAAAGAATTCAGAAAAATCATAGGAAATATTATCTAAAATCTTGGAAAGAAAATGGAGAAAATGCAAGAAACATTTAACAAGGACCTAGAAGAACTAAAGAGCAAAAAAACAGTGATAAACAGCACAATAAATGAAATTAAAAATTATCTAGATGGGATCAATAGCAGAATAACTGAGGCAGAAGAATGAATAAGTGATCTGGAAGATAAAAGAGTGGAAATAACTATTGCAGAGCAGAATAAAGAAAAAAGAACTAAAAGAACTGAGGACAGTCTCAGAGACCTCTTGGACAACAATAAACACAGCAAAATTTGAATTTTAGGGGTCCCAGAAGAATAAGAGAAAAAGAAAGGGACTGAGAAAATATTTGAAGAGATTATAGGTGAAATCTTCCCTAATATAGGAAAAGAAATCATTAATCAAGTCCAGGAAGCACAGAGTGCCATACAGAATAAATCCAAGGAGAAACACACAAAGACACATATTAATCAAATTATCAAAAAATAAATACAAAGAAAAAATATTAAATGCAGCATGGGAAAACAACAAACACAAAAGGGAATCCCCATAAGGTTAACAGCTGATCTTTCAGCAGAAACTCTGTAAGCCTGAAGGGAGTGACAGGACATATTTAAAGAGATGAAATGCAAAAACCTACAAACAAGGTTACGCTACCCAGCAAGGATCTCATTCAGATTTGATGGAGAAATTAAAACCTTTAAAGACAAGCAAAAGCTAAGAAAATTTATCACCACCAAACCAGCTTTACAACAAATGCTAAAGGAACTTCTGTAGGGAGGAAACACCAGAGAAGGAAAAGACCTACAATAACAAACCCAACACAATTAAGAAAATGATAATAGGAATATACATATCGATACTTACCTTAAATGTAAATGGATTAAATGCTCCAACCAAAAGAAATAGACTGGCTGATTGCATAGAAAAACAAGACCCGAATATATGCTGTCTACAAGAGACCCACTTCAGACTTGGGTCACATACAGACTGAAAGTGAGGGGGTGTAAAAAGATATTCCATGCAAATGGAAATCAAAAGAAAGCTAGAGTGGCAATTCTCATATCTGACAAAATAGACTTTAAATCAAAGACTATTACAAGAGACAAAGAAGGACACTACATAGGGATCAAGGGATCAATCCAAGAAGATATAACAATTGTAAATATTTATGCACCCAACATAGAAGCACCTCAATACATAAGGCAAATACTAACAGCCATAAAAGGGGAAATCGACAGTAAAACAATCATAGTACGGTACTTTAAAAATCAACTTTCACCAATGGACAGATCATCCAAAATGAAAATAAATAAGGTAACACAAGCTTTAAATGATACATTAAACTAGATGGACTTAATTGATATTTATAGGACATTCCATCAAAAAGCAAGAGAATAAACTTTCTTGTCAGCTGCTCATGGAGCATTCTCCAGGATATATCATATCCAGAGTCACAAATCAAGCCTTGGTAAATTTCAGAAAATTGAAATATTGTCAAGTATCTTTTCCAATCACAACACTATGAGACTAGATATCAATTACCAGGAAAAGTCTGCAATAAATAAAAAAACACATGGAGGCTAAAAAATAAATGACTTAAAAACCAAGAGATCACTGAAGAAAACAAAGAGGAAATCAAACAAATACCTAGAAACAAATGACAATGAAAACATGACAACCCAAAGCCTATGGGATGCAGCAAAAGCAGCTCTCAGAGGGAAGTTTATAGCAATAAAATACTACATTAAGAAACAAGAAACATCTCAAATAAACAACTTAACCTTACACATAAAGCAATAAGAGAAAGAAGAACAAAAAGTCCCCAAAGTTAGCAGAAGGAGAGAAATCATAAAAATCAGATCAGAAATAAATGAAAAAGAAACGAAGGAAACGATAGCAAAGATCAATAAAACTAAAAGCTGGTTCTTTGAGAAGGTTAACAAAATTGATAAAACAGACTCATCAAAGAAAAAAGACAGAGGACTCAACTCAATGGAATTAGAAATGAAAAAGGAGAAGTAACAACTGACACTGCAGAAATACAAAATATCATGAGAGATTACTACAAGCAACTCTATGCCAATAAAATGGACAACCTGGAAGAAATGGACAAATTCTTTGAAAAGCACAACCTGTGAAGACTGAATCAGGAAGAAATACAAAATATGAACAGACCAATCACTAGCACTGAAATTGAAACTGTGATTAAAAATCTTCCAAGAAACAGAAGCCCAGAACCATATGGCTTAACAGGTGAATTCTATCAAACATTTAAAGAAGAGCTAACAGCTATCCTTCTCAAACTCTTCAAAAATATAGCAGAGGGAGGAACACTACCAAACTCATTCTACGAGGCCAATATCACCCTGAAACCAAAACCAGGCAAATATGTCACAAAGAAAGAAAACCACAGGCCAATATCACTGATGAACATAGATGTAAAAATCCTCAACAAAAATACGAGCAAACAGAATCTAACAGCATATTAAAAGGATTATACACCATGATCAAATGGGGTTTATCCCAGGAATGCAAGAATGCTTCAATATATGCAAATCAATCAACATGATACACCATATTAACAAATTAAAGGATAAAAACCATATGATCATCTCAATAGATGCAGAGAAAGCTTTTGAGAAAATTCAACACCCATGTATGATAAAAACCCTCCAGAGAGTACGCATAGAGGAAACTTTCCTCAACATAATAAAGGCCATATATGAGAAACCCACATCCAACATCATCCTCAATGGTGAAAAAATGAAAGGATTTCCACTACGATCAGGAACAAGACAAGTTTGCCCACTCTCAACACTATTCAACATAGTTTTAGAAGTTTTAGTCACAGCAATCAGAGAACAAAAAGAAATAAAAGGAATGCACATTGGAAAAGAAGAAGTAAAGCTGTCACTGTTTGCAGATGACATGATTCTATACATAGAGAAACCTAAAGATGCTAAAAGAAAACTACTAGAGCTAATCAATGAATTTGGTAAAGTAGCAGGATACAAAATTAATAAACAGAAATCTCTTGTATTCCTATACACTAACAATGAAAAATCTGAAAGTGAAATTAAGAAAACACTCCCATTTACCATTGCAACAGAAAGAATAAAATCTGTAGGAATAAACCTACATAAGGAGACAAAAGACCTGTATGCAGAAAATTGTGAGACACTGATGAAAGAAATTAAAAATGATACAAAGAGATGGAGAGATAGACCATGTTCTTGGAATGGAAGAATCAACATTGTGTAAATGAATCTGCTACCAAAAGCAATCTACCGATTCAATGCAATCCCTATCAAACTACCACTGGCATTTTTCGCAGAACTAGAAAAAAATTTCCACAATTTGTATGGAAACACAAAAGACGCCGAATAGCCAAAGGAATGTTGAGATGGAAAAACGGAGCTGGTGGAATCAGGCTCCCTGACTTTAGAGTATACTACAAAGCTACAGTAAACAAGGCAGTATGGTACTGGCACAAAAGCAGAAATATTGATCAATGGAACAGGATAGAAAGCCCAGAGGTAAACCCACGCTTATATGGTCACCTTATCTTTGATAAAGGAGGCAAGAATATTCAGTGTAGGAAAGAGAGCCTCTTCAATAAGTGGTGCTGGGAAAAATGGATAGCTACATGTAAAAGACTGAAATTAGAACACCCCCTAATGCCATACACAAAAATAAATGCAAAATGGATTAAAGATCTAAATGTAAGGCCAGATACCATCAAACGCTTAGAGGAAAACATAGGCAGAACATTCTATGACATAAATCACAGCAAGATCCTTTTTGACCCACCTCCTAGTGAAATGGACATAAAAACAAAAATAAACAAATGGGAGCTAATGAACGTTCAAAGCTTTTGCAGAGCAATGGAAACCATAAGCAAGACAGAACGACAACCCTCAGAATGGGAGGAAATATTTGCAAATGAAGCAACTAACAAAGGATTAATCTCCAAAATTTACAAGCCACTCATGCAGGTCAGTATCAAAAAAAAAAAACCAAACAGCTCAATCGAAAAAATGGACAGAAGACCTAAATAGACATTTCTCAAAAGTAGATATACTGATTGCCAACAAACACATGAACGAATGCTCAACATCATTAATCATGAGAGAAATGCAAATCAAAACTACAATCAGATATCATCTCACACCAGTCAGAATGGCCATCATCAAAAAATCTTCAAACAATAAATGCTTGAGACTTTGGGCTCCTCTAGGAAGAAGGCGGAAGAGTAAGACAAGAGTACTCCCCACAGATACATCAGAAATACATCCACATGTGGAACTGCTCCTGTAGAACACCCACTGAATGCTGGCAGAAGACATCAGACCTCTCAAAAGGCAAGAAACTCCCCACGTACATGGGTAGGGTAAAAGAAAAAAACAGAGACAAAAGCATAGGGACTGGACATGCACCACTGGGAGGGAGCTGTGAAGGAGGAAAGGCTTCCACACACTGGGAAGCTCCTTCAGGGGCAGAGACTGTGGGTGGTGGAGGGGGGAAGCTTCTGAGCCAAGGAGGAGAGTGCAGCAACAGGGGTGCGGAGGGCAAAGCGGAGAAATTCCCGCACAGCATATACCTGACGACCATCACTCACCAGCCTGAGAGGCTAATTTGCTCACCGCCGGGGTGGGCAGGGTCTGGGAGCTGAGGCTTGGGCTTTGGTCGGATCACAGGGAAAGGACCAGCAGCGGGAGGACGTCCGTGAGAATGTTTGGAACAGCCTAAGAGGCAAGAGACATTTTCTTCCCTCTTTGTTTCCTGGTGCGTGAGGAGAGGGGATTAAGAGCGCTGCTTAAAGGAGTTCCAGGGACAAGGGAAAGATGGCAGAAGAGTAAGACGTGGAGATCAACTTCATCCCCACAGATACACCAGAAATACATCTACACGTGGAACAACTGCTACAGAACACTTACTACTGAACACTGGCAGAAGACCTCAGACCTCCCAAAAGGCAAGAAATTCCCCACATACCTGGGTAGGGCAAAAGAAAAAATAATAAACAGAGACAAAAGGATAGGGATGGGACCTGCACCAGTGGGAGGGTGCTGTGAAGGAGGAAAGGTTTCCACACACTAGGAGCCCCTTCACAGGCGGAGACTGCGTGTGGCGGAGTGGGAAAGCTTTGGTGCCGCGGAGGAGAGTGCAGCAAAAGGGATGCAGAGGGCAAAGCAGAGAGATTCCCACACACAGGATCGGTGCCGAGCGGTACTCACCAGGCCGAATGGCTTGTCAGCTCACCTGCTGGGGCGGGTGGGGCTGGGAGCTAAGGCTTGGGCTTCAGTTGGAGCACAGGGAGAGGACTGGGGTTGGTGGCATGAACACAGCCTGTAGGGGGTTAGTGCACCACGGCTAGCTGGGAGGGAGTCCGGGGAAAAGTCAGGATCTGCTGAAGAGGCAAGAGACTTTTTCTTCACTTTTGTTTCCTGGTGCATGAGGAGAGGGGATTAAGAGCGTTGCTTAAAGGAGTTCCAGACACGGGTTCAAGCCGTGGATAAAAGCTCAGACACCAGAGATGGACATGAGATGCTAAGGCTGCTGCTGCCGCCACCAAGAAGCCTGTGTGCAAGCACAGGTCACTATCCATACCCACCTTCCAGGGAGCCTGTACAGCCGGCCACTTCCAGGGTCCCGGGTTCAGGGACAACTTCCCCGGGAGAACGCATGGCACGCTTCAGGCTGGCACAACATCACGCTGGCCTCTGCCACCAGAGGCTCACCCTGCACTCCATACCCCTCCCTCCCCCAGGCCTGAGTGAGCCAGAGTCCCCGAAGCAGCTGCTCCTTTAACTCCATCCTGTCTGAGTGAAGAACAGACGACCCCCGGCAACCTACAGGCAGAGGAGGACTCAAATCCAAAGCTGAGCCCTGGGGGCTGTGAGAACAAAGAAGGGAAAGGTAAATCTCTCCCCGAAGGCTCCAAAGCAGTGGATTAAAGCTTCACAATCAACTTGATGTACCCTGCATCTGTGGAATACATGAATAGACAATGAATCATACCAAATTGAGGAGGTGGACTTTAAGAGCAAATTTTATTTTTTCCCCCTTTTTCTCTTTTTGTGAGTATGTATGTACATGCTTCTCTGTGAGATTTTGTCTGTATAGCTTTGCTTCCACCATTTGTCCTAGGGTTCTAGCTATCCTTTTTTTTTCGTTAAAAATTTTTTTTCTTAATAATTATTTTTATTTTCACAAATTTATTTTATTTTATCTTACTTTATTTTATATTCTTTCTTTCTTCCCTTCCCTCTTTCCTCCCTTCCTTCCTTCCTTCCTCCCTCTCTCCCTCCCTCCCTCCTTTCTTTCTTTCTTTCTTCCTTCCTTTCTTTTTCTTTCTTTCTCTTTCTTTCTTTCTTTCTTTCTTTCTTTCTTTCTTTCTTTCTTCCTTCCTTCCTTCCTTCCTTCCTTTCTTTCTTTTTGTTCTTTCTTTCTCTCTACTCGTTCTCCCTTTTATTCTGAGCCATGTGCATGAAAGGCCCTTGTTGCTTCAGCCAGGAGTCAGTGCTGTGCCTCTGAGGTAGGAGAGCTTACTTCAAGACACTGGTCCACAAGAGACCTCCCAACTCCACATAATATCAAATGACGAAAATCTTTCAGAGGTCTCCATCTCAACATCAGCAACCAGCTTCACTCAACAACCAGCAAGCTACAGTGCTGGACACCCTACGCCAAACAACTAGCAAGACAGAAACACAACCCCACCCATTAGCAGAAAATCTGCCTAAAATCATAATAAGACCACAGAGACCCAAAAACACACCACCAGACGTGGACCTGCCCACCAGAAAGAAAATATCCGGCCTCATTCCCCAGAAGACAGGAACTTGTCCCCTCCACAAGGAAGCCTACACAACCCACTGAACCAAACTTAGCCACTCGGGACAGACACCAAAAACAATGGGAACTACGAACCTGCAGCCGGCAAAAAGTAGAACCCAAACACAGTAAGATAAGCAAAATGAGAAGACAGAAAATCACACCGCAGATGAAAGAGCAAGATAAAAACCCAACAGACCTAACAAATGAAGAGGAAATATGCAGTCAACTTGAAAAACAATTCAGAATAATGATAGTAAAGATGATACAAAATCTTGGAAATAGAATAGAGAAAATGCAAGAAACATTTAACAAGGACCTAGAAGAAATAAAGATGAAACAAGCAACGATAACAACACCATAAACGAAATTAAAAATACTCTACATGGGATCAATAGCAGAATAACTGAGGCAGAAGAACGGATAAGTGACGTAGAAGATAAAATAGTGGAAAAAACTACTGCAGAGCAGAATAAAGAGAAAAGAATGAAAAGAACTGAGGACAGTCTCAGAGACCTCTGGAACAACATTAAATGCACCAACATTCGAATTATAGGGGTTCCAGAAGAAGAAGAGAAATAGAAAGGGCATGAGAAAATATTTGAAGAGGTTACAGTTGAAAACTTCCCTAATATGGGAAAGGAAATAGTTAGTCAAGTCCAGGAAGCACAGAGAGTCCCATACAGGATAAATCTAAGGAGAAATATGCCAAGACACATATTAATCAAACTGTCAAAAATTAAATACAAAGAAAGCATATTAAAAGCAGCAAGGGAAAAACAACAAATAACACACAAGGGAATCCCCATAAGGTTAACAGCTGATCTCTCAGCAGAAACCCTACAAGCCAGAAGGGAGTGGCAGGACATACTGAAAGTGATGAAGGAGATGGAAGACATATGGGAACATATGTATATGTATAGCTGATTCACTTTGTTATAAAGCAGAAACTAACACACCATTGTAAAGCAATTATACCCCAATAAAGATGTTTTAAAAAAATAAATAAATAAAGTGATGAAGGAGAAAAACCTGAAACCAAGATCATTCTATTCAGCAAGGAGCTCATTCAAATTTGATGGAGATATTAAAATCTTTACAGACAAGCAAAAGCTGAGAGAGTTCAGCACCACAAAACCATCTTTACAACAAAATCTAAAGGAACTTCTCTAGGCAAGAAACACAAGAGAAGGAAAATATCTACAATAACGAACTCAAAATAATTAAGAAAATAGGAATAGGAACATATATATCAATAATTACCTTAAATGTAAATGGATTAAATGCTCCCACCAAAAGACGAAGACTGGCTGAATGGATAGAAAAGCAAAACCCATGTATATGCTGTCTACAAGAGAACCACTTCAGACCTAGGGACACATACAGACTGAAAGTGAGGGGATGGAAAAAGATATTCCATGCAAATTGAAACCAAAAGAAAGCTGGAGTAGCAATTCTGATATCAGACAAAATAGACTGGAAAATAAAGACTATTACAACAGACAAAGAAGGACACTACATAATGATCAAGGGATCGATACAAGAAGAAGATATAAGAATTGTAAATATATACACACCCAACATAGGAGCACCTCAATACATAAGGCAACTACTAACAGCCATAAAAGGGGAAATCAACAGTAATGCATTCATGTTAGTGGACTTTAACACCCCACTTTCACCAATGGACAGATCATCCAAATGAAAATAAATAAGGAAACGTAAGCTTTACATGATACATTAAACGAGATGAACTTAATTGATATTTATAGGACACACCATCCAAAAACAACAGAATACACATTTTTCTCAAGTGCTCATGGACCATTCTCCTGGATAGATCATATCTTTGGTCACAAATCAAGCCTTGGTAAATTTAAGAAAATTGAAATTGTTTCAAGTATCTTTTCCAACCACAATTCTATGAGATTACATATCAATTACAGGAAAATAACTGAAAAAATACAAACACATGGAGGCTAAACAATACACCACTTAATAACGAAGTGAGCACTGAAGAAATCAAATAGGATATCAAAAAATATCTAGAAACAAATGACAGTGGAGACACAACGACCCAAAACCTATGGGATGCAGCAAAAGCAGTTATAAGAGGGAAAATTTGGCAATAAAATCCAACTTTAAGAAACAGGAAACATCTCGAATAAACAAGCTAACCTTGCACCTAAAGCTAATAGAGAAAGAAGAACAAAAAAACACCAAAGTTACCAGAAGGAAAGAAATCATAAAAATCAGATCAGAAATTAATGAAAAAGAAATGAATGAAAAAACAGCAATAAAATTAAAAGCTGGTTCTTTGAGAAGATAAACAAAATTGATAAACCATTAGCCAGACTCATCAAGAAAAAAAGGGAGAAGACTCAAATCAATAGAATTATAAATGAAAAAGGAGAAGTAACAACTGACACTGCAGAAATACAAAAGATCATGGGAGGTTACTACAAGCAACTCTATGCCAATAAAATGCACAACCTGGAAGAAATGGACAAATAGTTAGAAATGCACAACCTGCCAAGACTGAATCAGGAAGAAATAGAAAATATGAAAAGACCAATCACAAGCACTGAAATTGAAATTGTGATTAAAAATATTCCAACAAATAAAATCCAGGACCAGAGAGCTTCAGGCGAATTCTGTCAAACATTTAGAGAAGAACGAACACCTATACTTCTCAAACTCTCCCAAAATATAGCAGAGGGAGGAACACTCCCAAACTCATTCTACAAGGCCACTATCATGCTGATACCAAAACCACACAAGGACAACACAAAGAAAGAAAACTACAGGCCAATATCACTGATGAACATAAATGAAAATATCCTCAACAAAATACTAGTAAACAGAATCCAACAGCACCTTAAAAGGATCATACACCATGATCAAGTGGGGTTTATTCCAGGAATGCTAGTATCCTTCAATGTACGCAAATCAATCAATGTGATATACCATATTAACAAATTGAAGGAGAAAAACCATATGATCATCTCAATAGATGCAGAGAAAGATTTCAACAAAATTCAACACCCATTTATGATAAAATCCCTCCATAAAGTAGGCATTGAGGGAACTTTCCTCAACATAATAAAGGCCATATATGACAAGCCCACAGCAAACATCATCCTCAATGGTGAAAAACTATGGTGAAAAACTGAAAGCATTTCCACTAAGATCAGGAACAAGACAAGGTTGCCCACTCTCACAACTCTTATTCAACACAGTTTTGCAAGTTTTAGCCAAAACAAGCAGAGAAGAAAAGGAAATAAAAGGAATCCAAATTGGA
>NW_020172371.1:603579-669624 GCF_003031525.2 Neophocaena asiaeorientalis asiaeorientalis | reverse complement strand
ACCTTAAACTTATACAGTGCTGTATGTCAATTATATCAATAAAACTGGAAGAAAAAATGTTTCTAAACAAAAAGAAAAAATAAGCAAGAACATGTATGTGCGGGGGTTGCATAACCGATCACACCTTAGACTGCAAAGTGTTACAACATTAATAATTTATTATTTTTTTTATTATTAAAGCCCTAACTATAACATGGCAACGAATGCACAAAGGGAGCTGATGGGTTTTTAATTTCCCTTTTCTTGGACAAAATATCATGGTAATTAAATCACCCCAGGACAATTTGAGCAAACATGAGTTTAACACGACAACTAGTGCCAGAAGTAAACAAAAGCGCAACGTGGAGAAACGGATATACTTTGAAAAGTCTAACCTGGTCCCAGAGTCTTGCAGTTGATGTTTTCACACTCCACTGTTTAACTTGAACAGTGTGGCTGAACTTTCCCATTCTGACTAGAGCTTCCTCAGGCCAGAAACAAAGGCAAGTCAGTTCTGAGGCTGAGATTCAAATAAACATATCACGGGACAGCTGCAAACTGGAAAGCAAATGCGACAGCTACCGGAGTAACCAGACTAATAAAGGCCCTCCCCACAAACACCCTAGAGGCCAAGAGTAAGAAAGCCTCTTCCTTTTTGGAAAACAGTTCCTGGTGAACAACTGGAAGGAGGCGGCTCTGTTTATGACTCCCTTTGAACTCCTGTTTTTCCCCTGAGTAGTCACTGATTAAGGAGGAGAGGAATTTTTTAAAAAGCTAAAAGAATGTTGCTGTTGTTTTTTTTGACAAGGCTGTCACACATAATGATTATTCAAAATGAACAGAGATTTACATTCTTTTCATAAACAAGACCCATTCCCCAAACATTCTTGTTAAAGAACTGGAATCGACTTCCGAGATTTTTAATGGGAGGAGGTGACTGCTATGGGGCTAAGACTGGAGTTAAACAGCGGCTCCCAGTTCCCTTCCCTGTCGGCACTATTTCCTTGGATTCTCAGGGGAAGGAGAGCTTGAGATGTCAAGAGATGGCCCAGCTGCGGAAATGGAGTTAGTCTGGACTCTGTAGACCGTAATTAGTTTTTTACCCCTACTTAGTAGGGTAAACAAATAAATATCAACCCAACAGGAGACATAGAAGTTGTCCTGTCTTTAAAGCTGTTCAAACGAAGGGATAAAGTCATAGGCACTTGATCAGCTTGGTGAGTTTCATGGTTTTTAGAGCTGGGACGGGCACTAGGGATCTTATACAACTCTCCTCTTTCACAGATAAGGCAAGGGGAATTGACTTGCCTAAATTTACACAGTGAATGAATGGATTAATTTTTGCTCACCTAAAGTACAGCATCCTGGGGATTAGGTGAGCAATGGATTGTCAACGTCCACATTCCCTCTTCTTCCTCAGATGGGCTCTCAAATTCCTCACCATTCACAAATTCTCCTCTACTATAGTTGCCCACACCGCTCACCCGTCCACTATCCAGTCTTTTCTTAATATCTCCAAATACAACTCTGCTACTCTTTCCACCACTGTACTCACTGTCAACTTTTCTAAGAGGAAAGAGTCTTTTGCCCACTGGTGTTGCATGTGTTTTCTTAGGTTCTCCAAAGGTATGTGATTCTTTTTTTTTTTTTTTTTTTGGCTGCATTGGGTCTTCGTTGCTGGACACAGGCTCTCTCTAGTTGCAGCGAGCAGGGGCTACTCTTCGTTGCGGTGCGCGGGCTTCTCATTGCGGTGGCTTCTCTTGTTGCGGAACCTGGGCTCTAGCTGCACGGGCATCAGTAGTTGTGGCTCACGGGCTCTAGAGTGCAGGCTCAGTAGTGGTGCACGGGCTTAGGTTTTCCGCAGCATGTGGGATCTTCCTGGACCAGGGCTTGAACCTGTGTCCCCTGCATTGGCAGGTAGATTCTTAACCACTGCACCACCAGTGAAGACCCTGATACGTGATTCTCATATAGTTCCATCAGGCATGGAACCCGGGAGAACCATCCTGGGGCTGGGCCAAAAAGGAAGGGTCAGCAAACTACAACTTGTGGACCAAGTCTGGCCTACTGTGTTTTTATACGGCACACAATCCAATTATGTTTTCTTTTATTTTTAATTGTGGTTAAAAAAAACCCATGACATAAAATTTACCATCTTAACCATTTTCAAGTGTGCAGTTCAGTAGTGTTGAGTATATTCACCTTGTTGTGCAACAGATGTCCAGAGCTTTTTCATCTTGAAAAACTGACCTCTATACCCATTAAACAACTCTCCATTTCCCCTTTCACCCAGCTCCTAGTAACCACCATTCTACTTTGTATGAATTTGACTACTTCATATACCTCATAAGTAGAATCATTAACTGTCCTTTTGTGACTGGCGTATTTCACTTAGCATACTGTCCTCAATTTTCATCCATGTTGTACATGACAGGATTTCCTTCCTTTTAAAAAGGTGAATAATATTCCGTTGCATGTATACACCAAACTTTTTATCCATTCATTCATCCATGGACATTTGGGTTGCTTCCACTACTTGGCTATTGTGAATAATGCTGCTATGAACATGGGTGAGCAACTATCTCTTTGAGACTCTGATTTCAATTATTTGGGGAATGTACCCAGATGTGGGATTGCTAGATCATATGGTAGGGTAGTTCTATTTTTAATTTTTTGAGGAACCACCATACTGTTTTCCATAGTAGTTGCACCATTTTACATTCCCATCAGCAGTGCACAATGATTGCAATTTCTCCACATCCTGGTCAACATATTATTTTCTGGGTTTTTTTTTTCTTCTGATAGTAGCCATCCTAATAGATGTGAGGTGATATTATGGTTTTGGTTTGCATTTATCTAATGATTAGTGATGTTGTACATCTTTTCACATGCTTGTTACCCATTTGTATATCATCTTTGGAGAAATGTCTACTCAAGTCTGCTGCCCATTTTTTAATTGGTTTTTTTGTTGTTGAGTTGTTGATACTTTTTACATTTTCTGGATATTAACCCCTTATCATATATGATTTGCAAATATTTTCTCCCATTCCATAGGTTGCCTTTTCACCCTGTTGATTGTGTCCTTTGATGCACAGAAATTTAGTTTGATGTAGACCTATTTGCCTATATACATATACTTTTGCTGCCTGCCCTTTTGGTGTCATGTCTAAGAAATCACTGTCAACTTCAATGTCATAAACTTTTCCATTATGTTTTCTTCTAGTAAGGTTTTAAATATTTTTAAATGGTTGAAAATCAAAGAAATATTTCCTGACATGTAAAAATTTTGAAATTTAAATTTCAATGCCCATAAATAAAATTATACTAGAACACAGGCACACTCACTCATTTATGCATTGTCTATGGTTGCTTTCGAGCTATAACAGCAGAGCTGAGTAGTTGCAACAAAGACCAAATGTGGTTCTCTCACCTCTGCACATTGTTGCTTAGTGCACTATAAATCCTATAAATCACAGTGACACATTTATAACTCTATGGCATTTAAAGCGTTATGCCTATCTTCATACTGCACCTTGTAAAAAAATTACCAAGGGAATTCTACTTCACATCGCTGTACAGTAGAAACTAACACAACATTGTAAAACAACTATATCCCAATTAAAAAGAAAAAAAATTACCAGTGCATACTCATGTCAAAATGAGAAAAGGAAAGTGATCTTTTTTTTTTAACTTTTAAATATTTATTTATTTGGCTGTGTCGGGTCTTCCTTGCAGCATGAGTGCACTCTAGTTGCCCCATAGCAGGTGGGATCTTAATTCCCTGACCAGGGGAAGCTGCGGCCCCTGCACATTGGAAGGTGGATTCTTAACCACTGGACCACTAGGGAAGTCCAAGGAAAGTGATCTGATTGTTATGGTCTTAAGGCACACTGGAGTTGTCTAGTTAGATGGTGTATTAGCCAGCTCGGGCTACCATAACAAAACATGGTAAGATGTGTGGCTTAAACAAGAAAAATTAATTTCTCACAGCTCTGGAGGCTGGAAAGCCCAGGATCAAGGTGCCAGCAGGGTCAGTGTCTGCTGCAAGCTCTCTCCTTGGGTTGCAGATGGCTGCCTTCTATGTCTTCACTAGGCCTTTACTCTATGTATGCATGTGAAGAGAAAGATCTCCCTCTCAGTTCTTCTTGGAAGGCCAACAATCTTATAGGATTAGGACCTCACCTTTATAACCTCCTTAATTGCCTCCTAAAAGCCCGGATCTCCAAATACAATCACATTAGGGGTTAGAGATGCAATATATGAATTTTGGAGCAATGCAATACAGTCCATAGTGGATAGCAAAGTATTGTATTTATTGTGCATTGACACTAGAGCTGTGCTAAAAGAATACAACATGTCATCATTACCAGACTAAACACTCATTACAGTATTCCCAACTCACAGGAAAGCAATGGTCAGAAAAATTGGAACATTTAAAATGGAATATCTCATCACAGCAGAATTTCTTCACAAAAATAATAAATAAAAACAAGGCTGCCAAAGTAAGCTGCCAAGTGGCTCACTTCTTAGCCAAGCAAAGAAAGCCATTTACTGATGGTGGCTTAATTAAATGTTTGATTGCAGTAGCTAAAGAAATGTGTCTAGAGAAAATAAACTTGTTTAAAACTATTAGCCTTTTGGTGAGAACAGATGCTCAGAGTTGAGGACAGTGGGAGCAACACCAATAGTCAATTAAAAACAAGCAAATGATTTTGAGTGGTTTTCCTTGGCTCTTGATGAGTTGACAGATGTCATCAATACTGCTTAATTGTTCATTTGAGGAGGCTAAGTTTGAAGTGTTTGGAGAATTAGGCCCTATGAATAGTCTGCGTGGAACAGCTACAGAAGAGTATTTTCAAAGAGTATTTCTCAAAGTTGAGAAAACACTAATTCAGTACAACTTGAAGTAGAATATGCTAAGATGTGTTACAACTGATAAAGATACATGTGAAACAGAAAAAAAAGCTTAGTTGAAATTTACAAGACTTATGAAAATGTAAGGTGTTTATAGCCTATGGTCATTCATTGCATTATTTATCAGAAGGTACTTTGCGGAAAATATGCAAGTCTAATCATGTGTTATTGAACCAGTAGTGTCAGTGGTGAACTTCCTCTCCTGGACTTAGCCATTGACAATACCGTGAATTTTTTTCAAAAGTAGAAACAATATCCTGACTGCCCTATGACACTGAAGTTCTATGGCTTGACAGTGGTAAAGTTTTATTGAAATGTTTGAGTTTGGGCCAAGATTGGAATTTTTCTGAATGAGAAGATCTGCCCTCAGTCACTATTATTGAATACTGAATGTGTGAAAATTTGTTCTTTATTATAAACACCTACATAATATCCTCAATTTTATCTCTAGGCACCCAAAGCCCTAAATATTTACTATCTGGCCACTTACAGAAAAAACTTGCCAACCCCTATCATAGGTATTTGAATGACAGCCACTTGGATCTTACTGGAAAACAATCCCTGCAAGTGAAACTCAATGTCTGTGACAAGGCTCCCTAACCCTAATCTATTTTGGGGCTTCTTGATCATTCTCGACACTACTCTCCACGTTCCCTAAGGTGGGGCAACTATGGTCACATTCCTTTGTTTAAGGGTCTTAATCTCCGTGTCACAGGAACCTACTGTCAGTCAAAAAGTCATCTTCTGTTTTATTCCGAAGAGGCCTGATGGGTACTAACTTAAACAGAATTCTTGGCTCTCAGCACTGATGCTCCGGATTTTCTGAGGCTAGCTATGCATTTCAGGGGCCCTCACTAGACAGACAGCACCCAAGCTTCCTATCATGCAAGCCAGAGACCTTGTTACTACCTTCTGCTACTGTCAGGGGCCCTCACTAGACAGACAGCACCCAAGCTTCCTATCATGCAAGCCAGAGACCTTGTTACTACCTTCTGCTACTGTCACCTTTTTATTCCCGTATCAAGTTACATGATATAAAGAATCCCCATAAATATAACACCCAGTGGTGAACTGGAATAGACAACCGTCTAGAGAGCTATTAGATTGTAGCCTGCAGTTATCTCTGTGTTTGTTTATAAGAGCAGTAATTTAGAAATTGCAGATGTGCTGAGTTACTAAATACTCTTTGGGGGAGTATAAACTTACTAATTCAGCAGTATCTAATTTAGTAACTATGCTACTCTTAAGACCACTTTGGTGAAATTGATTTTAGTGGACCTAGAAAGGGCAAATAATTTGCTTTTAATAAGCTTTAGTGGCTTGAAATGACACATGAGCTTCATGTGTAGCAAACTACTTTTCATCCTTACTGCTTATATAATGCTTACATATCCTTACTCTACTATTTGTATTCATGGCTAAAAAACAGAAATAAATGCTACAAAATGCCTTTAAAACAAAGAGGAAGCTTAGAACCTATTTGTGACCAGGAAACAAAGGCAGATAATTAGTCTCCAGAGTGCATACTGTAGAAAAAACAAAAACCTTCCAAAAGAAAAATTCAGATTTTTCTTCTTTTGCAAAACATAGACTCAATGATAGAGAATTTATGGCTTCATACTTGTAGGGATAGTTGTTTATTTTGATTAGCCTTCTATAGTGGTCATTAAACTGACCCTTAATGGGGTCAGTCATTTGCGAGTTACCCAAGCTTTTTGAAAAATAAAGTTTCACTCCCCAGCCCAACTGCGACAACTCTTCCCGAGAAACCACCTGCTTCATTAAATGATGTTTTATTTTTGTATTCTTCACATGGACTCCCCCTTTTTAATTACAAATGACACACCAATATCCTTGTTGACTTCTAGATAAAGTGAGCTTATCTTCCAGAAAATTTAAGTGATGTCGAATATGTGATGATTTTGCCACCCAGTCATTACCAGGATGTGAGTGCCCTCCATTTTGCTCTCTTTTATACAGTATGGGAAAAATGCCAAATTCTTAGTTGAATGGCTAATCTGATAAAATCGAGTCATTCAAGTCTTGATAACCTATCTGATTCATAAGCACACTTACAAGCAAAGAACTGTTAAAAGATAAACTGAGGTGTATTAAACATTTTAAGAGTTTATTTGAGCAAAACTCAATCCGAATTGGGCAGTGTCAAACCGCAAAAAGTGGTTAGGAGCGCTCCACTGACAGGAGCAAAGGAAAAGACTTTTATAGAGAAAAGGTGGAAGCGTAACCGAGCAGGAGGACCCTATGGGGCCTTCCCAGAACAGAAACCCCGCCCCCCAATATCCTCCACCTGCCTCTTGTCTGTAGAAAAACATTACCTCCTAGGCCTTCCTCAAGTTCCAAAGAGTAAATTTAATCAGAGAAGTGAGAAAATGCAGAAAGAAAGGAAAACAGTCAAGCAAGACAACATAATAATAGTTTGGCCATTAAACAAAGTCAAGGACCTTTAGCTCCTCCTCAAGGGCTAGAGATAATATTCTGAGCCTTGTCCTCTGAGCTGTTTTGCAGATACGGAAACCCCCACCAGGTGGAAGAAGTTAACTGTACTCTGCCCACAAGCACGGAGACCCCAGACTGGTTGGAACCAGAGGGCTGATGATGCTGACTCCCGATGACCTCACCGCCAACCAATCAGAAGAATGTTCACGAGCTGGTCACGCACCTCACAACTCCCCTCCCCCACCCTGTCTTTAAAAACCTTTCCCTGAGAGCCTTAGGCGGACGGAGTTCAGGGCTTTTAAGCACTGGCTACCTGGGTTCCTTGCTTTGGCACCCTGCGATAAGCACTGCACCTTCTTTCACCACAACCCAGGGTAGATTGACTTTGCTGCGTGCGGGCAAAGGGACCTAAGTTCCGTTCGGTAACAGAAGCAAAGCAAGGAAATTACTTGAGTAGCTATAACTTAAGTGTTTGCCTTATTTGGAAAAGCCTCATTGGCTGGTTGTGATTGGTTGCCCTTAGGTTCTGATTTCTTAACCTTGAGGCATTTACAGGCTTAGGTTTTGGTTTGCTTACATCGGCTGCTAAGGTATTAGAGCCTCCTCAGTCTAACAGGCTCTTTGTTTAACTTAACACAATTGATAATCCATATATTAGTGCTTTCTAATTTTTCTATAAAGAATTTAGTTGAAATGTAACAACCACGTAAGGATTTTAGTCATTTTTCTCCAAAACATCCTTTAAAAAAGTACACTTCCTTATGTAAACCACACAGATGGGGTTCGTTTGGCACATTTGGGGCGGGGTGGATATTATCTAAAAATAGAGCCAAATTTCTTCAAAGACTGTTCAATTAAAATGGTTTCTACATTAGAAATAAACCCAGTTTTCCACTGTATACCACATCAATTTAAAAACAAAGCAGTAGGTTCAGTCAACATTTCCTTGGTTTTGAAGTGTCCCTCTACATTTTTTTTAAACTGTAGTAATGGCCTATACCTAAAGTCATGACCTTCATTTTTGCTGACAATATGTAAGTGGGGAACAGCCCTGTATTAATTTCCTATGGCAGCTGTAACAAATTATCAGAAACCTGGTGACTTAAAGCAACGCACATTTATGCTCTTACAGTTTTGAAAGACAGAAGTCCAAAATCAGTTTCACTGGGCTGAAATCAAGGCACTGGCAAGGCCGTGCTCCCTGGAAGCTCTAGGTGGAGAATGTTTCCTTACCTTTTTCAGCTTCTAGAGCTGCATTCCTTGGCTTGTGTCTCCTTCCTCCATCTACAGTGACTGTAACGTCCTTCTGTCTGTGTCTGTCTCTCACCCTCTGCCGAGGTCGTCACCTTGCCTTTCTTCTTCTATGTCAAATCTCCTTTTGCTTCCCTTTTATAAGGATACATGTGATTGTATCTAGGGCCCACCTGGATAATCCAGGCTACTCTCCCTACCTCGAGTCTTAATTTAATCACACCTGCAGAGTATTTTATGCCATATAAGCTAACATTCACACGTTCCAGAGATTAGGACCTGGATATTTTAGGGGCCATTATACAGCCGATCACAGCCTACAAATTTGCCATTCAACATTTCTTTACAACCTGTAGGCCTATTACTAACCAACTGTGGAATTATTTCTAGGACTCCAAAAATTTTATTTAAATAAATAATATCTTACATGTACAACTACTACCATTTACAAATTCATGTACATGCCATTGTTATTAATAAAATGCAAATTCACTTCATAAAGAGATCTGAAGGGTCTACTTCAGACAAGTTATTTATAAATAAAACACTTTTAGTATAGCATTCATCCCTTTTCAACAAAAACTATCCGTATGAAATGATAATTTATACGTTTTATAAATATATAACATATATAAGTTATAATGTATATAAAGCAGAGCATCTGCTATATAATAAGAATTTAATAAATGTCAGCAGCTATTATTGTGTTGGGTATTCTGCAAGCAGAATGGAAGTATTTTAACACTAAAAATCTAATAGTAGTAGGCTTTTCTCATTTTGCAGGAAAAAGAAAGCAAAAAGATTGAATTCAATCACTTTTTTTTTTGGCTCATAATTTTTGTTTAAAACTTTGATACCTGTTAGGGCTACACTGTTAGTGAATGCTAACAGATGACAGAACAAGAAGCCAAAGAATATTAGGGGGAAACTGGGAACCAGCCAATCATGTTTAGTTCAAAAGTTTGTTTTGGTTACATGTGCTCAGGGCTGTGCTTTTATATTTTATACTCAAACCACAGTAGTTTCTTTGCCACTAAATTGTTCTTCATTTACATGAATCAATCAAATACATCCATATTTTATAGTGCTCTTCAAAGAGCACCATAACTTGCAGATATACCAACATCTGAACAAGTTTGAGGGCTGCTAATGGAAAACATTCTCTATTATAAAGGAGCTTACTTTCATGATGTACTAAAATTGTGGTTCTCGACACTGGCTGCACATTAAGATCTCCTGGGGAGCTTTTAAAAATCCCCATCTCCAGGCTGCAGCTAGGACCAACTAGATAAGAATTTTGGGGGTGGGGCCCAGGCATCAGCATTTTTAAAGCTCCCCAGGTAATTCCAGTGGTTGAGAATAGTAGGCTAAGAGAACACATGACACAACGACCAGTACAAATAATGAGGTCTGAATTTTTCATGGTCATGATCAGGAATGCAATGTGAACTCAGTGTCTTGATTAGTTAAAGGAGGGAGGAAATGGGAAATGAACTGAGCCTGAAAACTGGGCTGTAAAGAGGGAAAGGGCAAAAGAGAGGCTGACAGTAAATATTGAGGATAAAAAAACTTCTAGGATAGGGGAAAATAAAAAGTCTGAAAACTTCCACTATGGGGTTAAAAAAAACACTGGTGGTGAAGGGAAGATATTTTCTAGCCTATTTTTTACTGGATTTTCCCCTCCCAACCCACCCAGGCTTAACATCTCTACGTAATTAGCATTAAACACCAGAATGAATTATTAAGGGCGACACATACTTTTTAATCTAGAAACAAAGGAATCAAGATAAGCAGAATACTGAAATACGTAGTAGAAATGTGTTCAGACTCAGCATCTTTGAATGAAACGGCAACTTTATAGTCTGAATATATATGTGTGTAAATCACATATTTTTTTATGAAGACCAATTCCTATCTACAAACACTACCAACACACCTCCCCAACAATAGAGAAAAAATAGTCTACATTTAAGCATTACAGGAAACTCTTGAGAAACTACCAGCTTACTTTCCTATAAACATTGCAAAACAATCTAGTTCTGGCAATTGAAGCAACCTGAAACTTGCTTATCAAGCTTGGGACTTTTAGTCGTTGATAACACATTAGTTCTTTCAACTGCAGGCATATCATAATGGCTCTATAGCAACTTGTCATGCAATGATCATGACCCAATATTAAGCAATGCAGGGCCCTGGAATTAATCAATGAGAAAGGAAAGATTTATATATAGCTAATGCTTATATAGCACTTACTATCTGCCAGACTCTCTTTTAAGGGTTATATATATGTATGTATATATATATACTATCTTTACTCCTCGCAAGGGCCTAATGAGGTGCATACTATTTTTATTCCCATTTTACAGATGAGGTTATCGGTGTACAGAGAAGTTAAGCTGCTGACTGAAGATTATAGTTAAGTAAGTGGTGGAGCTGGAATAGTCTGGTTTCAGAGTCCACACTTTTTAAAACATTTTGCTATAATGATTCTTAATTATAATAACATTGATTAATTTTCTTCATTAAAGTATTTTCTGGAGAGAACACCACTAAGCTCTTCTATTTCTTTTATCAATTTTTCTATGCATTGAAGTTAAAATATGTAAAAGTGTTCCATTTTCACTTTTAATTTGCTTAAATTATTTTTGTCAGAATCAGTTTCTTCATAATGGTTATAATCAAATTTATTTTTGTGCATATGTAGTTTTACTTTTATGGCCGTTATTTCTACACAGTCCGGTTTGTCTGGGTCATACTTTATAGATCTATATTTTACAATATTTCATTCTCTTCGATTTGAAGTTAATGACATATTTTTCTTAGTGTGTTTTTATCCATTTTCCATTTTATTTCTTTTGTCTTGATAAGTTCTACCAAGTCTTAATTTATCAGGTCAATTTTTTCACTTTCGCACTGAAAAGATGCTATTCTTAGTTTTCATCTATAATAATTTTTTAATCAAGTACAGTTAGTGCCTTTTCAGCTTTATTTTATGCTAGTTTTTACCAGTAATATTTAATATGAATTGGATAAAAATGAAAGTTTTATATTTATTTGTGATTTAATCTGTGAGAAATTATGAAATTAGATATTCCAGGACTACTCTCAGGGTCAAAATGATGACTTCACAATGTTCCGTTTTGATGAGAGTGGGAATCATGACTTCAGTTTTACAGATGTACCTTAAAAACTTAAATAGCTTGCCTGAGATAAATGTTAAAGCCAAGATTGGAAGTAATACAGTGGAATAGAATGGTTTTTGGAGTCACCGACCTGGATTGAATCCATACTCAGCCACTTACAGCTGTGTGGCCTTGGGCAAATAACCTAACCTTCAAGACCCAATGCCTCCATCTGTAAAATAGGGATAATATTAGTACCTAATTTATCTGTTATTTACAGAACTGAAGGAGATAAAGCATGTAAAAGCACTTTAATATACTGCCTGGCTTATGGTAACAAATCAATAAATGTTAGTAGTTCAGCATCATAATCCATAGCCTTTGTTCTTCCATTACACTCTACACTGTACTAGGCAATGAAGGGGACACAAAGTTTTCAAAGAGCTTAGAATATTCTTAGTGAGATAAAACAAATGCATGTGAAAATAGTTATAGAAATACTTTTGTTAACACAGTCTCAGGCACAATGTAAGTGCTGAACGAATGGTCACTATTATTATTTGTATTGCTTCTCAGCAAGCTTTCCCCAGATGAAAGTATATGGTATCCTGTGACAATTTGTTGGGAGTACCATATCTCTATGAAATACCCATTTATACAAAGCTAATGCCAGCAGCAGCTCCCTAATTATTTCAGTCCCTAAGTGGGTTTAGCGGACAAATTGAAGACCTAGTTTTGGGGGCCACTGGAGTGCAATTTCCAAAGATCCTGATGGGGCCTGGGTCTCTCAAATTCTTTTGCCACTTTGCTTCTTTGAGGAGTCTGAAATGACTCCTCAAGACATTTATGCCTTTGGATTAAGTCTAAGGTATATTTAAAATACAAATTCATCCCGGCATGGAAGTTACAAAACTTACAACTTATACTTTATCAAACACCCTTTGTTTTCCAGATACTATATATATAGTGATGTTATATATATATTATATATATAGTGACATTATATATATAATATATATGTACTGATATATAATATGTAGTGATGTTATATATAATATATATAGTGATATTATATATATATTATATATATAATTTAATCTCACAAGAAATCTTCCAGAAGTAGGTATTATTAACCCCACTTTCAAATGAGAAAATGGAGGGTAGGAGCTTGGCTATCTTGTCCAAACTCAGGTCTTATGATACTAAAGCCCTTTTTCTTTCTGCTATATTACTTTCCTCCTGTGCTAGGCACCAAGTAGACACTTGTTGAATTGTCCTGTACTATAAGTTTCTTGGAGATAAGAAAGGGAACTATAATTCTGAATCACTTGTCTTAGTGAATCAATAGCTTCAAAAAATTGTGCTATGTAGTTATCCCCATCCACCCTCTAAACAGAGGCAGAATATGAATAAATTAACTGTTTCCTATATTTATATCCCTTTTATTCCTATTTGAAGTTAGACCAAGGCTTAGCAAACTAAACCCAAAAGGGCAGACATGTCCTTGAAAATATAGATGAAGGTCTGGATCTAATAAGGGCCAAGTATTTGGCTTTTTAACTGATGGAATTTCTTAGGGAAATAAAGGATTTATAGGTCTGAGCAAATGGCCATATTGAAGTCAGCAGGGTTATGGGCATGCACAGATTTTGACCTTAAAACAGAAACCCTGTGGCACTGAGTCATTACTCCTGGTTGAGAGGGACTGGTCTCGGTTCCATCGCCGACTGGACTGCTTTTACGGCTGTCTCAGGGTGCCTCAAAGGGTCTTCAACAACCTTTTAGTCCTGAACTCCTCCCTTTTCTTACTCTCAGTGAGCTTAGTGCTGCGTTCTTTTGTGCACATATGTGTACGGGAGTGTATGTGTGCACGTGAATGTGTTGGCAGGGAAGGCTGGGGCTGGGGAGGTGGTGGTATAGAGGTAAAGGAAGAGACTGAATTGATTGGGGGAGTTTTAATTGCTTTTTATTTCAAAGTAAGAGAAAAATCCTCCAATTTTTCTGAGCCTACACTAATTTGCCACCTCCAGTGTTTGACTCTTTTTTTTCCCCCCTGTGGTATCTACTTGCCTCTACCTTGCCCTTTGTTCACCATCTACAGATTTAAATCAGATTCCTATGTATCCCAAATCAGAGGCCAAAAGGCTAACCCAAAGCATATCCTACAAATACCTAGGCACTTGATGAAATCTTAATCTGATCAAAGGTGACAAGCTTTTTCCCAAAGCCAGATGGGGGTAGAGAGGGCCCCTCACCACAGTAGATCACTCCTGCAGTCTGAGGGCAGATGGAGATGCAATAGTGACACCTTCCTTGTCCCAGGTGCTGACAGAATCATTTGCCATTGCTTGGAGACTGCAAGGACATGAACATGCCTCACTGGAGCCATATGCATGTATAGGTAAATGGTTTAGAATGATTTTAGTTTTAAAGCGAGTTTTCATGCTGATGACTTGTAGAGTATTATGATTTAGAATTCTCCTTTTTCCTTTTTAATTGAAAATTGGTAAACTGACTCTAAATTTCACTGGGAGGTGTAAATGATCAAGAATATTCCAGAATTTTTCCGCACCCCCACCCAGGTTTATTGAGATATAATTGACATATAACATTGTATAAGTTTAAGTTGTACATATGTTGATTTGATACACATATATAGCAAAATGATTACCATCATAGCCTTAGCCAATACTTCCATCACATAACACAATAACCATTTCTTTTTTGTTGTAAGAACATTTAAGATCTGGTCTCTTAGCAACTTTCAAGTATACAATACAATATTATTAACTATATTCACAACCCAGACTTATTCATCTTATAACGGGAAGTTTGTACCCTTTGACCAATATTTCCCCATTTCCCCCACCCCCAGCCCCTGGTATCCACCATTCTACTTTCTGTTTCTATGAGCTTGACATTTTTAGATTCCAAAATTATCCTGGTTTTAAGAAAACACTTAGGGGTGATGGCCTAGAAGAGTGGCTCCAATAGGTGATGTATAGCTGAGTAAAGTAACTTAAGTATTTATTGAACTTACTTTCTGCAAAACCTTCTGCCAGGTGTTCCCAACATATTTAGCCCTGGCCCTCTGCTCTTTCTTTGTATATTCTTTCTTAAAATGTCATCCAGGTTCCTTTTTCTTGATTAATTTTTTTATTCAGTTATCTATTTAATTTTTGGCTGCGTTGGGTCTTAGTTATAGCATGCAGGATCTTCATTGCAGCACGCAGGATCCTCTGCTGCAGTGCACAGGTTTCTCTCTAGTTGTGGTGTGCGGGCTGCAGAGCACATGGGCTCTGTAGTTGTGGCATGCAGGCTCTCTAGTTGTGGCCCGTGTGCTCAGTAGTTACGGCATGCGGGCTTAGTTGCCCCACAGCATGTGGGATCTTACTTCTCTGACCAGGGATCGAAAACCGTGTCCCCTGTCTTCCAATGAAGGCAGAGTCTTAACCACTGGACCACCAGGGAAGTCCCTGATTAATTTTTTTAAAAAAAGAATTGAAAATTACACACAGCAAACTCTTTTGAATCCAGAATTAGATGCATTCTAATCCTAGGTCTGCCCCTTAATTAGTTGTATGACCCTGGGGAAAATCACCTATGGTAGGCAAAATTTTAAAGATGTTTCCCTAACATTTCAATCCACTGGTTATTTAAGCAAACATTAATCTCAGTACAGCTGTGTAGGGACTTTGCAGATGTAACTAAGTTGCTAATCAGCTGACCCTAAAATAGGGAGATCTGGAGGAAACCTTGGGAGGTGATGACTATGTCTGTATGGTGGTGATGGTTTCACTATAGTATACTTATCCCCAAACTCATCAAGTTGTATATACTAATTATGTACAGCTTTTTACATGTCAATCATACCTCAGCAAAGTGGTTTAAAAAAAGTTCATCAGGGCTTCCCTGGTGGCGCAGTGGTGGAGAGTCCGCCTGCCGATGCAGGGGACTTGGGTTCGTGCCCCGGTCCGGGAGGATCCCACGTGCCGCAGAGCGGCTGGGCCCGTGAGCCATGGCCGCTGAGCCTGCGCGTCCGGAGCCTGTGCTCCGCAACGGGAGAAGCCACAGCAGTGAGAGGCCCGCGTACCGCAAAAAAAAAAAAAAAGTTCATCAACAGAGGAATGGATAAAGAAGATGTGGTACATATATGCAATGGAATATCACTCAGCCATAAAAAGGAACGAAATTGGGTCATTTGTAGAGACGTGGATGGACCTAGAGAGTGTCATACTGAGTGAAGTAAGTCAGAAAGAAAAAAAAAACAAATATTGTATATTAACGCATATATGTGGAATCTAGAAAAATGGTATAGATGACCTTATTTGCAAAGCAGAAAGAGAGACACAGATGTAGAAAGCAAATGTATGGATACCAAGGGGGAAAGGGGTGGGGTGGGAAGAATTGGGAGATTGGGATTGACACATATACACTATTGATAGTATGTATAAAATAGACAACTGAGGGGAACATACTGTATAGCACACGGAACTCTACTTAATGCACTGTGGTGACCTAAATGGGAAGGAAATCCAAAAAAGAGGGGATATATGTATATGTATAGCTGATTCATTTTGCTGTGCAGTAGAAGTTAACACAACATTGTAAAGCAACTATACTCCAATAAAAATTAATTAGAAAAAAAAAGAAAGCAGAGAATAGATCACATTTCCCCCCTGAATTTCAGTTCCCTCATTTTTAAAATGGAGACAGTACAGATTCAAGAGGTTCCTGTGAGGATTAGCTAGAATGTATGTAATATTACTTTAGCACAGCACCTGATACATACTAAGTGGTAGATCGTATTGCTTCCTACTGCCTCTGCCACCACCTTGGCTGATGACTCCCAAATTGATATCTCCAGCCCAGCTCTTTCATTTAAAGTCTGTTTCTCAGGGCCCCAAAGGGATGTTGCGTCAAAGAGACTGTAGATGAGAGTCCTGGCAAGAGAAAAGTTACTTGGACCTTGGGTTTCACTGTACACTGAGCCTGCTGTACTATGCCATATACCACAGGAAAAGTGTTTAGAAATATATACTGAGATATTAATAGTGATTATCCCTGGGAGATAGGACTTTTGTTTTCTCCCTCGTGTTTTTCTGATATTCCAGATTTTTATATAGGAACATGTGTTGTTTTTGTAATAATAAAAACAATAATCTATCTTTGAATTTTTAAAAATACCATATGTAGCCTGAGAACTACCCCAGTTCAGGATGTAAATGGACAGTTCATGATCCTGGAACTTTCCATTGTATTCTGGGGCTGCTAGTAATATTCTTGTTACAAATTTAGGTTTACCTGTGATTGAAATCAGGAATCATTTCTGCATGAGCAAAGGTGACAGTAAGAATTTTATTAAATTAGGCTGACCCAACTGCCAATCCCATTCACCTTCTTTCTTGATGCCTTACACTAAAGAAGCTGGAAAAGTGAATTACACACTTTTCCAACCTAATATGTAGCTAGGGTCATTCATATGAAAAAGTCTGACAAGTTAGACGTAAATGATAACATTACTATGTGGTTTTGAGAAAGATCATGCATCCTTGATACACAGGGTAAATATAGTTTACCCTGCTGATTCTGCTTATTCTTGCCTCCTGAGTGAGTGATGTGATATGAGAGCTGGAGCTGGAGCAGCAGTATTGCAACATGAAGGAAAAGACAGAAATGCTGGCTCTGACAATGCTGAGCCATTTAAGCAACACTAAAACTGCTTATTTCCATAGCCTTGCTATGTGAAAATAAACAAACTAGAAAAGCAAAAAAGAAAAAAAAGAATTTTATTAAATTAATGAAGGGTGATGCCATGCAGTCAGCTGGTCCCCATTTGACCTAGTGCTAGATAATGAATTGCCAAGAGAAGAAAGCCACTTCTGGTGAACCTCAGAACCTAAGCCTAGCTGTGGAGCAGCTAAACCCGTGCGCCACAACTACTGAGCCTGTGCTCTAGAGCCCGTGAGCCACAACTTCTGAAGCCCGTGCGCCTAGAGCCTGTGCTCCATAGCAAGATAAGCCACCGCAATGAGAAGCCCGCGCGCCGCAAGGAAGAGTAGCCCCCATTTGCCGCAACTAGAGAAAGCTCACCCGCAGCAACAAAGACCCAAAGCAGTCAAAAATAAATAAAATTAAAAGAAAAAAAAGAACCTAAGCCTCAACGTGCTCTAAGATTTATCCAAACTTCCTTTTATTTTCTTGGGAGTCCACACTTGTTCACTCTGAACTCTTCCTGTGTAGCTGTTTAAGTTGTCCTCTTATCTGTCCTGAGGCCCTAAAATACTGCAAAACTACTGCTTTTAAGTCCCCCAGGCCCCATGGTCAATCTTGAGAATTTAGAAGTGCAACAGGTTAGGGCCCAGTAAATTCCAGATTCCAGGCATGGTTTCCCTTGTCAGAACCCTCACTGACAGATCTTGCTTAGGACCCTGATCCACTGAACCTCTAGAACTCTGGAAGCCGACTCTGGTCTTCTCCCTTGGCCCGGGGGGCCTGGTATGTTGCCTTCTGAAAACTTATGGGAACCGTCTCATGGCCTACCTCAGAAGCCCAAGAGATGCTTTGAACTGAAGTGTCCCACTAAGAACCCTCCAGAATGAGCAAGATAAACAAGTTTCCTGTCTATTTCAAGAGATTGTCTTGAAATAAATATGCCTAAGTAATGAATTATGCAATTAGTCACAGTGTCCTCTGATGCTTCATGAGAGCAGGGCCCATATCGGGGTTCACTGTTATACCCCAGTGCCTAGCACAATACATGGCTCAGAGTAGATAAATAATAAATATGTGCCAATGAATGAACTTATGGGTTAATAAAATAATTGCTCAAATACTTATTTAGTTACAATTTCAATAAGTGCTTTGAATGAAACTCCAGGGTGCAGTGAAGACATATAAGGAGGGACCTAACCCATTTTTGAGTGGTGAGGCAGTCATGGAAAACTGCCTGAAAGTGAACACTGGCCTAAGTGAAGGGAAGATGTTTCAGTTCATATACTCCCTTGAAACTTGGAGCTGATGGAGGGGAGAGCTCACACAACAGGATGGTAACTGCCTAGGCCTAAGTATGATAGCTGAGGAGGGCAGAAGCAGCCCCTAAATGTAATTATCATACCAGGTATTACTCGGTGATACCCTTGAGCCCTTGAGGACTAACCAGCTGTTGATCCTCTCCATAGTTAACCATAGTGTGCTAAGTTTGGACCCTGGGTATTTGTACATTTTCCTTTTCCATCATCAGCATTCGCTTTCATGCCTGGATGTATCCCTTCTTATCTGCTTTTTCACTTTTCACACAATCATCTAGCCACAGAGGGCTTAAGGTGACACACTTTTTACTACCAAGAGAAATTATAGGTCTTTCTGTACATGGCTGTATGCTAGATGATTGGATAAATGGAATATTACTGTATTCTGTTTTACCCTAAAATGCATTGATATGTTTTTCCACTCTTTCTTCCCTGGAAACAGCCTTGAATTCTACTGAGTATTATGGCTTCCGCTTTGTTGCTCAACTCAAACCCAGTTCTCACTCTTAATCTGGGGAAATTCAGACACTAGGAAGATTATCATCAAAGGAAAGATAGTGTAACTAAAGTACAACTAGACATCCTGAATGCACAGTACAATTCAACTTTAGGGGATTATGAAGACATAGAGGTGGAGATATAAACATCACTATCCATTTTCAAGTCCACAACATCCACTCTCTCATTTTTTTTTTTTTTTTTTCTGAGAAAGAACATTTCAAAGGCATCTCAGCTCCTTTCACTCTCATTCATTCCGGGGAACTTTCAGTCACCACATTCACCCTCTCGTAACATTTTTTCCCCTCTTTCCCAGGTATATGTGTATGGCAGATAGACAGGATCATAAGAAATAGGAGAAGAACAAATTAAGAAATAAGTACTTTCAATTCACCTCTAAATGCCTAAGAGGACTTAGAATGATATATTTTCATAAATGGTCATTAAAATGAATTGGCTAGATTATAGCTAAGGCACAAGTACTGTGTAGAGTCAAACCTAACTTAACATAATAATTTTTTTCTGAAAAGAGGAAGGAAATTTAATTTGCCAGTTAAACTATTTCAATTGTGTCAATCTTGCCTATCATTTAAAGGATGAGCATTTGGGGGACTGGGGACATAAGTGGTTCAGGCAAATAGCTGACTGACTGAACTACGTATATATAACTTCCAGCTCTAATATTTTCTGATTTTAATCTTGAATATTAAATATGGATTTTGCCAGGATAAACCAGAAATGCTTAAGAGTAACAAACAGGGGCCTATGAAAGGAAGGTGGTGTGTGGTCCCTTAGGTTTGGAGACAAAAGGTGCAGGCAAGGAGAGAGGGTGGGCATGACGCCTGTATGTGTGTTTATGTACTTTGCACGTTGGGAATTGCTCATATTTCCTAGAAAGGAACAGTCTTCTATTAGCCAGACTCCCACTAAAGTCCAATGTAAGTACAGCTCCTTTCTTCAATATGTAGAGTTTTTCTTTTTCCTCAGAGAACAAAGTGCGTACACAGCCTCATGGTAAGAGAAAAAGCTTATACCCACTTTCTTGCCTGAACAATTACTAAGCACCGTAATTCACCTGAACAGTTCTAACCAATAAAAAGCATTTAAAATTGGCCTTTATTTTCTCTAGAATCCAATGCCAGTGATTTGTTCTCATTTAATCTGCATTTGATGTTTTACAAAACATGTCAGGGTTAGTAGAACTTTGGAGTAAAGGGCAATTGCATGAAAAAATTTTCATTTCTCCTTTATGTAAGCCTACCAAGCTCACCTAGGAGAGGCTTTTTGCATTCTTTAATTTTTTTGTGTGCTGTTTTCTGAATTTGCACAAATTTTTTTTATTGTTAAAGCCAAGCCAAGTTGAAATTGGAGTCTCCCAGGGAATTAACTGGCTCTTTGTTTGACTTTATAGAATTCTAATTCTAGACTAAAGGGCATTCATCAGTAAAAATGGAAGTTAAAAAGGTTTTGCTATATGTCGATTTTAACTAACTTTTCTTCCTCTCCTCTTTCTCTGATTTTAAATAACTTTCCATCTCCTCTGCTTTCTCTTGCTTAGGATTACTGATTATTATACCTTTGTGTAGCTCCTTTTCTGTTTTGGATCCTTGGCCCTGTCTCCCCCCATCTCTGTTTTCCCTTCTTTTAGCCCCAAAAGGCAACCTGGCTAAGAAATTGAGTTCCAAGATGTAGGGTAGCGATGCATGGAAGTGAACTGCTGAACCTTTGCCTTGTTCACTCTTGATTTATGTGTTTTAAAAAAATCTCTGGATTTTTAAAAAAGCAAATCTGGAAATGCTGTTGAGGATAGGCTTTGGCACCAGCACGCTCTTCTAATGTGGCGTTTGCGATGACTTCACCCCTTTAAAATGTGGCTCTTATGATAGCACTCACACATGCCTTAGGTCGCTTGAAGGAAACGTCCTCTGATATTCAATAAACAATACAAGCTTTCTCCATCCTTCCATCTCCAGACACTTCTTGGTCAAAACAGTGTTTACAAAAATGGGCTTCAAGAAGAAGGGCTGAGTAGCTGGATTGTTGGGAGGAAAAAGGCAATTAGTATGTGTATGGTTCTTTTTCTTAATTTTTATTTTAGGAACATGCACGAGCAAACAAGACAGCTGTATGGAGACCCATACAGTTGTTCCTTTAACTCTGCAGTATTATCAGTGTATGAAGGTTAATTTGCCAGTTGTTGTAAAGGACGCCAAGCAATTCTGAGTGTCTGCTTGGATAACTTACTTTCCCATGTATTTCTGGTTTTCTAAGTGCCATTTTGGCAATTCTGCCAAGCAATATGAGAAAAAAAAAAGAGTAAACAAATTAGAATGCAGCAATAAATTCATGCAAATCTTATTGTCAGCCACAAAGTAATCCATTTTGCGTGTGTCAGTTTCTGCATATGCTATAAAGAAGCACACGGTCTAGGGTAGCCACAACTGCCTAACAAAGTAGAAACGGCAAAATAATATGAAACTACTATGACTAATAAATGCAGGCAAAAATGTTTATTTTCCAGATCTTAAAAAGCCCTTGCTGTATGGAGATAATTTTAAATAATGATTCTCAAGGGAAAGGCAGAGGGCACTGATATATATTGAGTTACTGCTATGTGCCAAATTCAGGACAAGGTTCTTTGCATATTTAAACTAATTAGAGACTCACAGCAGCGCTGTGAAATAGGTATGATTAGCCTCATTTTAAAGCCAAGTAGACTAAGGCTCGGAGAAGTCAAATATCTTGACCAGGATCACACAGCTAGGAAGCAGTAGAGTTGGGATTCCAATTGATACCTGTCTGTCTGTATATACCTTATCTTTTACATATTTTGACAACATACCTCATGTGCCATTACATAGCAATTCACTGCATCATTATTTTAGTTCTTTTCGTCTATAAAATTTCCAAAACAAGTACAAAGTAAAAGATTATATATGTCAGGGCTCAAGTTCATGAACTGGCTGTCATCACAACCAACAAATTAATAAACTGTACCCCAGTTGACACTTCTGCTCTTAACCTTACTGATTTATTTAATGGCTTCTGTCTTCACCAAGGGCTTCTTAACATATAAAAAATGCCCCCACCCCCTATAACCAGTCAGTAACCTTGAGAATGAAAGAATAATGTTTCTCATGGGCCCCGAGTCTTTGATACGTGATTTTGCGTATACATTCCAACTCACATTATTGCTACAAAATGGTTCTTTACTCCTTTTTCATACTTCATAACCTGTACTGTCTGAATGGCACACAGAAAACCAGAGGTGTATAGTAATTATTCTGGTTCCTTCCCTTATCAGCTGTGTGACAAATTACTTAATATTATTAGTCTGTTTCCTCATCTATAAAATGGGGAAAATATTAGCGCCTACTTCACAGGTTTTAATAATTAATGGGATAAGGAAGGCAAAGTCATTAGCACCGTGGTTGGTAGATAATAAACACTCGAGATGAACTATTAGTATTTATGTAGCTTCAGCTACTAGAAATCAGTGTGTACAGTTGTTTAAAAACCTGGACTTTGGAGTCAGACTACACCAGTTTGAGTCCTAGCTTCACAATTTGATATCTGTGGGACTTTGGTCATGTTATTTAACATTTCTAAAGAGTCAGTTTCTTAAATGTAAAGTGGGACAATAGTATTACTTTCCTTTTTCACTACTGAGAGCATTAAAAGAGATAATGCACATAAAGTATCCAGTATGTAGTTGATATTCAGTTAGCGTTATTTCCCCTTCTTCTCTCCAAATGTACAACCAATCACATTTACAAACGCATTAAAGATTATTGCTGTGATAACCTTTAGTGAGGATAATGACCATATATTGACTTTTCAAAAAAAATTAGATACAGGAAATTCTACCACCTTTGTAATATACTAATGCTTTGACATATACTAATTTCCCATGAAGAGCAAAGAGCAAGGACATTATTAACAACAAGATCTTTAAGGCCAAAGGAAGATGATACAATTGCAAGGGATATTTCATAATGATTAAAAAATTGTAATCATGATATCCATCAGGATAGAACTATTCAATGTGGATAGAACAAGATAAAAACATCCCTGGATCTTAATCCTGTCATTTTCATCATTTTACCACATAAGTTTGAGTGATCCTTTTAAACTCTGTCTCAGTTTTCTTTCTCACCAAATTAGGAAAATAAAATATGTCTTGCCTACTTCACAGGGCTGTTGTGAAGCAACAATGTGGGAGAACATTTGGTAAAGTACAAATGTGAGACAAAAGCATGGGCCCTTTATTACACGTGATTCTGGTTATTTATTTCTGTGGCATCCTTACCTTCTCTGCGGGAGAACTGTGTTCAGAGGCAGCCAATGTTCTGCCTCCCCCGTATCTGTTCAGAAACTATCACCTCACTACTTTGAAGACAACCCCGGCTTTTAAAAATTTAGTATTCAAAGGAAGACACATTTAATAGAAAAACTTATCCTTGAGATATTTTAAGACAAAAAACTACAGTCTCTTTGATGGATTTATGGATTTTGACTAGCTGGGCAGACAGCTTGTATGAAAGGTGCTTATTCTTTGGATTGGAGTAGGGTTTCAATTCCTCTCAAACCAGCTGTTCAGGACCATAGGCTATTATTTTCCCTTTAAACATATCACCTGCTCCAAATGCACTAGTAGGATAACCAAAGCTCAGAGAAGCATTTCTCCTGCTCTTGGCTGAAACCAAAACATCCTCTGTGTAAAGGGATAGAAGCAAGAAATATTTCTGCTTTAGCTCAAATCTGGGCTTATAAACTGAGAAGGATCTCAAGGGGTCTAGAGAAAAGATTATGAAACATATCCCCTTGCTAGCCAGGCAGCTGGGGACAAATCTGGGGGATAACTATTTTCTACAGTTACTGTCTTCTTTTAAGAATAATAGGGTAGGATGGCCTGGTGGCAAAGACTAACTCCTGGGTTCCAGTATTAGTTCTGCCACTTGGTAGGTATATGACCTTGGGCAAACCACTCCAAACCTTTCTAAAGCCCTAGTTCCCTCATCTGTAAAATGGAGGATAATATCAGACTCAAAAGAGTGATTTGATGATTATGTAATTCACATGAATAACTTAGCTCCATACCAGGGTTCAGAAAAATCTTAATTGATTTTAACTGCTCTTACTTTTTTATTATCATCATCATCATTATTTTCACTGTTATTATATAATTAGGAGGTTCTCAGTTTTGAATTTGGGTTTGTACCTGGTTAATCTCACAGAAACAAAAGTGTTATTAAATATGCCTTTTTCCTACATCATACCTTTTAGCACATGCACCTCTTTGGAGTCCTTTTGGAGGTGTTCCATCTCTGACCCTCACAAATCACCCTTTTCGTTTCACCAAATATTACTTATTTGGGGCATGAAGTAATTCATCATGCCTAGGCACTGCCTGGAGTCAACTAGTAAGGGGTTGGATTAGACGACCTCTCGGCTTCCTTCCATCCCTGAGAATCTATGATTCTATGAGTCAGTGTTCAGGAAAAAAATGAAGGGCTGTTTAGTGATGAGTGACAGTTCTGTCCTAAAAGAACAAAGAACTTACTCACTATGCCAGAAGCCATGTTGAAGATCACAGGATCATGAATTATAATTCTACTACCCTCTGGCAGGACAGGAAAGGAATCTCATAGACAAATTGCACTGGGAGAGATTATGGATTAAAGGCTCTAATATTCATGACTTCCAACCAGCCAGCCAGCACATAAGACCATATCAAGTGCCAAAGGCCACCCCTGTGCATTTGAAAAAAAATAATGGAAGTCTCCCCAAAGAGAAGCAGGAGAATGAAATTCTGGCCAAGACAGTGTTTCTGAATCTTTCTCCTTTTCTAGCTACAGCTATAATAAAGAGTTCAAGAAACAATAGAAGCCATCATCTGTAAACTTGTGGCTTTGAAGAAAAAAAACCATAATGATGGAATTTAAATGCTACCTTGTCCTATTCCACTTACCATCAACTGGGGGTTGCCCAGCAGGAGAAATGAGATCATTTCCCTCTGAGTGGCTAGCCAAGCTTGCCCACATTCATTCTTCTTCCCACATCATGTTTTAGCAGGCATCAACACGTCAGCAGCTTCTGAAATGTGCCAGATCTAGGGAAGCAAGGCATTGTCACTACTGCACTAAAGAGCTCCCCACCTCGGCAGTGGACTCACACCAGCCACATTTTCTCTTGGTTGCTTGTCAAATGGTGGGAGGAGGTTAAAGAGGCCCCTCTGGCTTACTGCCTGAAACACAGCTTGGTTAACCTTTGGGGACTGTAGCCCACCAGCCAGCCTTCCTGAGGCCATTTGAAACACTCCATTTCTTCTTTGCATTACATTTAAACACCTTTTCTCTTGATTTTGTTTCTTAGGTGGCTGTGAGCCTAGAGAAGCTGGTGATCTTGGGACGAGAGAGGAGGAAGCTTCTCAGATTTAATAAACAGTTGTCTTTTTTATAAAAATGAAAAGCATGTTTATTGTTTTTTATATTATACAAGTTAATGCAGGACTAGATTCTCATTGTAAAAATTCACACACTGAACAATCTAGAGGTCAGTGTGAGTCCCTTCATTCTGATCTTATTCTCCACCCCAGATGGAACTGCTGTTAACTGTCCTATATATAACTCTCCGGACCTTTTTATACTTATCTGCATATCTGTACATAAACTATATACACCAAACAGATAAGTCTAGGTTTTTGGTATGAGAAGTCTATTCAATGCCACTGCAGTCTTCCCCCAATGTATCTTTGCCAGTTCCACCAATGAACCATTCAGCTGAAATCAGGAGAGGGTGAAAGAGTCCTTATACATTTGACCCTTAAACGACTCGGGTTTGAACCGCGAGGCTCCACTTACACGCGGATTTTTTTTTTAATAGTAAATACCGCAGTCTGGTGGATGCGAAACAGTGCTTATGAAGGAACCGCAGATACTGTCTGACTATAAATTATACGCAGATTTTCAACTCGGCAGAGGGTCAGGTCCCTAACCCCGGCATTGTTCAAGGGTCACCTGTACTAGTACACATGTATTTGGATATCTCTATCAGACTTCATTCCAACAGCAAAGACTATTGTTTCTGGATTATCCATTAAACATAGTATCTACTCCTTTCTTTCCAGCAGGATACACTAAGCTGTGCTGTCTTTTGCACCTTAGGGTGAATGGAGACTCTGGAAATAGTTTCACAGCACTGAGCCAATGAACTGGGGCCATGTTCAGCACAGACAGGTTGGACACAAATTGATTTTGAACTGTAGGGGCCTTTAGGGCCCTTTTGGGATTCAGAAGGAGGAGAGGGAGAGTTGAGATGAGAATCCAGGTTTCTTGACTCCTAGTTTATGTTCTTGCTACATGACCACCTTGACCCACTAAAGTTAGTTTTACCTTCATCACAATATAAATAGGAGGGCGAGTGGAGGGAGACAAGGGTATGGGAGACCTAAGTGGTAGGGAAGCAGTCACCATCAAAAGAAGAGAAAGGGACAGCCAAGAGGAAGGGCAGCCAGAGGCTTTAGAATCCCAGGTCCTTCAGAGTTTCACACGAGACCATCCATACCTACTGGACCATGTTCAGATTCTCACCTTCCATTTGAAGCCCTGAATCGAGTTTGTTTAACCTATTCAACCCTTCTGATTGATGATGTTAAAATTAGTATCTCATACCCAGGTATCTCTTGCCAGTCAACTATCTCTAAGTAGTGGATCTTTTTGGCTTATTTAATTGTCAACTCTAAGCCAAATTCATCAAATTCCCACCCTCCAAATGCACCCCATCCCCCCAAAACAAATAAACAAAACAAAAACAACTTAGCTTCTCTGAATCGCTAAGTTTGTAAACTTTGGGACATCAGTGAGATTTATTTTATTTATCTCCCATATCTGGCCAGTCCCCAAGCCCTGTCTGATTTCCCCATGAAAGATTTCCTTTATCTGCACAGCTTCTCCATCTTCACTGCCATTGCTCTTCTCCTGGGCCATATGACCTGGATCACTGCCAAATCCTCCTCACTGGCATCCCATCCTCCATTCTCACTGCTTTCCAATCCAGCTCTACTTATTCTCATCAGACACATCTTCCTTAAACTTGCCTTTCCTTATGTTGTTCTCCAGCTCAAAAATCTTGAATGATTCTCTATTTCTTGTCACATTTAATCTGGCATGTCAAGTGGAAAAGGATGTCAGTTTATTCTGTGTTATTATCAATAGGAGAAGTAGGGCCAGTGGGCAAAAGTTATAGGAAGGTTTATTTCAGCTGATCAAAGAAAATCCCTCTAAACAATAAGAGCTGTTGTACAATGAAGCCACTTGCTCAAGTACTGAGCTTCCTGGCCCTGGGGAGATGTATAATCAAGAGCTGGGAACTACCTGTCAAGGATGTTGTAAAAAGGATTCCTGCATTAAGAGGTAGGGAAACACTGTTGACAGTAAAGATGGTGATAACTGACCATGTTTGAACATTGGCTCCATGCCAGCCACTCTCATTGTTTTCATATGTTAACACATTTATACTCCTCACAACTCTGTGGTTGACACCATTTTAATCCCCTTTTTTACAGTTGGCTCTACTTTAGTGATTAAATGCATAGAGTAAGAGCAAGGGACACATCTTGGCTCTGGAACTTACTGGATGAATGATTTTGCACAAGATGCATAACCTCTTTTGACGTCATTCTTCTCGTCTGTACAATGGAGGGAGTACTAGTACTCACTTCAGTGGGATGTTGTGGGGATTATGTTGTAAGATAACAGGAAAAGCACTATTTGACACATAGTAAGTAGTCAACAGTCACGATTTTTCTTGTCTCCATTAGATGATATACGTTTTGAGGAAAGTGGCTCTATTTCTTCTATATCTCGCATCTCAACTAGCTCAAACTGACCAGGTAGTACGTCTTCATTCACTATGGACTTGTGGCCAATGATGTGCTGACTGCTCCCCAAAGTTCCTCCATGACCCTTAGCACCTTGCTTCATCACTAACAGCGTACTCCTATTGACTATCGTTTTCAGTCAACCCAGGGTCAGCTTTCTCCCCCTTTGCCTTTCTGAGAACACCACTTTCATTGGTTTCTCTGGGACAGTACGTAGCCCATCATGATGAACCGGTGCCCATTTCTCTACCTGCTATTTTGAAGGTACAGAGGTGCTTGTGCTTCCTTTTTCTCTAATCCCAGTTACCAGTGAAAACATATTCACTGGCAACCTCACCAGGTTGTGAACCAGACCTCCATTATACGGATATTGTGCCACACTGAATGCCTCCCATACTGAACCTCACAAGTTCTGGTCCCAAAGCATTTCCTTAGTATAGTTCATTGTTCACTTTGTTTGAGAAAGTTGCATGAAATAAGACAAAGAGATAACTGTCTTTTGGGAGGCTCTTTTTTTAGAGCCCTTTGATATCATCATCATTTTGGTTTTTAAGCTTTACATGAACGGGGTGGGGAGGAGGAGACTTTCCTTTTCAGCATGAATAAATTGGTAGCTGTCCTAGAGAGCACGCTTCTGAAGCCAGGTGCCGCCACTTAGCTTAATGTTTCATGATGTGTCACCCAGCAAATTATGAGTTGTTTGAATTGATTTCCTCCAAACAGCTGAGCTACAGCTTTTGTTCTATTGATGTTCGTCTCAATTTCTGAATGTGTGTTGCTTCCAGACAGAAAAAAATAAATCGCATGTCTTGTAAAGAAATGTCATTAACTCAAGAGCCTAGCCTATAATTAGAAGGTTTGAGGGTATGCTTTTTTCATCCAGTGGAGCTACTCTTGACGGTTGAAACTCTTTTGCCAGTTCTTAACTCTTCTCTACCTCCTTTGAATATAATACATCATGCCATTACCCTCATACCTGTAAAACCAGGTTACACTGAGTTTCAAAAATCAGGATTTTTTTTTTTTTTTTTTTTTTTTTGGCGGTACGCGGGCCTCTCACTGTTGTGGCCTCTCCCGTTGCAGAGCACAGGCTCCGGACGCGCAGGCTCAGCGGCCATGGCTCACGGGCCCAGCCGCTCCACGGCACGTGGGATCTTCCCGGACCAGGGCACGAACATCGTTCGTACATCGGCAGGCGGACTCTCAACCACTGCGCCACCAGGGAAGCCCCAGCATTTATTTTTACATTTAATCATACAAATATTGACTGAGTACTTACTATGTGTCTCAGTTAAGACCTTTAGGAAATAGAAGCACCATGGATATTGACCTGGCTCTCAGAGAGTTTCTAATCTTTCTGGAGATTCAAGACAAACATTTATAAAACAAAGACCATCCTGTCTCTAGCTGAATATAATTATATTGAATTATATTTGAATTATTACATTGAATATAATCAAATGCCCCCCCAATAATGTTGGCCTCCAGAGGTTGCTTGCTTTGCTAGTGAATAGGGCAACTGGTGTGAAGTGGGCTCTTTCCCTTCCATAAGAGAATAGGGGGGTGGGAGTGGAGGGATAGACTGGGAGTTTGGGATTGACATGTACACACTGCTATATTTAAAACAGAAAACCAACAAGGAGCTAGGGTGTAGACCAGGGAACTCTGCTTAATATTCTGCAATAATCTAAGTGGGAAAAGAATTTGAAAAAGAATAGATACATGTATATGTATAACTGAATAATTTTGCTGTACACCTGAAACTAACACAACATTGTTAATCAACTGTACTCCCATATAAAATAAAACTTTTTTAAAAAACTAAAAAAAAACTAAAGAAAAAAAGAGCATAGGGACTGCTCTGAGCAAGCTGGCCCTCTGCCTCTCTTACAGTGCTCCGTTCAGTGCATGTGGCTAGGTAAGAGGAATTGTACACCAACCTCACCCCAGAGACAGAACATACACACACTTATCTATGCGTTGGAGGTTATGAATATGCATTTTTCTCCTATGATTTCATTAGCATCTTTGACCTTTTCTCAACTGGAGTGTTAAGATTTGGAATGGGTTTTAGGATAGAAAGAGAAGTAAAATGGCCTTTTGGCCCCCTCCCCTTTTTGGGGTTGTTTTGTTTTTTCACAGAAAAGTAACAGTCATTAGCACCACAATTACAAACCAGTAGAAAAGAATAAACGCTTATACATACATATTTGATAAGATATCAACAGGAGTCACATCGGTTCCTGTTATTTCTCCCACTCCCCATTCAGCTCCTTTTCTGTTCGAAGATGAAAAGGTAGACTTGAAATTGCTCATGTCTTTTAAACTCAAACATGCATCAATTTCAAGAAAGAAGGCATCTGGTGGTAATTGTTACAGGGAATCAGCTCCATTATTAAAATAAATGTCTTCATTACTATGACAGTTAATAATTTAGTAGGTTTCTTGATTTTTTTTAATCTTTTTAAACCAGCTACAGAAGTTTCTCATGTTGAATGTAATGGACACGGTAAAAGCTCCATTACTTAGGAGACATACTTTCAATTATTAGTCACAATTGCCATGTGGAGGGATTGATCCCTTGTTTTCAGAAGCACTGGCTGGGTGGGCATCTGTACTACAGGCCAAGAAAGTGGGAATCTGGACAGCATACTCTGGTACCGTGTGCATCGGGCAGCTGGGTACTTGTTTTCTTTTTACTTATAAGTCTACCTTGCTCCACATACAGAGCTGCTAGATAGTCTCCGGATTGATTTCTGCCTTGCCCTGAAACCACTCCTGCAGAAATGCCACTGTCATTTCCGTACAGCCTGGTGATTTAAGCATTACTGGTTCCTCTCACCAAAGGCCATTCAATGCCATATTAATCCATTCCAAATCCTCAACAGACAACAAATCTTAGGGGATGCAAAGAAGAAATATCAATGAGGACTGGAATGTGTCAGCAAAGACTGATTGGAAGAGAAGAGGAGGACTTAAAACATCGGTAGGATTTGGCTGAAGAGAAGGGGTGGGCAGGGCAGCCTGCAAATGTGCCAGAATGGGTCAATGTGTTTGAAATGTAAAAGTTCATGCTTATTGCTAGGATACTACAGAGACTTGGGGCTCCTGTTCTGTTGATACTGAAGTCCAGCCAAGGAAAAGCAAAACTGTGTGTTTTCAACAGCTGAATTTTAACTTATTACTAAAAGAGAAGATGCAGGGCTTCCCTGGTGGTGCAGTGGTTGAGAGTTCGCCTGCCAGTGCAGGGGACATGGGTTTGTGCCCCGGTCCGGGAGGATCCCACATGCCGCAGAGCGGCTGGGCCCGTGAGCCATGGCCACTGAGCCTGTGCGTCCGGAGCCTGTGCTCCGCAACGGGAGAGGCCACAACAGTGAGAGGCCTGCGTACTGCAAAAAAAAAAAAAAGAAGATGCAGACAGAAGTGACAGCATTTAGAAAAGAGAGAATAATGCCCAGGGTTTTTGTTTAAGGGTGCATCCTGCACAAAAGTGTTGGGTGGATGGGCAAGAGGCAGGGAAATACCACCAGCACAGGAGCTTCTGGAAACTGTGCTGTTTTGTAATTGATCCGCTCGCTAAGAGGGGACTCTTTTTTTCCCCCTCAATTTGTCTGCCTACAGGAAGTGACACTTTGTAATTTGCCAGAAGTGTTATATGTGCCAATAGTGGCCCTCGCAACGCTATAGACTTGTAGAAGATTGCTTTAGACAGATTATTCTTGCCTGTCTACAGGCAGGAAAATAAACCATCAGTAATTCTCTTCCCTATTAAAAATTTTCTGTAGAAGACTCTGTGGCTTTATTGGGTAACACTTCAGCCTTTTAATATTTTTCTCCTCCTTTCATTCTGCTGCGACTAATAATAACAATCACAATAATTAATAACTTATGCCATACTGGTAGAAAAATTAAAGCCAAAATGAAAACTAGGGAACAGCCAACGGAAGTCAGTTATGGTCCCAGTAACTGGTTCATATTTAGCAGTTGTACCTCTTATAGAAAGAAGGAAAATTCAAATATACTACTTCTAGGAACTTGTCAGGTCATACGATGTCAAATCTAAGCAGTGGAATATTTATTGCTGTAATGAGATTCAGAAGATTTGACTTCTAGTGTCAGTATTTACTAAGTTTTTTTTTAAGGTCTACAAAAATACTTTATTTAAATATGGTTGTGACAGAGAATCTTAAAACAACATAATCTTTTTTAAACTGAGCATACAAATTTAGGATCAAAATAACCTTAATTAAAATTTATTTGATAAACAACAAGGATTTACTGTACAACACAGTGAACTATATTCAATATCTTGTAATAAACTATAACGGAAAATAATCGAAAAAAGAATATAGATATATACATATATATGTATATGTATATATATGTGTGTGTATAACATCTTTGAAGCATGCTGTTTCTTTATTCTGGGATTCACACTAACAATTAATCCCGTGGTAATAATAATGCTCACCATTTGTAATGCTTTTCTTGTGCTAAGTACATTACATGTATCCTCTCATTTTATCCCAGAGTCCTATGAAGTAGGTGGTTTTTTTTTTTTTTTTTTTGGAGTATATTTGCTTTACAGTGTCATGTTAGTTTCTACCATACAGCAAAGTGAATCAGCTATAGGTAGTATTTACTAAGTTTTGATCTTGGGCAACTCACTTTCTTTTTCTGTGCCTAAGTTTACATGCTATACAATGACTGAGTTATTTCTAATGCTCCTTCTGACTCCAGAATTCTCTAATTCTATTTTATTATTATACCCAATTCACTTGATGCCATAAAATAAAATAGAAATAATCACCTGGTCTAACTATCCTTCAATATTTGAAATAAATGCATCCCTGGATTTTTTTTTTGGTAGAGTGACCTTGAAAAAAAGGAATTCTGCTTTATTACTATCTTACATCCTATAGCTGAAGATTTATTCCTGGGACATGACTTTTTTAAAGGCCATATCCCGAGACTTGGAAAAAAGAGCGGCTTTGTTTATAGCCTAGGTGCTTAAAAATCCCAGATAGTTTGGCCATCATACTGGTTTCCCCTTCTGAAACTTCCATTATATTATCAGAGGTGCACATGATAGACCGTTCCCCATCCTCTCACCCATAAAGCCCTCAATTATTGTTCTTTGGCCTTGTTCAGGTGGAACTTTCCTCTGGTCAATAGTATCATCACTGTGGATGTCCTCAGTGCAAGCAACATTCGGCAATTCCCACTCCTTTTCCAATAAAACCAGGAAGGAAGAAACAGAAGAAAGTAAGGGAAGGAGGGAGAATAACTGCAAATCTTTGTCCTGGGTTTCTCCTTTTCCCATCATAACTGCCCCTCAGATCTCACCTGAGGCCATAGGAGCCACGTATTCCCACTGCTATTCTAGAGTTTGTTTTTAGCTATACTTTTGATGGTACCATTAGGTAGGGGGGCTTTGAAGCACTTTGAATGAGCAGTTCTTCAATTAATGTATTTCACATTTATTCCCTACTTTATAAATTATGCTATGGAAAAATGTGGTATTGGGGTTTTCTTATAATGAGGCCTAATTGCACCATCTGGGGTAGAGTGATAGTAAATTACTTGTTCAAGGTCAAGGAAGGTATGATTTGTCCAAAGGAAAGCCAGAAATAGAAGCAAGGTCTGCTGACTTTCAGCTTAGTTTAGCATTCAATAAACCACATTCTCTTTCCTCTGCACATTTTATCTTCAGTGGTTTGCCATGGGCACAGATATTAGACAGCCTACAAAACTAAACAGTCATAAAATGGTCAGAGATAGTAAAACAGGTTCCACAGGAAACAAAACGTATATGTCATTGTCAGTAACAGAACACAACTATCAAGTTCACGTTCACAGTAGAAGCAGTCTACGTTTACCCTTCCTCGGGTGTCTTTTTCTAACAGAGAACATGATTTTTTTGTTTCAGTCAAAAACATATTTTGAATGAAAAAGTCAGTGTCTTCTGGGGCCTCCCTGGTGGCGCAGTGGTTAAGAATCCGCCTGCCAATGCAGGGGACATGGGTTCAATCCCTGGTCTGGGAAGATCCCACATGCCACAGAGCAACTAAGCCCGTGTGCCACAACTACTGAACCTGTGCTCTAGAGCCCACGAGCCACAACTGCTGAGCCCATGTGCCACAACTACTGAAGCCTGCACGCTTAGAGCCCGTGCTCCACAAGAGAAGCCGCCGCAATGAGAAGCCCGTGCACCGCAACACAGAGTAGCTCCTGCTCGCCACAACTAGAGAAAGCCTGCGCGCAGCTACGAGGACCCAACACAGCCAAAAATAAATTAAATTAAATCTTAAAAAAAAAAAAGTCGTAGTGCCTTTATATTTGTGCCTGCAATTGAGGTAATGAAGTATGGAGTTCATTTGTGAATGTTTTGAATGGCAGCATCTCCTTGAAATTATTTTTGCTGGGAATTCAAATGAATATTCTTTCAAAATAGTCACACTATTGTAATTGGCAAACCTCAGAGTCGGTATCTTGGGAGGGAAACAACATGCAGTTGGATAGGAATATAAAATTCATAGACTTGCAACCTGAATTATCCATTTCATCTACCATATTTTCATGTTAAAACCATCTCCAGATGGAAAGGCAAGATTTTTAATTGTGAAAAACACCTATTAATGTTAGACACTAGAAGACCATTTTTAAAAAATTATAATTTCATTACATCTTTATGTGCCTGTATCTTATTACCTGTTATTCAAAATATGTCTCATTGTTTTTATCACAAAACATACTTGACTATTTTTAAAGTTTCTTTAAAAATCTTTTGGAGGAAATAATGGGTTTGTCCCCCACAGGATCATGGCATACTTCTCAGTTGTGGCTCCAGGCCTCAAGTCTATTTAAGGATGCTTGGATTACTAAACCCTAAAATTGCTGCCTAACTCCTGATCAACTCTGGAGATTTTAAGCAATTGATTTCAAAAACTAGACTTATGCCTCATCTTTTAACAACAAATTCACCCTTCTGGGAATAATGCCTTTTAATGATAGAGAGAAGTCTTTCAGTTGTAACGGGTAGTGGAAATGAGGTTTACTTCTTAGAATCACTGGCTGTATACAGAAAGATGAACTCTCTGAAAAGAACTTGATTCTAATATGTTCAGTCTCTGCAAATGCTTTTATGCTTTTTTACAAAATGCCATCATTTTCTCAAAAAATAACTTTCTCCTAACCCCTGGAAATATGCCCAGGGGTAATTGCCTGGGTCAGGCTAAGACAACCTAGAGACCAAGTGCTGCTGTGAGTTTTTCTAATCATGCAGGGCTGTAGGAAGAGAGTATGGTTACCTCCACTCAAAGTCAAGTAATGGGGACACGCAAAGTGAGTGCAATTTCATTGGAAAGTTAAATAGAGGGAGTTTTGTTTTTTTCCAGATTAATTTTCCTAACCCAAAGTTCGTGAATTCAAATGGGATGCGATGTTTCCACCACAGCTCTAGTGTGTCAAAGACCGTGAGACTATTGTTTCCTCATGCTTCAGAGGAAACATGCTTCAGTTCATATCAAACTTAGAAAACAACTTATTCTCAATAATGTGCTCAGTTTTCTTCCTTGAAAACTGAATTCATTGGATAAGCTTCTTGCTTCCAAATTTTATTTTTGATGATTGTGTCTTCCGTTTCTAATAACACATTTCATCCCAAAGGACCAAAATATTTTCGGTCTGCCAGTCATCATAATATTAACTATGTAAAAAGAAAAAAGGCGCAGGCTGGTCAAATACTTCACCCAGTTTCAACAATTTTAGAAAGGTTGATATAAGAAAGAGTTATGCTACTTGGAAGTATTTCTCAAAGTTTTACTCATTTGGGGCTGCTAGCAGATCAAAAGAAAATTTGTTGAATTTAGCAAATAAATTGTGCTTGCATTTACTCTGATGATCCGTGAACCAAATTCAGTAGGGCTATGATATTTAATGATTCACTGATGAGACAGTTTAATGACAAGGTTGAGAAGAGATATGCTAACAAAACAAGTACTAGATTGTTAATTATCACTAGATATTAGCTGGAGGTTGCTGACATTAGGTTATTTCTACATACATCGTAGAAGTGTATAAGATAATGCATATTCTTCTCTTTTGATTTTTTTCCTTACAGGTCAAAATTACAACCAGATTTCACTTACGTATTTTCCTACTCCCTCTTCTCTGCCATCTTTAAATGCCCGTATTGGGCAGAACTTCTTCCTCATGTATTTCAACCCACCCTTATTATCACATCCAACAAATAGCCATTAAGCATCTCTATGGGCCAGACACTGTGTTTGGTGCTTTACATGCATTAGCTCATTTAATCTTTGCAACAAACCTGCATAGGATGTTCTACAATTATCCTCATTGTGCAGTTGAGGAAACTGAGTTACAAGGAACTTAAGCAATAGGTCCAAGGTCACATAACCGGTAAGCGGCAGAGAAGGTTTTAAACCCAGATCTGACTATTTTAAAGACAGCTCTTTCCATCACTGCAGTGTTTCTCTTCTCTTACCTACTGTGGTACCATAATTGGCACTATGCAATTTTATTGTAAACTGTTTTAAAATCATCCTCTGTGTAATTAGTCTTATCTCCCTACCTACATGCTAATCAGATTGAGGAGGGGCACCATATTGAGGAGGGCTAAAAATATAGCAGAGACTCAGTCATGTGTGATTTGATTTTTGTCTTCACCATTCTTTTATAAAATAGTTACTAATGTATCTAATTGTAAAAGTTCCTGTTGGTTTCTTTTGCTGACTTGTTAAAGAGTATTAATTCTTTATGTAAAAGGTTCTTTTTCCATTTCCTTGTGATTAAGGCCAAAATCATTCAACTGGGCCTTCTTAGCTTTCCCATTGACGTAGGTGGTAATGCTAATGAAGGAAACACTTTGATAAATAATTACAATATCTCTGTTTTGGGAAGGGAAGTCTTTTCTCCATGAAAAATGAATTATCAATCATAGAATGTTTAAGCTGAAGGGATCTGCGAGATCATTACATACTTTATCTGTATCTATTTCATGGTTCTTATGCCTGTCTACCTTGTATTTCAGTCCTTTGGGTACATAACTTTGCTTTCTAGATTTATAATCTTCTCAAGGACAGAAACTCATGTCTGGTTCATGTTTCTATTCCTTAAAGTGTCTTGTACCATGCCTATCATGTATTCAACAACCATCAAAGGTTTGTGAAATGAATGAATCAAATCCACCACCCCTTTGTTTGATAGATGTGCAGATAGATTCATAGCGAGTATTTATATGCCTCTAAGATCATACTGTTAGTTGCCGGCAAAACCAAGTCTAGAACTCTCTGATTGCTAAGCCAATGATTTTTCCATGACACCTTGTTTCCCATCTGGTTAAAAATGAGTGTGGAATTTCTCTGAGTGACCATAATCCATCATTTGCCTTCAGCTAAAACTCCTGTTGACTCCCTATGGATCCATTGGGAATATACCCACTGTGGGAACTAGTACAAAGAACAAACACAAAGAACAAAGAGAAGGGAGAGTTATTTGTTCCTCTTAATATTCTTGGCCAGGATGGGTTGTATATTTAGTAGTGATAAGACAGATTTAAGCTTAAATACTGGGAGACAAGTCAAATCATAACAGTGTAGGTGTTTGGGACACATATTAAGGAATTAGGTCAGTCTCTGACAAAGCTTGACTTAACTCTATGTGAATGTGTGTAATATTATAGATAATATGAAATATTATTCCGAAAATTAATGGTTAGAAAGAGTAAATCAAATAACTAATAACAAAAGCCTTTAGCATATGCAGAAACGTCTTCTGTAAATTTGATTATGGGCATTAAATGAAAATATTTTAATATTATAAGAAGTGATCATCATCAGTAAGAAACACTTACTGAGTGCCTAATTTGTGCTTGGATACAGGAATTGAAAGACAAGAAGCTAGAGTCCCTGCCCTTATGAATTTATAATCTAGTGTCAGGAACAAGGCATGTCCATAAACAGATAACTACAAAGGAGGACAAAAGGGGTGACTGTGAAGTCAGTATAAAAATTTGGCCTTTAATCTTGGTCAGTGGGGAACATTAAATGCTTTTGAACAGATTTGTGGTGTATGTACATAAAGTGATGTTATAGGAATATTAATCTGACATAGGTGTGCAGTGATTGAAGGACAAGAGAAAATAGGTATAGGAATACCAATTTAGAGACTATTGTAATAATCCATATGAGAGGTGATGAGAATGCAGACTAAGGTGAGAATGAAGGCTATATAAGTAAAGAGCAGACCTGGGAGACATTATTAAGACAGAATCTACGTGACTTGATGACTACATGGCTCTCGAGAGGGAGATGTTTAAGTTGATTCCAAAGAGAGGAGTTAGTTCTTTATAATTGGCTTTATTATATTTGTTACCCTGATTGATTTGAATCTACTGTAAGGCAGAGACTTTCGCTCATTACCTTTAGATTCCAGTGTCCCAGCACAAGTTAGGAATGTTGCTCATGTGTTTTGGCTTTCACAATAAGAAGTCCTTATTACAAAGGAAGGAAAATGGAGGACTTTATGGTGATAAAAGACCTTAAATGGAACTTGAACTCTCGGCAGTGTGAAGCAGTGCTGAGTATGTAGTAAATGCTTAACAAGCACTCGAACTGAATTTAATTACCGGTGTGGTAAAAAGATTAAAGTTCTGTTGATTTTATTTCTAGCTCAACCAAGAAAGAGTCGTATGACCTTGGGAAAGTCACTCAACCTTCCTATAGCTCCACACCCTATTGGCATTAAGGGCATGTAATAATCCTAACTCTCATAGTCTGTAACTTGATTCTAAATTTGACTTCTTCACCAAATACTTTTCTGCACCTATGTATATGCTTCACTTCCAGCTCCTACCCCACTTAGGACCTGGATCTGCAGTGAGCTACCCAGACTGGATTTCCCCTCTATTTCCCCACGCTCCAAAACACTCTCCTCTCTCTTAATTTGGCACCATCTCTCATCCTCCCACCTCTTTAGCTAAAATTCTTTTTTCCTCATTGCTAATCTCAGCCGGGTGTTAAAAAAGTAGAGCAACCTGATCCAACAATGTCATAGTAAGATATGAAAGACTGATGACCAGGAAGGTCCTCTAAGATTCATGAACTTTACAAAAGGCATATTATTATCCTGAGATTTCAGGCAAGAGGACAGAATAAAATAATGAAGTTTAAGAGAGAGAAACTTAGCAAGATAGGCTCTTTAATCATATTATATAAACCTGGCCCTGTCATACAGATGGGCTCAGATTCAGGAGTATAGATTTTTATACAAATCATGGAGAGCAGAGCAGAAAGTGTGCAGTTTTTTAAATGTTCATTTTAGGCCACCTCCCTGCCCAATTTTCATTTGTCCCACTGCCTGACTTCCATCAACAGTTTAACAAATATTTATTTAGCACCTACTTTATGTTGGTAGTGGTGTTTTAAATATGGGCAGACTACGGTCTCTGCTCTCAAGGACCTTACAATGTATTATGAATGACAGATATCTAAACAGGTAAGTACGTAGACATATATTGGTGGACATTTCACCCAACTTGGTGGGTTCAGGGAAGGTCCCGTGTCCCCTGCATCGGCAGGCGGACTCTCAACCACTGCACCACCAGGGAAGCCCTCACCAATTTTTTTTTTAAAGTTCTATAAACCAGGGCCAGCGCATATCTTCATACCAGTGTATACAATCAGGATTTCTGAAATGTACATCCTGGACACGAGGCATAGATGATTTATTTTTCCAAACCATACTGTTGCATGTAACTTGCTGATGATTATTTTTAAAATGGTGTATAGGGCTTCCCTGGTGGCACAGTGGCTAAGAATCCGCCTGCCAATGCAGGGGACACGGGTTCGATCCCCGGCCCAGGAAGATCCCACATGCCATGGAGCAGCTAAGCCCATGAGCCACAACTACTGAAGCCCACGTGCCTAGAGCCCATGCTCTGCAACAAGAGAAGCCACCGCAATGAGAAGCCCGCGCACCTCAACGAAGAGTAGCTCCCGCTCTCCGCAACTAGAGGAAGCCCATGCACAGCAACGAAGACCCAACACAGCCAAAGATAAAAATAAATAAATAAATTTATTTTTTTTAATGGTGTATATCACTAAAGCCAGTTACTTCATTGTATAACCATGAAGTATGAAAGGATATGCCTTTATTCTCTGTTTCACTGGGTATTTTTAAGAACCTGGCTCTGATAAATAGTTCTGTCCTATTCAGTTTGTCTCCAAAAGGCAAAGCTATTAATTTCCATTAATTCTAGCCTTCTTTTCTGGCCTACTATAAACCCTGGCTTTAGTTCATTCAAACTGTACATTTGTCAAAGAATTAAAGAGATTTTATGGTCTAGTAGAAAAATCCTGAAAGCCTTTTTACTTGGTGGTTGTCTCCCAATTAGGTGCAAAATAATCAGAATGAAAACGTATTTCATGATGTCCTTCTGTTTAAGTGACTAAACTGAACTTTGTATAAAAGCTAGTCAAAGTTCAACTGAACTGTGATTTTAAGAAAAGCCTTCGGTGTTTTTGGAGGCTGCAAAATACATGAAAAAAAATCCTCCAAGTTCAATGTACTCTGCAAGGGACTATCCAATTCCAGGGGTAAAATGTGGGAGCTTCATGTGTACAAAAAGCACAGTAGCCAAAGCAGCTCCTGCAGCCGCCATCGCCCTCTAGCCTAGCAGGCCTTGGGTCCAGGCCAAACAGACACTCATTGGGGAATAAATGGTCTGATCTGTGAACAGTTTGCACTATGTAACTGAACCTGTTGAAAGAGAAAGCCAGGAATGGACTTATCCTTCTTACATTATTTTCATGAAACTGCCAGTTACTGAAAGATTTCTATGTGCAAGTGTGTTCTTTAGATGCACATATGCACCTAATCAAAGACACAAGCCTTTGGACCTCCATATTGATACCACTGCGCCTAGCCTCTTGAATTTTTTAAGTGCTAACTGGCTATAATTGGTACCAGACAGTTAGGAATATAAGTATTTTATGTTTGTCAGTGTTTTCCTTTGCACTTCAACCCAGGCTACTTGCTGGTACCTTGACACCTTGTTGGCTGTCTGTCTGTCACATGAGCAGCAAAGGTACAGGTGAATATACCATGAAATGACTTGGGGGCACTGAAGTAGATGTGCCTGTGAGTGTGAGTGACAGTACAGACAGCAGGGAGCAAAGCTTCTGGTAGGTGGGCTGACTCAGGCTGGAATGAAACTGCTTTCCCTGTGAGACATGATGTGTTCCAGAAACTTCTAGATTCTGGACACAGTGCTAGACCCTCCCTGTCTCCCACCATCCCTTCTCAAAAATTCTCTTCTCTTGCTTTCCATCCTCAACCCCCACTCTCACCCAAAATGTATTCACATCATTGGTCTCTGTCTTTATCAACTTCTCTCTTTCTCTCCCTTTCTTCCAACCTCTCTCTCTATTCCTCCCACTTCCCTCCAACTCACACAAACCCCTATACCCTAGGGTCTCCAGACATCTAATACACTTCCTATAAATCTACCAACTTTGAAACTCTGCCAAAATCCCCAAATATTACCCATCAGCAAATTCTGCAAAGCCAGTCTCTGGATATAACATCTATAACCAACCACCATGCCATACTGGGCAGCTGACTGAGGCTGTGTCCCTATAGGCCATCCTCATACTCTTAGAGGAGCCTCAGTGTCCTGGTATCTCCATCATCACCGTAATCATCCTTTATCGTGTATGAGATGGAAAAGTTAAATGAGGAATAACAGCATTGCACCACAGTGTTTTGAATGCGCGCTTTGTTATCTACCGACACTGACCAGATTTGTATTCAATTCCATTGAATAATTTTTTAAGAGAGAGAAAAAGTATTGTGTTTGGTGATCAAATGTCTCTCTGCCCTGTGGTGCTGCCACTTGAAGCCCCGTGTCTCATCAGGATTCATCTTTTAGTCTGGAAAAGGGACTTAGCTGACTGCCACAATAGTGCCATCTATGGCTCTTCAGAGGCACAGCCATGAAAACCATGGAAATGACTGATTCTAGGCACAAGCCGTTCTTTATTAATTGCAGCTCAGCAATGACTCGGGAAAATTGTACTTAACAATAACACTATTACTGCTTACTAGACGCCAGCACTGTTCTAAGTGGTGTACATGTGCTATTTCATTTAATCTTTACAACAACCCTATGAAACATATAGTGATTTTATCTCCATTTTATCAATGAGGAAACTTTTATCAATGAGGCATGGAAAGGTTACATGACTTGCCCAAGGTTACACAGCTAATAATTGGAAGAGGGAGGATTCAAACCCAGGCAGTTTGGCTCCAGAGTAAAGAATCTGCCAGCTGTGCTAAAAAATACCTGAGGCTCATGTACATCTATTCTATTTACCTAGAGCTGTCCCTATGCCACGTTTGCAAAGTCCCTTTCTTTGGCCATTGGCCCCATGTCTCAGGGACCAGTTTCCAAGATATCCTTATCTTCAAGGATTCCTTTGATGTTCATTTGACTCCACTTTCATGTGGAAAAGGGATTTTGGAGGGAGAGAGTTCGGCGAGCAAGTGTCCTTTGCCAAAGACAACATCTACTCTCTTCTACTCCCTCATCTCATGGTCCTCTTAAGAATAGCCCTGTTAGCTTTCTTCTATTCCTATGTGAACTTTTAATTAACAGATTATCTATAGAGATTTAAATGAAATATCTGAACAGCTCAGGGCTTATGGATTCACCGTCATCTAAGGTACAGCCCAAAGACCATTTATATCAGATACATTTGGAGACCTTGTTAAAAATGCAGATTCTGGACACCTATCCCAGACCTACTTTACTTCTGACAGTAAAATCTATAAACCTGCATTTGTGAAATGCTTCCCAGGTGATTCTGATGCACCTGAAAATTTCAGAACCAATAACCCAAACCAGCATGGTTTAGCATATAAAAGGAGTAATAGCCTCAGGAACTGATGACCTAGTAGCTCTGGCTCTACAACTAACTTCCTGTGTGCTTTGAGCACATCAATTAATTTCTTTGGGACTCAGTGTTCTCATCTGTAAAAAGGGACATCTCTCCTTTCCATCCTTTCAAAGTTGCATAGGTCAAATATAAATGTGTGTGAAAGTTCTTTGGAGTTTTATAAAAATAACACACATTATTATTATTATGGGTGGGGTCAGGGAGAAAACACTGGAGAAAGAATGCTGTTGGCAAGGACTGAAGGGAGGAGAATTCAGTTTCTTTCTTTTTCCCATCAGAGTCCAGACAATGGAATTTCAAGGTTCTTTCCAACTCACAACTTCCCCCCCTCCTTCATGTGTTCACAGTTTACTGTTAACAGCAAAGAAGGCTCCTCCTTTCCAAAACATTCCTTTAGGTAAAAAACCTATCTGAGCAGGTTGAGGTCGGCACTGTCAGTCAATAAGTCACTGGATCTTTCCCCTTAGTTATTAGGGGCAAATGTAATTAAATAATAGTTATCTACATATTTGCAGAGATGGAGAAACAAAGCAGATATATTTGCGTTCATTCATAATTAGGCTTAGAATGGTACATACCTGTCATCTTAAAAGACACAGAAAAAAAAAAGACACAGAAAATATTGTTCATTCTTCATGTGTAATGAGTCCAAACATTTGTTTTGTTTCTGATATAAATGGGTGATCTATTTATTTTCAAGGTGAATTATCCTACTTAGGCCCCCTTCCTTACCATCCACTCTCTGAAGTTTTAGTCAAAGGATTTCAACACTTCTAAGATTCAAATTGGATCTAGGGTTTTGTCCAAACATCTGGCTTTCAATTTCTGAATGCCTAGGTCATTCCTGCCTTTTGGAAAAGAATGTCTGCCCATTCTTGTCCATTCCCACTGAGTGACTTTCCTCTCTGCTATTTTGACTTTCCAACCAGGAAATGGATTTCATTAACTTTAGCTTGCAGAGCAGAGGCTGTACCTGAGGTGACCCCAAAAGTCATTCAAATATTTCATCCAAAGGCAGGCAAATGCTGTGTGGGAAATCACACAGAGGAGGAAAAAAAGAGAGAGGGAGAGAAGAGATGAAATCAGGCTTTGATGAGCATTTCAGCCAGGCCAGCCCCTTGGAAAGGTGCCAGCGCTGGTGAAGCGGCAGCAGCTCTGGGTTTCACAGGCAGTCTGGAATGCACTGCAATACAGCCCAGCCTCCCTCTCGTTAGAGGCCTAGCGTTTGATGATTCAGCTGCTTCCCGGCTGCCAGGAGAGATTTGGCCAACTGTTTGAAAAACACTGTCTGCCCCAGACCACACTTGTTTTTATTCTCTGCCTGTTGTCAGGGGCCTCTTCTGAAATGGAACACCTCAGGAAATCAGACCCAAACTCTGAGGAGTTTATGCTGCCTCTTATACCCCCTTTTCAAAGGCAATTATACCAAAATAGGGATTGTTTGTAGCAAAGTGCTTTCCTAGTGATGTTGAAAGCAGACAATGTATTATCAGGAAATGATCTCTCATTAGATCTTCTTCAGATCAGATGAAAAACAGTGTGCAGGCACAGCTGAATGTGCCACTACTGAACTCCCCATATATCAGTTTGTTCAAAGATGCAGGTTAAAGGGTAATGGAGACATGTATTTGGGGAAGGAATTGAGAAAGAGCCTCCGCTGAAGGCTGGACTCTTGAACTCTGCTCTTTGCTGCTGAGAAGTCCCCTAGAGCTACAGGTCCACCTTTCTAACAAAGGAAGCTGATCCTCAAGGTGGATTGGGCTGCCTCATTCAGAAATGAACATATTACCTTCAATACAGCTTAGCGATTAAGAGGATGGCCTTTGGCGTTGGACTGCCAGAATGTGTAACCCAGGCTACATCACTTATTAGTTTTGTGAATGTAAGAAATTTAGTTCTCCATGCCTCGCTTTTCTTATCTGTAAAATAATGGTACCTTCTTTATGAGGTTGTGAGATTTAGAGGATAAATGAGTTGATACATGTAGAGAGTTTAGAATAGGGCCTAACATATGATAAGCCCTCAATAACAGTGTTAACTATTAATGTTATTAAGGCCCTGAAAGTATTCAAGCCAATACCTCTCATGTACTGTGTAGCACAGTGATTGAGAACACACCTTTTAAAAGTAAGACTGTCTTGGGCTTGGGACTTCCCTGGTGGTCCAGTGGCTAAGACTCCGTGCTCCCAATGCAGGGGGCCCGGGTTCGATCCCTGGTCAGTGAACTAGATGTCGCGTGCCACAACTAAAGATCCTGCATGCCACAATTAAAGATCCCGCATGCCGCAACTAAGACCCGAGGCAGCCAAATAAATTAATTAAAAAAAGACAGTCTTGGGTTTGAATCCTAGTTCCACCACTTCCTAGCTGGACTTGGGTAAGTTATCTAACCTCTGTAAGCCTCAGTTTCCCCATCTGTAAAATGGGGATAATAACTGTAGCTACTTCATAGAGTTATTGTGATGATTAATAAATGAGGTAAAATGCTTATTGCAGTGGCTGGCCCATAGTAAGTGCTCAATAAATGATAATCATATACTATGCCAAAGACTCTGGCTCTACAAAGCCCACATCTTTTTTTTCTAGTCTTGGCTCTATTTAAATATTAGATAATATTTTAAAGATTCACTCTCTGCTAAGAGGTCCTTATATTCAAGATAAAATAGCGATGGTGTCTTAATTAGCTCCTTGCTTAGGAGGAAACAGAGTTATCCAAGCCAGTAGGAAATGAAAAATCAAACTCCTCGCTCCTCAACCCTTAGATGCTTTAATGATCTCAATAGTCACTTGAGCCAGTCAGCTGAAAAGGGAACCAGCTGGAAGCAAAAACAGGGTAAATTGGCAATTACCAAACTCCTTCATTTTATGAAAATGGCCTGGTTATTTGTCAGACTTTTAGCCCACTCAGGATCTCTCAATCTCTCCTTTATTCCTCTTGAATGGTGAAAAACTGGGTGAGAAGGATGGCAAGGGAGAGAAACAAATCCCTGGCCCTCAAAACCTCACCTGTGGCTTGGCATGGAAAGTGGGCTTGCCTTTCTAGAGAAGACAGTGTGACTTTGCTGAGAAAAGAAGCCAGTCCAAACAGTTGCAATGATTCTTCGCTCACGCTCCAGCTTGTTCCTCAGCTGTGAAACATCATGCTTTAGAAGAAAAAACACGATGCTCCCTTTCTCTTGCACTTACTGTGTGAACACGCAGAAGGTCCCATGTTCTTCCCTGTTCTTCGAATACACTGAATTTGTGGAAGACAGCGTTGCTTTAGCTCCATCTTGGGGCATGAAAAGAAACTAGATCTAAACCGACAGATTCTCAAAGAACGATTTTATGTATCACTGGAGAACTTGTCTCCGCAGTATTGTAACCTGACTTTTTGACTGAATCTACAGAATTGTACATGTAAATCCTGGCAAGGAACACCCTTGCATGTGGCTATGGTTCTGCAAAGTCCAAACCACTTCTCTCCTTTCTCTTCCTTGATTTCTAGTGTGGTTTCAGAGTAGCTTCAGGGGAACTCCTGATGTCTGAGTAACTATGCTGTCCTCAGGCCCTTCTCAACCCTCTTGCCTCCACCCCTTTCATCTTGAGCGTCTTCACCAGGTCTGAGAAGATAGAGGCACACACAGTTAAAACCTTTTGGAAGTTTTGCCTTGCTTCCTACAGACACAGTCATGAACAACCACGGTTTTTAATTTTCAAGAAGGAAACAAAAATATATGCAGGAGCCATTTTCTATTACTGTATAAGAACAGTAAAATACTATAAAGTGGATTCTCAGCATTTTAACAATAAAAAGCAGTGAACAATACTTTAATAGTCACTATAAAGAGCAGCCCACTGGACTGTAATTCTTAATATTTATTGGGCACAACAGAATATAGAACAGACTGTTCTGGTTGAGGGATTTCTATAAGAGTCAATTCCAAAAACCAATCTGGGGTGCAAAGTAAAGCTTGATGGGCTGTGGTAGAACAGCAGAAGCAGGTCCTGTTGGCAGTGGTTTAAGGGAGAGCAAGGCTGGATAGAGGCTTTATAGATGGTCACACTAGTCCACATGGAGTGGGAGAAGGGGAGATTGGTTCTCAAAGGTGAAGTGTCCTCTCTCTCAGCTCTTGTGGGTCCAAAACCTTGAGAATCAACTTACTCAAGGACGACTGAGTTCCAGATGACTGGCTTATACCATTCCAAATCTGAACTGTACCAAAATCCAAGCCTGAACTGCCTGTTTTTTTGCATAGGGTATCTCCTTGGTCAGGAGATCTATTCAGAGAAACAACTTACTGGATAGATTTTATGTCACAGTACAATTTAATGATGTAAAATCAGAATAAAGAAACCATGGTAGCTCTAAGAGGTCTTGTCATCTCCCTAATGGAACAACCTCTACTGCCTAAATATTCCTTGCCAGAGCTGTGCCCAGTTATCTGAAGTCAGAACATCCTGTCCCGGGAGAGTGCTGGAGATACTTGCTGCAAAGAGACGTATAGTAACTAAGCAAAGGGGGATCCCTTTTTGAGCTTATGCCTACCTCGACTTGAGAAGTAGGCAAAGATGAAAGGACCAGTAGGGACTTGTGAGAGAGCGACAGCTTTATAAGAGGAGCTGGAAGTGTCCAGCCCATCTCAGTACTGGGTATGCAATAGGTCTTTCTTTGACTTTGGGCGGACTGGTCAATGAGTTGACCTACTAATTAATTCCTTTCTAAACCGTTTTTACCCCAACCACATTTTATTCATCATTTCTTATCGCCTCTCTTTCTTCCTCAGGTATTTATTAACGATAGAATTAGGTGCCATTTTAATTACTCATTTGTGAATCCAGAGGTTTGTAAGTATCTTTTTGTCTTACTATTTCCGACTCTGTTTGTGTCTTTTTAAGCCAATGCACACCCTAGGTCTGAACTTGGCTCTTTTCCCGGACACATCAATCTTTTTACATCACAGAAGGACCTTTTCCTCAAGACTATTCAAGTGAACACACTTGTACTGTATTGCAGCTTCTCAAGATGTCTCACATACTCTCCCAACGTTCCTTAGAACAGTTAGTATGGCCACCTCGATACTACAGAAATGTGAATTTCAAATCAATGGAGTATAAAATTTACTACACCAAAACATTAAGACTTTAAAACAGCATTATCAGATAAGGAGCCCAAATAAAATTATTAAATCAGAAAGACAAACATAATTTATCTAATTCACATGAGGGAGGAACTAGATTCTTCTACTTAAGTAGCCAGATGTGATGGAAAGAGAACTAAAAGTAGAAGTGGAAAGGGAAAGAGACATCAATATAATTCATTACCTATCCATTATGTTCCATCTCCTTTAATTTATTAATTTCCACATGAAGGCTGATATTTGGCTGGGTAGCAATTATGCATCAGTATGGTCAAGTCAGTTGTTTTCAGCAGGTGTTTCTCTGATTGGTCAGTGCCCATGCTCTACCAGTTGTTAAACACTTGGACTATCATTTAAAACCACACCAAGCCTACAAGATAGGTATTAATCCTACAAAGTAGTTATTTTTGTCTATATTTCAAATAAAGTCTCAGGAAAACTAAGAGAATCTACAGCAAACAGTGGACCTTTATGTGAATTATCTCACTTACTCCTTTCTGAACGCCCCTTATGAGGTATTGTACCAGTTTTACAGATGAGGAAGCTGAGGCTCAGAGAGATTAAGTAAACTGCCCCCAGGCTGCACAGGTGGAAGAGCAAGAGCTCCAATTCAAGTCTAGATCTATCTGACTCAGAGGTCCATTCATTTCATTATACCACACTGCCTTCAAAGGTCTTTTCCTAAATTGCCACTGAGCCAGCTCTATGTTCATAGGTAAAATGTTCTGGGTTCCTAGTTTTGCATTGTTGGTCTCGGTGATCTCTAAGTTTCCTTCCAGTCATAAGCATGTATGCAAAGGTCGAAGTTACGGTCTTTGTTTAAGGATTCAACAGGCATTTGTGTATACTCTAGTCATTCGGATATAGAGAGTGCTTCCATTAGATAGTCAGCTGCATCATTTTCCTTGACAAGTTCTCTCTTGTACAAAGAGAGGAAAATCAGCTCAACAACTCTGGCTGGGTATGTACAAGTCTGGCCTGCAGGAATTGAACTTCCCAGGATGCCAAGGACCTTTCTGGCTTCAGTGTTTACGGTGCACACCATCCCTTCTGAAGAACTTTTCTCTGTTGTTGTTTTTTTCCACTAGAACCAAATCTTGAGAAGTCTTGTAATATAGTGGAATGGAGACTGGATAAGCAATCAACACGAGAAGACCTGGGTTCCAGGCACAGTCCTATTACCTAGCTGCGGATGCTCAGGCAAGCGTTTCCCCTTCTCTTGATCTTTCATTCTTTAACCCTCATAGGGTTACTTTGGGTATCAAATGAGAGAATGATGTCAAAGTGGTTTTTAAGCTATTTTCCTTCAGAAATACATTATGGCATTCAACATTTGACTAGTTGCAGAATTCCTTTAAAACCACAGAATTGTAGCATGGAAATAGGTCTTAGATATCTACTTCAGTGATTAGAAAAGTATTTTATAAATAAAACCCTTATTTCAATAGCAACCTTATTATAAACAGCAATAAATAAAAGCAGGATTTAGCAGCTCTAGTTAAGCAAAGGTGCATGTTCTCAATTCTGCTCTTCTTGACCCTCATAAAGTCCCATGAGACCCCTGCTCAAAAACCTAGGTTCCCACAGAAACTCCATTTGAAAATCATTTATATGACCACACCTTCATGTTCAGATGGGCCTGAGGTCCAGAGAAGGAAAGGGACTTGCCTAGTGCCATCCAACTCTTAGGAGGGAAAGCTGGGACTAGAAAGCAAACAACACACACAAAACATGGCAATGTATTTTTTTCTTATGTAGTGGTAATTTCAATCAGAACATAAGCAAGGATATTGTATCGGACATAAAGTATCTGAATTAGGGTAAATACACTTTAAGTAGGTTGTGTAGATTCAGGTATTTTGATGTGAAAATATTTTGGCCATAAGAACAAACAAGTGAACAAAAACTTTTCAGCTTAAATAAAATATTGGTCGAGCAGTTTTCCCAAGGCTTACTTCATCCCAAACCCTAGTTGTATCAAATAGCTGGTCAAAATGGAAATAGAAAATGTTAGGTTCTCATTTTTTGAAGTCAGTTTCATATTTTATTAATTTTCTATGAACTTTATCAAGGTAAGCTCAAAGTATAATAATATATGCACACAGTAATAAATCAAGGCATGCAGAAGAATTTGTGATGAAAAGCAAGTCTCCCTTGGGCTTCCCTGGTGGCACAGTGGTTAAGAATCTGGCTGCCAATGCAGGGGACATGGGTTCGAGCCCTGGTCTGGGAAGTTCCTACATGCCATGGAGCAACTAAGTCCATGCGCCACAACTACTGAGCCTGCGCTCTAGAGCCCGTGAGCCACAACTACTGAAGCCCATGCACCTAGAGCCCGTGCTCCGCAACAAGAGAAGCCACCCCAATGAGAAGTCCATGCACTGCAACGAAGAGTAGCCCCTGCTCGCGGCAACTAGAGAAAGCCTGCGTGCAGCAACGAAGGCCCAATGCAGCCAAAAATAAATAAATAAAATAAATAAATTTATTTTAAAAAAAAAGCCAGTCTCCCTTCCCATTCCCCAGTGCCACTCCCCAGAAGCAATTTATTTAACAGTTTCCATTTGTATTTCCTGGATGGAGCCAAGTTCACAGCATTCATTACGCGCTGGAATAGAAGGGCTTACAAGCAACAGTCACCAGCTATATTTACCATAGTGTTCTTCCTGTTTATACCTCTCTCTGGTCTCCCAAGATTGAGATCCTTGAGGCTGAAGCTGTGGTCCTCTGTAATACTCGAAGAAGAGCCCCACCTTAATCCTTGGGAGGCAACAGTTGAACTAAGTCCTGGACTGGCTTATTTATTCTTAGATTCTGAGGACTTAGCACATAGTTCTCAATAAATGTTGAGAATTTAATTGATTAATTGATGAGTTAACCAGCAAAGGTCTTAAGAAAATAGTACACTATCACTTCACTAAAGTATGTGCCTCAATTCCGTGACTGCAGCTCTGTTGGCAACAACTGGGAGTGACCAAGACAGAGTAGTCATATATTATCATTCCTATGGCCCTAAGCAACTAGCCTGAAAGGAAAGACATAGAAACCTGTGTGTGTGGGTAGGTATTGACACTGGCCTTGGCTAAATCCAGAAATCAATCAACAAGTAATAACTCCTATAACAACATTCATTTATTGAGTGTCTAACACAGCACATACAGGATCTGGGATAAGCATTTTATGTGTGTTACTGAGTCCTATCCACAACTCTGTGAGATAGGTACTATTGTTATTCCTATCACTGATGAGGAAACTAGATGCAGACAAAGAATGGATCCTGAGCAAGGTAATACAGTTAGTATAAGTGATGGAGGGTGGGGGGTGGGTTCAAGTCTAGACAGTTGGAATCTGGAGCCTATGTTCTTTATGTTTTAAAAGCACATACCATAGTGTCTTTCACATAGTAGATGATAAATATATGTTAATTCTCTTCTGGTCTTACTGGAAACAGGAAATATTTGGACAATTATAAGTCAGGGAGGTAAAGAAAGGGGAGGAACTCAAACACTTAAACACAGAATCAGATCATATTGAGGGGAATACATGTTGTTAATATTACTATTTTTAGTCACCTTCCCCACTTGCCACTCTCCTTAGCATCCCCCTCCACTCTTGAAAGTCATCCAGTTTGATCGTCACGTCAGTGTCCTAGACTGGCTGGCTGCCTTCCTGCCATAGGACTTCATCCAAATCTACACCCACACAAGCCATGTGTCTACTCCCTCCTGTATCTTATTAAAGGCCATGCTGATGATCCAAAGAGAATGGTAAAATTATGTTTGGAGAGAAGACTGCCTGGATATACTTGGCTAGGGCAGAACTTGTCTGTCTGCAGAAGTTTTCTGAGTCTCCTTCCAGTAAAACAGTGAATTCTGCTTCCTATCCTCTCAGGATATAATCTGTAATAAAGCTGCATTTTGTTGCACTTTATACTCTCTAATGAACTTTTGCAGATGTTATCGCATGTGATCCTCACAAGAGCAAGAACACAGAACACAGAACATTCATTCAGTAAGTATCTAATTCATCCTACTATGTGTCAGACCTTAGGCTAGGCCTTGGCTTAAGCATATGAATAAGGTTAACTCCTAGTCACGCTTCCAGTCTCAACATAAATGTCATATTTTTCAGAGGGGACTTTGCTTTTTTCCCCCCACTATCATCATATCCTGCTTGTATCCATCATAGGACTTAACACAATTTAGCTATAGATTTATTTATTTATTGTCTGTTTTCCCTACTTGCATCACAAGCTTCAAGAGGGTTGAGATTTTGTCATGTTCCTCTAGTGAAGCCTCACACATAGCACAGTGGGAAAGAGTTCACATTCTGGTAAAGGGAAACAGACAAGTACACACATACTCATAATAAACTAGTGCTGATGTCTTGGGAAAAGTCTGTTTAGAGTAGGGGCCTAACGACAAGAGGAACAAATTCTATGTCTATGTCAGAAAAAGCTTCCCTGATGGGGTTACACTTAAGCTGAATGTTGAAAGATTATAAGGAAACCATGATGGGTAAGTAGCCCCCCAAAGAGAAAGCAACATAGACAGTAGCTTGGAGAGATAAAACAGCACACCACATTATAGGAACTATAAGTATTTTGGTAATTTCTAGAGCAAGTGAGAGTGAAGTGAAGGGTGTGAGTTGGTGAGAGATGAGCTTGAAGAAGTCAACAGGAGAGAGATTAGCAAGAGGACCCTAAATGCTATACTACCCAATTTGAACTTTTTTCCAGTCACAATAACAGCTACCATTTGTTGACTTCTTCCAGTCACAATAATAGCTACTACTAATTGACTACTAACTGTGAGCTGAGTACTTTACACATTTTTTTTAAAAAACCCTTTGTTATGAAAATTTTCACACATATATGAAATAGCATGATATAATGAACTTCCATGTACCCATTATCCAGCTTCAACAATTATCAGCTCATGCCAGTCTCTCTGGTTATCTGTTACTGAATAAAAAACTACCTCCACACCTAGTGCCATAAAATAACACCCATTTGATTATATCCCATGATTTGGGGGGCCAGGAATTTGGGCAGGGCGATTCTGCCCTTTATAGCACTGACTGAGGCCCCTCAGTAGTACTCACTGGTGGATTTGCTGATCTGGAGGGTCCAAGACAGCTTCACTCCTATGTTTGGTGGCTTGATGGGAATGGCTGGAAGGCTGAGATGAGCTAGAATGTGGACTGGAGTATGTAAATGTAGCCTCTCTTGTATGGTGATCTCAGGGTAGTCAGACTTCTTGCTGGTTTCTCCCTGAGCAAGTATCTCAAAAGAACCAGGTGAGGGCTTCCCTGGTGGCGCAGTGGTTGAGAGTCCGCCTGCCGACGCCGGGGACGCGGGTTCGTGCCCCGGTCCGGGAAGATCCCACATGCTGCGGAGCGGCTGGGCCCGTGAGCCATGGCCGCTGAGCCTGCGCGTCCGGAGCCTGTGCTCCGCAGCAGGAGAGGCCACAACAGTGAGAGGCCCGCATACCGCAAGAAAAAAAAAAAAAAAAAAGAACTAGGTGAAAGCTTCAAGACCTCTTCTGACTTTACCTTAGAAGGCACACAGCATCACTTCTGCCATGTTGGTTATCAGTGAGTTATAAGGTTATAAGTGCTAAGATTCAAGGGAAGTAGAATTAGATTCAATCTCTTAAAGGTTGCCTCTGGCAACCACCAATCTGCTTTTTGTTTCTACGTTTTTACCTAATCTGGATAGTTCATATAAAGGAATCATGCGACCTTTTGTGTCTGGCTTCTTTCACTTAGCATAATGTTTTCAAGATTCATCCATCTTGTAGGTGTATCAAGTTATTTATTTCTTGTTATGGCTGAATAATATTCCATTGTATGGGTATACCGTACATTTTGCTTATCCATTCATCAGTTGATGGACATTTGAGTGTTTTTTCCCCCACTTTTTGGTTATTATGAATAATGCAACTATGAATGTTCCTGTATAATTTTTTGGTAACCTTTTGTGTCTGGCTTCTTTCACTTAGCATAATGTTTTCAAGATTCAATGAGTGTTTGTTTAGGCTCTCATTTTAAAGTGGGGAGGTATCAAGGACACATGTAGAAGAGCATGTGGGATGGGAGATACTGTTGCAGCCACATTTTGAAACCACAATCTGCCACTCCAGTCTTGTTTCATTTGCATCCCCGCTACACCCTCCCCACTGTCATGGACTATTCAGAACTAAATCCCAGACATCACATTTTCATCTGCAAAAATTTCTGCATATATGGACTAAGTTAATCCTCACCCGGCCCCTATGAGATTAGACATTTTTATTGCCATTTTATGAATGGAGAAACTGAGACCAAGAGAAGTTTGAATCACTTGTCAAAAATCACAAAACTTGTAGGTGGTTCAAGCAAGACATGCCTATTTCATAATAGGGAGGAATTTAATATAGGGAAGTAATATAATCAGCTTGGCCTATTGAAAAGATCTTCCTAGTTGCAATGTGGAGGTGGATTGGAAAGGGCCACCCACAGCTGAGACAGAGAAACCAGCTAAAAAGCTCTAATTAGCTTAGGTCACTGCTTCTCATATTTTAATGTACCTGTGAGTACCTAAAGATCTTGTTAAAATGCAGGTTCTGTTTTGGTAGATTTGGAGTGTAGCCCAAGATTCTGCATTTCTAGCAAGCTGCTGCTTGGCTGCAGACCATATTTTGAGTAGCAAGGGCATCATAGGCTAAGGATGATAAAAGCGTTGAACTAGGGAAGTGATACTGGATCACTTCCAGTAGCAGAGGTAGCAGAGAAAAGAAAATAGAATCTACAGAGATTGTTTATCAACAGGTATACCATCCTTATTTTCCAACTGATTCATAGGGAGGGTTAAGGTAGCTCAAAAATCATATACCTAGTTAGCAACTAAAATTATGACCAGAACCCAAGCCTGCTGACTTCTCATCACATTGATTTGGCCCCAAGGGAAGCCACACAATACAGGTACAAAGCATTAGTGTTCCAAGTAAAATCAAACAATGAAGGTCTTTTACCAATGCATTACACACAAAATGTAGTTCACATTTGCTGCATTTAAAACTTATCTCCCTTGTGGGATAGGGAGGGTGGGAGGGAGGGAGACGCAAGAGGGAAGAGATATGGGAACATATGTATATGTATAACTGATTCACATTGTTATAAAGCAGAAACTAACACATCATTGTAAAGCAATTATACCCCAATAAAGATATTTAAAAAAACCAAAAAACAAAAAGAAAAAACTTATCTCCCTTAAAATGATGTATTTAACTATATTAATTGAAAATATAGCAGCATTTATGGTGTTTAGTTAAGAGTACTATGATATCCAGGAGTTATGTTACTGGGTCATTGGGCACTTCTATCCTGAATCCCTGCGGGACGCGGGCCTCTCACTGCTGTGGCCTCTCCCGTTGCAGAGCACAGGCTCCGGACGCACAGGCTCAGCGGCCATGGCTCACGGGCCCAGCCACTCCGCGGCATGTGGGATCTTCCTGGACGGGGGCACGAAGCCCGTGTCCCCTGCCTCGGCAGGTGGGCTCTCAACCACTGTGCCACCAGGGAAGCCCTGGTATATATATTCTTAAAGAGAAGTAGTATGATACAGCAAAACACAAACAAACAAGCATAAAATCTACACTGGGCTGAAGGTTGGGGCCTAGGCCTAGTTTCACTCAGCTCTGCCACTGGTCACGGGGAAGTTGTTTAAGCCCTTAGTCTCAGATTTCTTTCTCCAAGAAAGAAAAAATGAGATTTTATGACTTTATAACATTGAAATTCTGTGACTATTCAAATTCCTCTGGGGATGACCAAGTTTTAAAAGGGGACAAGTGTTTAATGTACCTCAGTTACCTGGCAAAGGGAAGTAATTTTGAGGAGCATTAGTTAGATCTGCAGGGATGGGAGAGTAATGGTTCAGAGGTCTTAAAATTACTCTTTGAAAGCAGCTGCCACAGAAGGCTGGTCTTGACTACAGCTACCAAGTGTGACTCTGGGAAATGTAAAATTATGCCATCATTCCTCTTCAGGATAGCTGTTTAAATTATAGCCTGAAGATCATCTTTCTGAATTAAATTGGGAAACTGTGCTGTAAGGATAAAATGTTTTCCAGCTTCAAACAAATGTTCATTTTCTGAAGTATCCAAACACTACAGAACTTCTTTAACCGTAAAGGTGCCTCCCTCCCCCCTATTTCCTTTCTCTCTCTCTGTCTCTCTTTTTCTCTGGGGTTTGCAAGTTAGTGAAAGGCTATTTTTGACTACAAGTTGAATGCTGCCATCTGCTGGTTGAGAGGGCAACACTCAGCTGGAGCAAGGAAATTTTTCTGCCAGATTTACAACCAAAAAAACACACACAACTACAGGAACCAGATATACAAACCAAAAACAACTTAAACATTTTTATGACTTATTATTTTACCCACGAATGTATTTTTTATGATATAGGTAAAACGTGATTATTTTAGAAAATTTGTAAAATCTGGAAAAGTGGATGTAGGAAAACACTAATTTCCTGTAGTTCCCAAATTCTAACACATGATAACGCATTTTTGCCAACTTTGTTTAATGCATTTTTTACACTATTCTGATTTTCATTCAAAATGCATTTTTTTCCAGGACGCTGACTTTCATTAAACAAATATTTATTAGCACCTTCTATATACCAAGTATTTTGTTAGGCACTGGAGTGAGGGAAAAAAAGAAAGTCCTTGCCCTGTCCCTTGTGCTTACATTTAAAGGTAAGGGTGACAATAAACAAATGACGATATAATTAAGTGTTAGATAACGATAAATTGTGTGAAGAAAAAGCAAATATGATAAGGGGACAGAGTGATTGCAATGTTATTTTAGATAGGGTAGTCATGGAAGGTCCCTCTGAGATGGTGGAAGAAGTGACTTTTGAACTGAAACCTGAATGACCAGAGGGAGGAAGCCATGCAAATGTCTAGGGGGAAGAGTCTTCTAGGGGGAAAAGTGTTCTAAGGCTGATGGAAAGGCAAGTGCAAATGCTCTGAGGGGGAGCATACCTACACTGTTAGAGGCATTACAAGGAAGCGAGTGTGGCTGGAACGGTGTGTGGGAGAAGAAAACTGGAAGGAAGGAAGATAAGAGCATAGCCAGGGATCAAATCACAAAGAGGTGAAATCATGTATAGACAGCTTTGTAGTGTTTTCCCTCATTTAAGCCCATTTAACATAACAGATCTGCAGTTTGAAGAATGGGCAGAATCCACAGTCAGCAAAGGAGCAAAAGAACATCCCAAAAGAGACAATAATATTGAAGCAAAGACCTGAACGCTAAGGAGGTTAAGAGTATGGGCCCTGCAACTTGAGAGATCTGAGTACAAATGCAGCTCTGCCACTTCAAGTTCTACCATAATTCCCCCTTCCTCAACCAATAGACTGTAGTCAGTTGGTACATCCCAGGCTCCATCTCTCAGAAACCTGAGATCAGATGAAGGTGGCTGCATTAATAGAGCGCTGTAGATGCAGCCCAGCAGAGGGTCCTCCAACATCTACTATTATATGCTGGATAGAGTATTAGAGTGGACATGTAGAGGGGAGAGAGAGAGGGTGTTTGACATATGTAGAAAGTAAAAAGGAGAAAGACTGAAACAGATGGAGAGAGGGAGGTGGGGGTAGGCTCTATAATTTCACCTGTTCTTCAGTAGGAACTTTAGTTACCACTAAGGAGTGGTATACGGTACAATCTGAAACTTTAGCATGCATCACAGATTGCTGGGGCCCACACCCAGAGTTTCTGATTTAATAGGTCTGGGGTGAGGCATGAAAATTTGCAAGTTCCTCCTTTTTGCAAGTTAATACTATGGTTGGTGCCAAATGGGGCAAAAATGGAAAATTCAGTCAGCCTCTTTCTTTGTTCATGCACTGACAAATAGCTAGAGTGTTATTCTCTTAGCATTGATCAAACTGATTGTTTATGCTCCTGTACTTCAATGTTACTCAAGGTAGAGAGGGAGAGAGTTGTGAGTTATACAGCTGCTGTTTAATATAGAAAAGAGACCATTTGGTTCTTAGAAAACATTGCTAGGTTCATTGGCTTATGCTGTTTCTCTTTACCCATTATTATTCATCATTAAGCAAGACACTGAAAACAGTATATATCTAGCCCATATTCTCTGTTGATAAGGGTATGAGAAGACAAGCCTTTTCCTATTCTGTACATATTCTGCACAGCAATTTATCAATATGTATAACATTCTAAATACGTACTATTTTGTTTAGCAATTCTACTTCTAGAAAATGATCATATGGAATGAATTGGGATATATTGCAAAGATATAGGTACATGGATGCTCATCACAAGTTTAATTTATAAAAATTCAAACTAGAAACAGCCTAAATGTCTAGCAATTGGGAACTGGACCGACACTGTGGAAAGCTTTACTGTGGAAGAAATCTTAGTGTCAAGAAAAGAGACATGGAGGTAGATATTACAGCTGTTACATGTATTTTGGGTATTTTGTGTTTTCTAAAATTTCTTCAATGAACATGTATTGGTTTTGTGATCAGAAGAAACATTCTTTCTCCAAATCACTTAATACAAATTACATTACAAAGGTTGTACATTGTCATTCTCTATATTCAAAATTAGGAATTTGCAGCAAAACTACAGCAAAGTATACACACTTTAAATCAAACTGATGATTGTTTTGTTTCCCAACATAATGTCATTAGTAAGAGAATCTTTACCATCTGCTAATTTGGTTCAGAAAGCAATGCTATAAATGAGCCAGATTAGAACCCAACTTCTTCTATATTTCTATACTGTATTTCATTTTCCTTGCACAAACAACTATTAAATACGAAGACAGACTTTGTGAAATTAAGCTAAAACCCACCAACATAATTATAAATACCAAATAATTATAAACCAATTTTTCAGTGTACTATAGCAATAGGCTTAACTGGACACAGATGGGGTTCAAATTACACTTTGATAATCTGTACCAAGATCATTATTACTTTGGACCCAAGCATCAATGAACAGGAAAAAGGTCACATTTTAATTTAAACTTTATTAACTTTAATGTGTTCACAAAAAATGACAGTAGAACAGTTTAAAGTTCTTACAAATGCTTGTCGAATGTAAAAGCATAAATTCCTAGAAAAATGTATAAGCTCAGGTACAAATTTATCATTTTAAAAATCAAAGAGTAGAATTTAATCCTACTGACTGACTTTTGAGGCACAGAATATTTAGTTATAAAAGATATCAATTACCTTGCTCTACTGTCAAAATATTCTACTTAGGTGTCATATGTGGGTTCTAGAGCTCAAAGAATAAATCAAACCAAAGCAAGAAATTCTCTAATGTCAAAAAGACATGTAATTCTGAAAAAATAGCTGTTTTCCTAAAATCTCTCACTGTAAATCACCTTCCTTCTTGCTCACCTTTCTGTTCTTTTATGCAAACAAAGCTAAACATTTTTTCTTTTATGTAGACACTTAGTTTTGACAGATTACTCACATCAAAGCTTACCTAAGGAAAAATACATCAACAAAAGCAATAAAAAGTTAAATGTTGAAAAAATATGTATGCTCTTGCATAAAATTCACTACAATATCTGTTAACAGCAAATCTTTAAAGGGAAACAATACTTTGGTCTTCAAAATTGACAACTGTTCCTGGTGTTTTGTTCTTTTTCAGCATAGAGAATCTCTCATTGAGTGAAAGCTTAGTCTGTGAAGGAGAGAAAAGTTGTATGACCTCAGGACGTTAACAATGTTACAAAATACTCATGAAACATGGTTACTAAAAGTAGACAGGGGATGGTTGGAGAAGACTGTGAGTGACAGAAGGAAGAGTGAATTTGAAGAAACTGCACAGAGCTCTTTTCTGTGATCCCGGAAGCAGGAAGTAGTTTGATCTATGGTATATCACTGAGGCCACCTCTTGGTCCTTATAGGCTAAACAGTGGCATCAAAGAGCTTTAATTGAAGAGGTATGGAAGAAAGCATACTATTACCCCACAGAATAAGTGGGTAAGCTTCCACAGAGGAATGAGGGTCAGGTTTACTTCTATGGAGTGGAGATTAAATGCCTCAACTATGCCCAGGAATTTGGTAATCTGCCTTGTGAAGGTACCCCTATGCCCAAGTGATTTCCAATTGGTGTTATTTAGTCTATAACCAGATAAAATGTCTCAAAGATCTCCCAAGACTTAACTTCTAGTTTCATCCTTTTATAGACTGCCACTGAGCCTAAGTTTCTTTCACCATCTTCAAGAAATATCCTTTTCAATACCACCCCAAAACCTAAATCAGAAACCAGATTGATACTGCTCTGAGGCCCAAGTGGGCTATATCCATTACTCTATACTGCCTATTTTCCATTTATAGGTCATATACTTTTATGTAAAACACAATTAATCTGAATGTGTATGGAATAGGATGCTCTGGTTAATTTAACCTGTTGCTAACTGAAGGCTGGCAGATAACTCTTTTGGTTTCAACCCCCACTGTGAAAATCACTAAAAATACATTAGTATATTATTTTGCTTTAGTACGTAGTCTGGTAAACATGGTTGTCTTCTTGGCAAGCGAGAACCATGTTGAGCCTGAAGGCCACCACAGACGTAAACATATAGTACATTGAGCTAAATCCACGTGTAACTTGAAGTTCATTTAAAAAATAAGTAATTGAGGTTGGCTTATTTCATTGACCTCTGTGTCTTTTACGAAGATGGAATACAGGGAAGAAATTTCTTGTGTATTGGGGGCTCCAAATAGGCTCTGGTTAAACACATTTTTTCCTATACATAAAAGATACCCTTGGATATACCTAAAAGAGACATGAATTCTTTACCATCTCATGAACAACATTATCGTGCAACTCTATTATATTTACCTGATGACAGATTTTGTTGAAGTTATATTTCAGGTGTATTTCTTTGGTCCTGTAATGAGTACTCTTGGTTGTAGCATAGTTAGTCTTTAGGAATGAAGCTTTAACCTCATGTCTCATGAGTCTGTCAATTAAGCATAATGTTTCAATTAAAATATATTTGACAGCCATTAATTAGCTGAGTAATGTTAAGCCATTCAATTTAACGTCTCTAGGTGTCATTTTCACCAGCTATAAAATTAAGAAAGTATATCCAAGAAACTTCAAGGTTCCTTTTAATAGTATTAAGATTACAAGTACTGAATCTGGACTATAGCATTCAAGAGGATCACATGTAGGCATTAATCTAGCCTTTTTCATATTGTCACTTCAAAACCACTAGATGAGGTTTTCTGCTGTTTAAATGCCAAAGCAGTTTTACTATTATTTAAGTACGGTCATGCCTATAGGCATTTTGGAACAAAAGTAGCCAGTGCCTCCATATACAGAGAAAATGGATTAGTAGTTACCTTGGGCAGGGGAGCAGAGAGGGAAGGGAGTGAAGGGGGAGTAACTATTAATGGGTACAAAGAGTTTCTTTTGGGGATAATGAAAATGTTCTAAAATTAGATTATGGTGATGGTGCTACAATTCTGTTAATATATTAAAAGCCACTGAATTGTATACTTTGAATGGCTGCTAGTGGGTGTGGTTTCTGCTTTGTATTATTATAACAGCTGTTCATGTAAATAAACAGTACAGAAATTTTTGGTTTTGGTTTTTAATGGATGGCTAAATAGTTCAAGGGGAAATGTTTACCACATGTAATGTCTTAGTTTTTTGGGGCTGATATCACAAAATACATAGACTGGTGGTGGTGGTGGGTTATAAACAACAGAAATTTATTCCTCACAGTTCTGGAGGCTGGGAAGTCCAAGATCAGGGTGCCAGCACAGTCAGGTTCTGATGAATGCCCTCTTCCAGATCGCAGACTGCCAGCTTCTAGCTGTCTCCTCACAGGGTGCAGTGGGCAAGGGAGCTCTGTGGGGGTCTCTTTTATAAAAGCACTCATCCCATTGGCTCCACTTTTATGACCTATTCACCTCCCAAAGGCCCGACCTTCTAACACCATCACATATGAATTTTGGAGGGACACAAACATTCAAACCATGGCATGTAGTCACATTCTATCAGAGGTAGAGAACAAAAGCCCAAATGCTATGTGGTTATCTCGATAGTGCCAGCGAAGTTGCTGTGATCAGTGGCCTTAAATAAGTCAAGTATTTTTTCACTGTTGCTTTTTTTTCTGATTATAAATACTGCTCCTACTAGGACCCAACTGGACCAAAAATAGTGTTTGATTTGGAAAAAAGAGAGTGCTCTGAGTGATTAAATAAACATTGGTTTCCTAATTAACTTTTAATTATAATTTCTCTTTCCTTTTCTTTACTTTTTGGATAGCATATCATAGAATGTGTGCATGTTTTTTGACTTATTGAACAAAATAGATTGCATTCTTAATTTTAAAACCAGGTAAGTGTAACATTCTGGATGTGGTAGGCAGAATTCTAAAAATGGCCCCCAAAGAGTTCTCTCAGGACTGTGAATATGATAGCACATGCATGAATATAATACCTTATCTGGCAAAAGAGATCTTATAATTTGTAAAATTACTAATAAATTGACTTTGGGTAGATTATGCTAGGTTATCTGGGTTGGCCTAATCTAATCACATAACAAAAACAAAAGAGGGGGCAAAAGAGGAAGTCGGAATAATTCAAAGAGTGAACCAAACATGACATGCTGTTGGTGGTTTGAAGATGGAGGAGGCCCCACGTGAAAGGGAATTCAGGCTGCCTCTAGAAGCAGAGGGGCTGCTGGCTGACAGCAGCAAGGAAATAGAAACCTCATTCCCACAACCTCAAGGAAATGAATTTCCCCAACAACTAGAACAAGCTTGGAAGCAGATTCTTTCCCAGAGCCTCCACATAAGAGAGCAAGCCAGGGCCACAACTTTGTTTTCACCTCCGTAAGACCTTAGGTAGAAAACCAGCCAAGCATACCTGGATATCTGAACTATAGAACTGTGAGATAATAAATGGGTGCTGCTTTAATCTGCTGTTTGTGGTAATTTATTTAAGCAGTAGTAAAAAACTAATACTCTAGGCTTTTAAAGAATTTAACCTCATCTTGTACTTGTAGAGAGACAGTATCGTAGAATAGAAAGCCCACAGGTTTTGTAGCCACACAAGCCAAATTTGAACGTATTATTCAAAATTTGAATTATATTATTAGTTGTATGACTTCAAGAAAATCAATACACGCTATTGAGCTTATTTTATTCATCTGTAATATGGAAATGTTCATACCTGCCTCACAGGATTGTTGGGGATTAAATTAAATCACAAATGTAAAAGTGCTTAGCACACTGCCTAGCACATAACAGGCACTCAGTAAATGTTAGCTATTATTATTAATCTGCTTCTATGTCCACAACTCTTTCAACCCTTCCACAGATGCCTTTGGTTAGACCCATTTTAAAGGGAGTGTAATAGCATTCTTCCCTTCCCTGTTGTAGTTCTGAAAGGATACAGAAATGCTCCTAATAATCAATCACTGGCCAAAGTCCTCCATGATTAAAGGTAAGATCATTTGGAATATTGAAATTTACTTAATATATATTATTATTAAAGAGCAGAAGGATTTTAATCTTAAGATTGAAAATGAGGAATGGCACCAAATTCTTCCAGGTGACAATTCTTGCATGCCTTAAGTAGAAAGGGCACAACATCAAGACATTTATACTCACCATAGGAAAATGATGCAGGGGAATCTCAAACGTAAAGGCAAAATCGAGCCAGAATTTTCTGGTTCTACATTAGGATTGTTTACAGAAATTTTATGGATTGTTCAGAATCAGATTCTAGAGTCCCCTACTAGAAGTTATATTTATTCATTTTTGTTTCATTTTTCTCCTAAAACGAATTAAAGTTAGTAGTACAGATGTCTGTCTGCAATTACCTTTCACGTCTTCGAAAACTTTCAAAGGTGATGTACTCATTTTCCAGTGATATCTAAATGGGAAAGGTTGAAACCGATCATGCCAAAGCTTTCTTTACTCAGCATAGGTGCTTATTTTCTATACTTTAAATTGACTAACATTTCAGTGACAATAGTCTTTTTGCTTGATCCTCAATCTAACATTCAATTTCAGATTTTTCTCCCCTATTCACAGATGCAAGAATGTCAAAGACAGTGGACCCTTAGAGATCAAGCAGTCCAACCCCCTTACATAACAAATAAGGAAACAGAGATTCAGAAAGATCAAATGACATCTAGTAGTGACCCAGAAGAAAACTCTCAAGATCTAGATATAGCCTGGATACACACACTACTTGTCTGCATCAAGGAGAAACATAATGACTGTAGATAAAATCCACAAGGTGTCCTTATAATCTTTACATAATAGACTTGTGACCTTGAGTGTACTCAAGATAGCTAAGCGAGATGGAGAACTGTATTATCCTAACAACTTAATTTTAGAAAGTCTCACTTCTACCCCAACAGACTTCTCAAGTGAAAGTTAGGATTTTTTTTTCAATAATTAACTTAAATCCCTTATTCCTGTAATTACTTTGTGACAACATAGTTTACACCTACGTGTGGTCAATGAGAAAAACCAAAGCATAATCAAAACATTCCATTCAAATGTTAATTGGCCCAGTTCACTCCATAACTAAACTGGTTTCAGTGCATCCAGTTATATATATCTGGTATTTGGTGGTCCAGCTCTTTTTATATGAAGTCCTAACCACAGTTACAGTTTGGAGGTGGATTTGGTTATTAAGAGCCTTACAAATAATACAGCAGCCAAGAAATCTGTAGAGCCAGTAGATTATAAAAGCAGAATAACACATGGAGGTATTCTTAAAAGTTAATGTTTACAGAGCAAATATTTTCTTGTTATTTTCTCCTTAGAAAGTTCATGTTTATGTTGGAAGCAGATATGTTTACTTGTAAACATGCTACTGAAGGCAGCCTTGAATTCAAGACGCATGTGTGTCTAATGACAATGACTCCATGAGTTAAACAGAGCCTCACATACCCTTACCCCATACTCTACTGGCAACACTAGTTAACAGGGTCCTTGCCATGAACTTAAGAAAGATAAGAATGCCACTAGAATGGATGTATAATGTATATGGAAACCAGTAGTAATCATGGCAGATTATCCAAGAGCTTAAACTAGGTGGTAGAGAGGCCAAAGTTGGAGAAGTGAGAATAGGAGCCATGGAAATACAGAAAAAAAGGGTAGGAATTAGAATTGGAAACTACTGGGAGAGATATTAGCTAATGTGATTATTTCTAAAATAAGTTGGTCAATGCCATTTCCTTCCTTAAAGTCTCTCAGTAGTTCTGCATTGCACTCTGTATAGAATCCCTACTCTAGCATGGCCCATGCTCCATGATCTGGCTCCTGACTCTACCTCTCCACTCTCACCCCTCAACAGTTCTGCCCACACACTCTACACTTGAGCTCAATGAGTTTCAAACTAATTTTTAAAGTGAAAGAATCCCTAGTTCCAACAAAATCTTACTTGGTATCCCAATATGTAAAATACTGAAAAGCAAAACTGCCTTCTTTGGCTCCTGAGGCACCTCTTCACAACGCCTAGAACTCTGAAGTACAAAGTTTAAAAACCACTGCAGTCTGGCCAAACTAAACTAATTGCAGTTTACAAAATATGCCATGCTTTCTTTCACTCCTGTAACTTTACATATGATGTTTCCTCTGACTGGAATGCCTTTTCCACCTTTTCTGCTTTGCTTACTCCTACTCAGCCTCTAGGACTCAACTCAAACACTATCTCCTCTACGATGTTCCTTGACTTCCCTAGCTGGTTTGGGATTCTCTCCCCCATGCTGCCATAGTACCTTGGGCATACCTCTAAGTATTTATACTACGCTG
>NW_020172371.1:603211-603543 GCF_003031525.2 Neophocaena asiaeorientalis asiaeorientalis | reverse complement strand
CTCTCTCTCTCTCTCTCTCTCTCACTCTCTCTCTCTCTCTCCCCCTTCCTACCTTTCTTTCTTACTTTCTTAGTAAAGATTCTTTCTCAAGTACATAGCATATAAATGGCAAATAATAAGAGCTCAATAAATGCTGAATGAATAAATGAAATACTACAAAGAACTAGAGGAAGAAGGGGACTGAGAAAAGGCCATTGAATTTGACAAGAAAGTAATAATTCTTTTTTTTTTAACATCTTTATTGGGGTATAATTGCTTTACAATGGTGTGTTAGTTTCTGCTTTATAACAAAGTGAATCAGTTATACATATACATATGTTCCCATATCTTTT
>NW_020172371.1:602752-603049 GCF_003031525.2 Neophocaena asiaeorientalis asiaeorientalis | reverse complement strand
GCTCAGAATAAAAGGGAGAAAAAGTAGAGAGAAAGAATTAGTAGAAGTAGGAAGAAGGAAAGAAAGGAAGGAAGGAAGGAGGGAAGGAAGGGAAAAAGAAAGAAAGAAGGAAGATAAAGTAAAATGAAAGAGTAAAATATAATAAAGTTATTAAATTAAAAAATAATTAGTAAGAAAACAAAAATATCAAAAAAAGGGAAAAAACACAAAAAACGGACAGATAGAACCTTAGGACAAATGGTGGAAGCAAAGCTATACAGACAAAATCTCACACAGAAGCATACACATACACACTCA
>NW_020172371.1:599512-602707 GCF_003031525.2 Neophocaena asiaeorientalis asiaeorientalis | reverse complement strand
CAGGGGCTCAGCTTTGGATTTGGCCCTGCCTCTGCGTGTAGGTCGCCAGAGGGCGTCTGTTTTTTGCTCAGACAGGACGGGGTTAAACGAGCCGCTGATTCGGAGGCTCTGGCTCACTCAGGCCATGGGGGAGGGAGGAGCACGGAGTGTGGGTTGAGCTTGCGGAGGCAGAGGCCGGCGTGACCTTGCACCAGCCTGAGGCGCACCGTGCGTTCTTCCGGGGAAGTTGTCCCTGGATCCCGGGAACCCGGCAGTGGCGGGCTGCACAGGCTCCCCGAAAGGGAGGTGTGGATAGTGACCTATGCTCGAACACAGGCTTCTTGGCAGTGGCAGCAGCAGCCTTGGCATCTCCTGCCTGTCTCTGGGGTCCGCGCTTTTAGCCTCAGGCTGTGTTCACGCCGCCAACCCCAGTCCTCTCTCTGCGCTCCGACCAAAGCCCGAGCCTCAGCTCGCAGCCCCGCCCGCCCCGGCGGGTGAGCAGACACGCCTTTTGGACTGCTGAGTGCCAGTCTGCACCGATCCTCTGTGCGGGAATCTCCCCGCTTTGCCCTCTGCACCCCTGTTGCTGCGCTCTCCTCCGCAGCTCCGAAGGTGCCCCGAAAGTAATAAATTTTTGATAGTAAAATTTAATAGAAAGGTAGGAACTGAAGTCAGATGAACCCGTGACCCCTGCATCGGCAGGCAGACTCTCAACCACTGCGCCACCAGGGAAGCCCACCTGTGAGGTTTTAACTGTATCTGGAAGCCTGTTAGAGGTTTTGTTCCTATTTAAAGAATATTCATATTTGCCCCTATATTCCAGTGGGGATTTCTCACTTCACATTGAAAATCCCTTCAATAATGAATGAGTGTGTATACATACATTATATATGTATGTGTGTATATATACATGTGTGTATATATATTTATATATATATATAAACTGAATCACATAAAATTAATTAGAATGTAAGAACTTTTATGGTTATCATGTTAATATTGCCACAATGAACACTGAAGGAATGATTATAATGAATAAGTTTATATAATCATCATCATAGTAATGATAAAATAATAAGAATTCCAATGTATAGAATGCTTACCACAATCCTGTTTCTAGCCTAAAATGTTTACATATATTTCAGTTAATCATCACAACAACCTAAGAGGCCAATATTGTTCCCATTTTGTAGCTGAGAAAATAGGCTCAAAGGAACTTGCCCAAGGTTCCTCAGCCACCATGTTTCATCAAATCTAAGATACCATGATTGTAACATGTACTGTTATTTTATGTACCACTAAAAAGATTTTAAGTTTTCAATTTAACTATACCATTAAATGCAAGACATTTCCTGATTTCAGAGATATTGAAAACTGAAAAAAAAGCATGTCTTAGAATTGATTAAATATGAAATTAAGTGGTAGAAACATGATTCTATCCAAGTGTGAATCCAAAGCCCCTGTCATTAGCTACTAGACCATAATACTTAGATTTCTTTAACCATCTCATAGATATCTTTCATTCTAATCTCATTCACAGGGGAACAAAACTAAGATTTACAGCAGGGGAGGTGACTTGCTCATGGTCATACACACAGCTACTAAGGGGATTAGCCAGGCAGGGAAGCCAACTCTCTGAGACCCAGACTAGACCGCTTTACAGTATATCACATTACTATTTAAGCTAGCCTGTCTTTTCCTGCAGGTAGAAGTACTGGAAGAAATACCAGAGTGTCAAGTGTAGGGATAAATATTAGGTGTTTCATGTAGGAGCTACATCTACTCAATTTCATCTAAACACTTATGTCAAACACACATGTTCTGTATTAAAGATGAAAGTTTCCAGCAAAATGGACTTAATTGGCTTGCTCAATATACTATTTACTTCATTTCTTGTAATTGCTGTTCATAGATCTTCAGTAAATAAATAGTAAAATAAAGACAATGTCCTGAGGATTCAACGGTTGTAAAAGATTGTTTAAAATATTAAGTACATGCTACAAATAAGTTTTATTTGTATCATTCTTTCTCACTTTTGTCTAGTGCCCACTTAGAAGCTAAATAATATAAGGTAGGATGGGGGGTAATGGAAGAGGAGCAGGAAACTTTTTTGTGCAAGCAATTATCCAAAAGGCTGGAAACACTTGACTCATGAAGACATGTATGACATATGTGGCTTATTCCTACATTTGATGTTGGTAAACAGGTTTTAAAATATATTAATCATCAATATAAGTAGATGCCAACAAAGACACAGGAAGAAAGCCTATTCAAATGAAAATCTGTAAAATCACACAGTTTCTCTGCTATAAATTTGAAAGTGCTGATACTTACACTTGGACTCATGTTCATTGTATCATTTCTTCGCTGCATCTGTTTCTGTAAGTATTCACTCCGATTTTTCTTTGCAAAAGTCCTGATATGAATCATAAATGGTGATATTTTAAAAAGCAATCATTTATTTTGAAAGATCCAAAGATCTGATTTGTTGATTATAATCAGATTTGAATTGACTTCAAGAATTACTTTGAATGATGTAGTGGTAATGAGATATATCAGTTATCACTCTATGATTGGAGTTTAAACGGCAAGCACTCCAAAACTAAGCGCCTCATTTCCTCTGAAGCTATTTTCTGTGTTTAGAAAAGCTTTCATCAGGTAGACAGCCCAGCTAATGCAAAGATATACAGATTTTGCCACTCATTTCTTGTAAGCTACTTAGCAGAGGTTACGAAGAAGTTTTTCTTTTGTTAAGCTTTACTATTTACATATTACTCTAGCCAAGGAAAACATCTGACTGTGGATATAATTACCAAATCAGGAAAAAGGAGCAAAAGCTGAAATTGTTATCAGGTATCTTGGGGGCATTAAAAATACAAATTCACACCTTGTTTACAATAATAAATCCTCTTTAGAATTTTAAAGAATCATACTGGTTTTTCAAAATTGAAAAAAGTCATTGTAAGTTCCCATAAATAAATAATATTCCAAATATGCTACCATATTTTATTCCAGATGCTTGCCTAGTTACCTGTCTTTTGTTCAGACCACATTGGGCTTCTACATTGGTGACTTATTTTTTTTTTAAGGTAGAAATGCCTTAAAAATTAAGGCAGAAGTTTAGCATTTCTGGTTTGTCTTTGTCATCTGGTGAAGCTAGCCTGAGTGGTGCATAAGCCAACTCCAGGTCTTAAGGATATTATTAAACCTAACTGG
>NW_020172371.1:552474-599362 GCF_003031525.2 Neophocaena asiaeorientalis asiaeorientalis | reverse complement strand
ATGTCCAAGGGATCAATTATCAAAGTATATTAATTTTCTGTACTTTATGTGTTCTTTAGTAAGAGTTCTACATTTGATAACTTTAACCAAGCAAGAATTACTTACTTGTGCTAAGGATACAAAAAAAATTATAATAATAGAAGATAAAGGAGAAAAAACTGAGCAGAATTGTTCATTATATTTTAAAATGCACTTGTAAAATGACAGAATATGTCATTGGAAAACAGTAAGTGGAATTTCAGTGCCTTAGTGGAAGTGTTATACCACTTGACAAACAAAAATGGATGTGTAAAATGAAGCAAAACATGAAAATCCCTGATAAATGTAGAAATAATTGCTTATCATCAGTGTTAAACATATGTTAATTTTTTATAGGAAACTGTTTGTATACTGCTAATATAAGTAGGGTGGGGCCTTTAGCATTAAAACGGTGCCTACATCAGACATTGTCTATATACACAATAACTCACATATACATTGTGGAAATAATTTTTTTAGCTGAAAACTGCAACTCTATGCAGTTAATATGAGCTAAAGTATTTGACTAGACATTTATAGGCAATGCAAAATGAAGGCAATCACTGAGAAATTTAAATTAAAAATAATGTTTTTACTCAATTACCTAGCCAATTACAATAAAAATGTCTTGAGGTTTTTAAAACTCAAACAATCTGCAATACTATTAAATTTCTCTGGTTCTTTTGTTAGGGTGGACAGACCTAGCCTAACAGTTTTATAAGGCAATAGTGAATATACACAATATTCAAAATATATTTAGGTTAGGGTTGCAACTATGCATAAGCTAGACATCTCCTATGTTCTGATTTGTGGAAAGCAGAAAAGTTCAGCTGCCCGAAGATACACCTATTATTTGTCTGCTGAGGGCTCCCTGAAGACTCTTTAGAAAGGAGGTAGAGGAGGGAAACAGAGGAATTCATTATCAGAGATTATATATTATCAATCTAGCATAGTTCGTTGTTAGATTAGCTAGCCTAGCAGGTTGGAAGGTTCAAAGAGAATGGGACACTGAGTCAATATACTTTGATTGTGGGAAAGGCTCAGTAGGAAAGATTGAGTACATTGGAGCTCTTCCAGGGAAGCTGACCTAGATGGAACAACTTAATTAGGGTAATTAGGAAACTGGATGATAGCTAGAGGGCATCAATAAGTTGAAAGAATATTGATGCCATGAATACATCACCTCTATTCTATTAATATCTTTGTCCCAGTTCAATTCTGTTTCAACAAATACATATTTAGCCATTAAAATATAGATATATAAAGCATGCCTTTACATTTCCATATCACTCAACACATTAATAGTTAAGTACTCATTGTTTTTACCTGTTAAATTCACACTCAATTTCTACTGATGAGTATCTTTTATATCTCCATGATTGGTCATAAGATCTCTCTGATTGACCATGAAATCTCCCTGTTTGGCCATAAGACCTCCCTGATAGGACATTAGATATCTTTGAATAGTCATGAGATCTGTCTGAGTGACTGTAGACTCTCTCAGAGCGGTCATGCAATCTCTCTGGCTGGCCATGATATCTTTCTGTATAGCTACGAGATCTCTTTAATTGGCCATGATATCTCTTTGATTGACCATGAAATCTCTCTGATCGGCCATGAGATCTTTCTGATTGACCACGAGATCTTTCTGATTGACCACGAGATCTCTCTGATTGGCCACGAGCTCTTTCTGATTGACCACGAGATCTTTCTGATTGACCACGAGATCTCTCTGATTGGCCATGAGATCTTTCTGATTGACGATGAGATCTCTCTAATTGGCCATGAGATCTTTCTGATTGATGATGAGATCTCTCATTTTGACCACGAGATCTTTCTGATTGACGATGGGATCTCTCTGATTGGCTACAAGATCTTTCTGATTGACGATGAGAACTCTCTGCTTGGCCATGAGATCTTTCTGATTGATGATGAGATCTCTCTGCTTGGCCATGAGATCTCTTTGAGTGGCCTCGAGATCTCTCTGAATAGTGTTGATTTTCTTCTGATTGGCCTTGAGAGCCTTCTGATTGATGTTGGTTCCTCTCTGATTGGCCTTTATTCATCACTGCTTGGGCTTTAGAATTTTCATTGCACTTCTCCTGCAAAGAACCACAATTTTGAAAAACAAATGAAACATATACCCTATTGATTTCATTAACTCATAATGATATTTTGTTAAGCCCATTTCTATGGGAAACTCTTTTTTTAGAATTCCACTGCCCCTACTTTTTTTTTTCTTTTTTGCGGTATGCGGGCCTCTCACTGTGGTGGCCTCTCCCGTTGCAGAGCACAGGCTCCAGACACGCAGGCTCAGCAGCCATGGCTCATGGGCCCAGCTGCTCCGTGGCATGTGGGATCTTCCTGGACTGGGGCACGAACCCGCGTCCCCTGCATCGACAGGCAGACTCTTAACCACTGCGCCACCAGGGAAGCCCCACTGCCCCTACTTTTAAAGACTAAACAGTTTTCAGGACTAATATGTAGAAAGCTCCGATTTCTCATGGCATTGGTACAAAGAATATTATGCATATAAAACTTTAATAAAATGTTTTAAATATGGAAAATTAACTGCTTTGTGAATTTGAATATATTCCAAGGTCATACTCTACCTACCATTTTCTGGATCTGTGTTTTACCTAGAGAAACAACCAATTCTTTGACTTTATAGTTGAGAGACAGAATATTTAATATTTTGTAGCACAAATCCTTAGAACCACAAGAAAGTGTTCAAAATCATACTATTTATTCTTCACCTGTTCAGGATCAGGTGAAAAAGAAACTATCAACTAATACAATATTGTAAATCAACTATACTTCAATTTAAAAAAACTTACAATAAATTATCTATCTCTTCTATATAAATTAATACTTAATTCTAGAGGGAAAGACAAATAAGTGAGGGGATAGGTAGCTATAAAGAAAGCAGAAGGTAGACTTAATACTGTTAAAGTAAACTGGCCTGACAACAACTCAGTCTTTCTACCTTTTCACTTTTTAAATCAAAAGGGCAGTGGAGTGAATCAGTCAAATGGAAGTAATGAAACCCTTGACAAATCTCTATGATGCTACATAAATGTAAGTGGACAAAGTCATATGGACCATGCTAAGAAATCAAGCTTTCCACTAGCAAATAGTGCCTGGCAAACAAAATATGCCCTAGCTCTGACATTGTGACTTTGTAGTATAACACTACCAGAAGCTGAATGCAACTATTAAAAGGCAGGGGAGGTACTGGTATAAAGAATATTATTCACATAAAACTTTAGTAAAATAAAAAATATGACAAATCTGCTGCTTTGCTAAAGCATAAAGCCATAGTCACACTCCAGATTTTCTACTGTAAAACATAAATAAGGAGATTGGGTGGAATGCACATGTACATTTTCTTTTCTAAGTGACTAGTGTTGGGAACACAGAGGGTCAGCAGGAAGGATTGAGGCCTATCTCTTAAAGACCCATATGCATCCAAATACCTTTCCAAAGGAACTTGTGGTCTTTTTACAAATGTTTATATAAAAACTAATTTCGTCAAATTGGATACCATAGATTTCTACCTTTAGAAAACAACAGAAATTATCAAAAACAGAAACTTTCCTTATAAACAACAGAAACTATCAAAAAGAGTTGTGTTGAATAAATACAATTGTGTTTTACTGATATTAGGATTAAATCTTGTGAAATACAAAGCTAGCTTATTAGAATTTCAAAGCATGATTGAAAGCTGTAATTGTTATTCAATTTATTGGTAGAATAATTATGTTTACATTTTAATACATTTCTATATTGCAGAGTACTTTTTTCCAGTGAGTTCTGCTATAATGACAGTCTCAAATGTCTGAAAAGTATGAGAAATAGAAAGATGCTTTCAGGGCTTCCCTGGTGGCGCAGTGGTTGAGAGTCCACCTGCCGATGCAAGGGACATGGGTTTGTGCCCCGGTCCGGGAAGATCCCACATGCCGCAGAGTGGCTAAGCCCGTGAGCCATGGCCGCTGAGCCTGCGCGTCCAGAGGCTGAGCCTGCGCGTCCAGAGCCTGTGCTCCACAACGGTAGAGGCCACAACAGTGAGAGGCCGGCATACCGCAAAAAAAAAAAAATAAAAAAAAACCTCTAAAAGAAAGATGCTTTCAATTTGAAAATACTATTTTACAATATTCTTAGTTCATTTATGCGTTTCATACTGTAATGTAAGCTCATGTCCTTCTTTCCAAACTTTATCAAAAACTTTCTCACCGGGCTTCCCTGGTGGCGCAGTGGTTGAGAGTCTGCCTGCCGATGCAGGGGACACAGGTTCGTGCCCCGGTCCGGGAAGATCCCACATGCCGCGCAGCGGCTGGGCCCGTGAGCCATGGCCGCTGAGCCTGCGCGTCCGGAGCCTGTGCTCCGCAATGGGAGAGGCCACAGCAGTGAGAGGCCCGTGTACCGCAAAAAAAAAAAAACTTTCTCACCTTACAGATTAAATACCATCTCCTCCGTCAAACTTTCACAAATCCCCTTAATCAGAATGAATTGCTGCATCCCCACAATATATAACTTATAACCCTGTTAGAACATGTATTGTAAACTGCCTGGCATTAAATTTCTTTCTTATCTTTCTTTCCCACCACCACATATAATATTTGAAGCAGGGCTGTTCTGGTACCTTGCATAGTGCCTAGAATAGACATTTAATTAACATTTGCTAAATCAATCCTCTAAATATTTGAATATGCAACATGTTCTCCTTCCCCCAAAATTTGCATTTATATAATTTGGCAAAAATGGTTTAAGCTCCCAGAACCAACATTTTTTACTAAATGACCACATAACACTTTAAGAAGAATCACTTCATAGGGCAAGCTGAAACCATAGTATCAATGTTAACTTATGAATCTGGATATGAGCACCTCTAAAATTTCTGTCCAGTGACTGGCTCATCTATACAAGTTTAGAGGCGATGGATTTACCACCATAAAATGTACAACTATAGTAAGTCCCATCTGTTGGTTCCGGAGTTTATGTCATACACTAATGTCATCTTTTAGTTTTTACAATTCTTTCACAAGTCTACTAAAACTGTTTTTATACTAAAACTTAAGATCAACAACTCTTATTACATAAGGACAAAAATGAGAATGATTATACAAGACAAATCATGAAAACAGTCATCTCTTTTGGCATTTTATAAATTCAAAATTTCTAGCAGTGATTGAAAATAGCAAAAATAAATGTTTATTAAAACAGTTACAGGGGCTTCCCTGGTGGCGCAATGGTTAAGAATCTGCCTGCCAATGCAGGGGACACGGGTTTGAGCCCTGGTCTGGGAAGATCCCACATGCTGCAGAGCAACTAAGCCCGTGTGCCACAACTACTGAGCCTGTGCTCTAGAGCCCGCGAGCCACAACTACTGAGCCCATGTGCCACAACTGCTGAAGCCCGCGTGCCTACAGCCTGTGTTCTGCAACGAGAGAATCCATTGCAATGAGAAGCCCACTCACTGCAACAAAGAGTAGCCCCCGCTCACCACAACTAGAGAAAGCCTGCACACAGCAACAAAGACCCCACACAGCCAAAAATAAATAAATAACTTAATAAAAAAAAAACAGTTACAGAGGAAAAATCAATTAACAAATATTGAAGTTAAATTATGCTTCAGGCAGCATGAGGGAGTACTAAGAAACAATCCCCGCTCTTAATAGAATTTTAAATAATCCTTAATATTAAGAAATATATTAAATTTAGGACCTTTATATTGGTTAATTCTTGGTATTTATTTACCTGCTTCTTTAAAGGCTGCCTGTTTAAAGAGCTTTGTCCAGACTTGAATCCAAAAGGTTCTCCGTTTGGCTTTTCATCATTTCTTTCCTCGTTTATGAATCTTGAGTATCCTTTAAAAAATAATTATTTTCTGTATTTTCAGTAGGTAAATTCAACATATCTTTCAGAAGTAATACCTGTGATCTCATTGTTTTCAAGCTACGCACTGGTATTTGCAAAACTTTCGATATTTCATTAATCTGATATCACCTGAGAGTCTCGGTGAACTCTAGAACAGTCTTTGCCATACTATTTCTATTTGTATACCTTAATATAGTAGTCTTCTCTGTATACAGCACCTCAAATTTGGTTTCATATGCCACCAAAGTTGGACATATTATCTGAAATTCATTGAAAGAATACTCTAATAGAATAAAGAGAGATGCAGAGAAACTGTTTTGTATTAATCATGTGAATATTTGCCTCAATCATCTGCTTTGATCTGGGTGTAAAGACAGCTTAAGGAATGATCAGAGAATATAGTTATCCAAAGGCTCACGAAGGTCAATTTTATGTTTAGTCAGAAACATGAGATTGGCCCCCTTACCATTCTTAGCAGCTTTGCCCCTATAATAACCACCATCCCTCCTTTTCTCAGAACCTGCTAAGCCACTGAAGGATTCAAACAAATACTGTAAGGAACATGGGTAGACAGCTGGAAGGGGCTCAGAGTACACACAATGTCAAGACGGTTCCAACCTGTTCACTAGACCATGGAGATCGTTAATTGTTGAAAAGAATTCTCTACTATGGCAATACACAGCACATTCACATTAAAATATGCACACTGCACTGACCGATGTGATTAGGGATACAAAAGGCTTTCTTCATGTTCTTCTGCACTCTCTTTGCCCTACAGCATTTATTTTTTCAAAATGTGGATGCCATGGTGCTCAGGCTATTAACCATACTCTTAACCCTTCTGTATTGCCTCCTTAAAGTGGAACTGGACCATCTAGACAGGCTTGGGAGCAAGTACAAAACATTTCTCATTCTTATCCTGATCTCTCTTAAGGAAGTAACTCATATAAATTAAAAATTTTGTTTTCATTTGTCATGGCATAAATTTTTACCAATCCTGTATGCATACATTTCCAGGAAAGATAAAACTAGCAACACAGTGCAACTTTAGAACACATTCCAAATTTGTGAATTTGCTTTCCCAGTTACTCACAAATATTTCAGACTCTTTTTACCACGTGTGATTTTTTGTATACTTTACCTCTCTGCTGGTGATGCTTATCAGCATTTGATTGCTGTCTTGAAACTGAGGTATTTTTTTTATTGTTCTGTGTCTTATCCTCTATATCTTCAGTGTCCATACCTATCTTTCTAAGTATTATAATGTCATCTGTATTAGAAAACACAGAAAAAAATAAAGACAATGAAAAAAGCTGAATTACAACAATGTGTCTCAAGAGAATAATCTATATTCTTACCTCATCGTATTTTAGAATATTTAAAAAATTGGTAGCCCTGAAAAATAACACTATAATAATAATGAACTTGTAAAACCATAACTAAGATCAAACAATGCAGACATTTTAGGGTTAGTTTCCTGGAACAATAAAGAGAAAAATTCCTGTTAAACAGATTTATAGTAACTTCATTTATGCAAAAATAAAATACTCTCAGAATATAGTAGCTTAAGGGGGAAATCACTTAAATAAATGATTTTACTAAACGTTATTTTAGTTTCAGAGAAATGTAGAGCAGTAGTGTCATCCCTATATGTAAGATGACACTTTTGTAAGACTATATGTAAGAGCTAGATAATTAGTTGCATTTATTTTCTTGAAAAGTAAGAAAGAAAACAAGGGCAATGGACATTCACATGAGATACCAAAGAGGTGAGGAACCAAGATTAGTGTAATAGTAGGAAGCAATCAGATTTTACTTTGCAGTGAGGCATGTTCTTATGTGCTCATGTGAAGAGCACTTACATGGCATGATTTGAAGAATGAGAGACAGGTACCACCTGCTCTAAAGTATCTCTCCTAAACTCTGGGATGGAAAGGTCTAAAGGTTGGATGTTTTATCGGTGGATCAAAGCTTACTTAGGTCAAGGTATCTTTAGAAATAAGCACAAGTTAGGCATTTGGAAGGACCCAGTGAAACTAGAAGAAAGAGGGGGAGCTGAGAAGGGTGCAAAGAGGAAACAGATACCAAAGATTAACCACTCCTTTATTATTTTGCTTAATACTAGTCCTACCTCAGGTCTCCAAAAACCTGATTCTGATTTTCTTTGAAATAGTTGATACCTCCAAAGGTAAAAATCAGGGTAAAGCCGAATAATCAACTGAGCATCATTTCTTGACTATCCTATTTTAAGCCTTTGTTCTGTCTGTCTCTCAGCAGCCATTGGCTGTAATATTTCCTGCAGACATAGTCTTTAATTTTCTGTTCCTTGTATTCTTTTTTTAAAATTTATTTATTTTTTATTTATTTGTTTTTGGCCAAGTCGGGTCTTCATTGATGTGCATGGGCTTTCTCTAGTTGCAGCGAGCGGGGTCTACTCTTCATTGTGGTGCTCAGGCTTTTCATTGTGGTGCCTTCTCTTGTTGCAGAGCAAGGGCTCTAGGCACACGGACTTCAGTAGTTGTGGCACGTGGGCTCAACAGTTATGGCCCAAGGGCTCTAGAGAGAAGGCTCAGTAGTTGTGGCACACGGGCTTAGTTGCTCCATGGCATGTGGGATCTTCCCAGAGCAGGGATTGAACCCGTGTCCCCTGTATTGGCAGGCAGATTCTTAATCCCTGTGCCACCAGGGAAGTCCCTGTTCCTTGTATTTTTTATGCATTCTCTTTTCTTTTTAATTTTTCTTCTGTTGTTTCTCTGTATTCTACATTTAAAATCTGTACAGACTTTTTTCTCATTACCTTACAGTCGACCCTTTAACAACATGAGGGTTAGGGGTGCTGACCCTCCCTGCAGTTGAAAATCTGCATATAACTTATAGCCGTCCCTCCCTATACATGGTTCTTCTGTATCCATGGTTCCTTCATATCTGTGGCTCTGCATCTGTGGATTCAATCAACCAGAGATGGTGTAGACTATAGTATTTACCATTAAAACAAATCCAAGTATAAGTTGTGAACAAAGAATGTTGCCTGCCATATCAGTAAACAAAGGATGTTGCTGCCAACTAGCCATCAGCTACTGCAGCCTCCCTGTGCACCCTGAGGGGATCCAGGATAGAAAACAACCCCAGATACTGGCCCTAGATAGTTAAGGTGCATATCAAAGGAATCATTTCAATGAGCTCAGATTCTTGCATCTTCCCATGTATAGAAAAGTGCTAAATTCATTAACAGCAGATGGCTGGTTTTCTTTAATTAACTTTATTATCTTTTGATTAATTTAATTAGATAATTTAATTAATTATCTTTTGAGTTTCCGACTGCCTGTTTTTTCCATATACCCAGGCTCCTCCCTTACCTCTTTGTTACCAAGTCCAAGCTCGCTCTGCTTCCCGCACAACAGGCCAATAAATCGGGAGACAAGGTGCTGAGGCAAGGAATAGCGACTTTATTTGGAAAGCTGGCAGACCAAGAAGATGGCAGACTAGGGTCCCCAAAAAGCCATCTTATCTGGATCTGAATGCCAGTTTCTTTTATAGAATAGAGAGGGAGAGGAGGTGAGGAAGTAAAGTAAAAAAGCCATTTATCTTGCAAAATAGGAGGGGATGTGTTAATTTCTTCTTTTCTGCAGCCATTCACAGGTGGGCAGGGTCAGAATGTCTCTCTGTTGAACAAAGGGCTTTTAGTCTAACAGTCAGGCAGAGGGGCAGGGTTCCCTATGGCAGGTCATTATGTATGCTTACAGCTATAGAGAGTGATTATAATAACAAAAGCAACAAAAAGCAAAGGTTAAAGTATAAGAAACAGATTCAACATGGAGTCAGAATTGGCTCTTCCCTGTTACATCTTCAGAGCAGTCCCTCAGAGCTATCTGAGAGGCTGTCTTCTGGGCTTAAGTCCTCAGAAAGTCTGCCAAATTAAACCTAATTCTCAACTTTTAGGTTGTGCGTTTTTTTTTCAGTCAACAAAGTAGACTCGCATAGTTCAAACCTGTGTTGTTCAAGGGTCAACTGTATAAGGGAGTGCACTATCAGAACATTTTACAGGACACCACAGGAAGATTTTTGAATCTCCAACCCTTCTCCCTCATCAGCCCTGAAACAATCACTACCCAGCCTACAGAGACCCAATGAGATAGGTGACTTCCCATATAGGAAAGCAAAACTTCCAGAGAGGAGAAAATGAAGCACTGGTATCTTTCACAATGAAGTAAGTGCTTTCACATGAGGGAGTGCTCTGCCTTGTGGCACTCAAACACAATTTGCAGTGCCTTTAAACTTTTCCTGTCCTCAGAGTGACCAAAATTAACATCAAGCTCTGTCTTAGAATTGCATAAGGATTAAACAAAATAGAAAATTTCTCAAGGCTCATGCTGACCTACAGCTACAGTTGAGAAATATTTATCCAATGCTTTATGACAGGGATGGCTCAATGGATAAACCATGTGGATTAATAATAACACTTTTAAGGGAGTTCACTGGTGGCCTATTGGTTAGGATTCCGGGCTTTCACTGCCTTGGCCCATGTTGATCCCTGGTTGGGGAACTGAGATCCCACAAGCTGCACAGTATCACCAAAAAATTTTTAAAAAAAACCACCTTTAAATTGAATAACACTTTAAAGTTTACAGAGCATTTCCACATAAAAGCTCTTGGCACAGTACTTGGCATATATGAGACACTCAATAAATAAGAAAATAAATGAACAAACAATTATTAAGTGTCTGATATATACTGTGCCCCCACACTTAAAGGTCAGCAGAGATTAGCCTCACTTTTAACGAAGAAAACAGGAATTTCCTGGTTGTCCAGTGGTTAGGACTGTGCACTCTCACTGCCGAGGGCTCGGGTTCAGTCCCTGGTAGGGGAACCAAAATCCCACAAACCATGTGGCATGGCCAAAAAGAAGAAGAAAACAGACTCAGGAAGATTGCATGACTTACTTGAGGGCAGAAAATTATTCTGTTAACAAGCTAGGACAGATTCTAGTCCAAGACCCTTGCCACTACATTACACTTCCTCCTTTGAAAGCTCAGCTATTCCCCAGAATTAAAACAGCAGCACCGAGGCTAGTGACCATTCATTTGAATGTGGTATTCCTACTAAAATAGCATTTTCCTTTCAATTCTATTTGAAATTAATTGCACAAAGTCAAGTTTAGCATTCAATTAGTGTAACAGCAACCTCTAATCCAGTATTCAAGCACCCATTTTGCCCTGCCCCCCTGATTCCTTCAGCCTAAGATTTGGTATGCAACCATTTGGTATGCTTGTTTTGAACCACAGAGTGCTATACAGGAAAACTATGGCATGGCTTTAAATCCTGTCTGTGGTCTTATTTGCCCAAAAGGACTTCAGCCATTTGAGCTTTGAATCAAACCACCCTGCAACTCACATAATTCTTATAAACTCATGAGTGAAGTACATAAAATGGCTCTGGAAATACCTAGTGTCCTCTTCCCCTAAATTCAAATCCTTCTCCATTAGTTTAGCTTACACATAACATTATAAAGACTTCAGTTTTAAGGTCATCCTGAGAGTGCTACATTAATCCCACAGGATTTTTTGAATCCTTTCCTTTTGAATATATTACTGTATGGAAGCATTTTCCCATCTCAGTTTGACTCAATCCAAATGTCATATAACTCCCTAGTAATATGAATGAACAAACGTCAGAGAAAGAGTAGCGAATAGCAGTAGTATGACAGAAAGCAAAAAGTTGTACATTTCATACAAGACGGGATTTTTATAAAAATGTCATTCGCAAATAGGCTTTACAGAGATTGTCAAAGTTCAACAAATGTGTATAAGTTTCATATCTGCTACCTGGCCAACAGCATCAAGATATTTTGACTCATGGTAACTGTTTTAGAAGAGAGAAGGTAGAAATATGCTCTGGTATCCATCCAAATCTACAATAAGGAGACTCTTTGAGCCAATAATACATTATTTTCCCACTTATTTAGCCATACCTTAAGGCCATTCATTGCCCTAGACTACAAAGGATTTTGTTATGGTGTTGACATTTAAATTTTCTTAAAAATGGTCACTGCTTTCACCTAATTTATTCTCATAAGTGATAGTACTGGCTTCTCTTTAAAATATAAGCAGCCCTGTAATATGGGTTCGGGTTTAATGACTACACCCACAGCTGCTATATAAAATTCATTTAACTAATAAGAAATTCAATTTTCTCTTTGTTATTTTTCCATTTTTGTTGTACTTATCCCAGAATTGAATCTCACATCAATTGTGCAAAAGGGTCACTTGTACAAGGGAAGATAAGTACACCAAAGTAGAGTACAGGAAAACAAGCTACACAATAGACAGTAGAAATTTGTCCTGATAGTCTGTAACACAGGTAAATGAAACTCTGTTTAAAAGATGCTGTTCGGGAAGATCCCACATGCCGCAGAGCGGCTGGGCCCATGAGCCATGGCCGCTGAGCCTGCATGCCCGGAGCCTGTGCTCCTCAATGGGAGAGGCCACAGCAGTGGGAGGCCCGTGTACCACAAAAAAAAAAGTTTTGCCTGTTCCCACTGAAAAGATCAAAACCCGGACTCATTTGTTGGAGAACCAATGTTTAAGAGCATGAACCAGTGACGTCTTAAATATTTTTTTACAACCCTAAAATTATGAAATTTTACTATCATATGCAGCCTCCAACTAACTTACCATATTCAATTCGACATCTTTCCTCGGCCTTGCAACCATGATTTGAGCCTATCTTTTCCAAATTACATTCTCCAGTATCCCCCTAGCTCTAATCATCTACTGAAATGACAGTGCCTCCTAAATCCGTTGAATCTGCTATTGTCCAAGTTAAACCAAACAAACACCTCCCTCAGTCTCCCAAAGCTTGACATTATCTACTGTTTAAACCCCATCCCTCAACCAAATGATTTTCAATCTCTCTCAAGTTGGCTACATCTCTAAAGTTTGATATCCAAATCCAGAGAGAGAGAGTAGGTAACTACTCCAGCTTCCCAAATTGCTAGCTACCCAAAAGTGAGGCTGTAGGTCCACTTTCTGAAGGACATATAGCAAACATATACTCAACTTTTTCCACAGGTTTGTGCGCATTACCTGTAGTATCTCATTTAATCCTCAACAACTCTATGATGCAGATACTACTCAACTGAGGAAACTCAGGCTCCAAGAGATAAAGAAACTTGCACAAGGTCAAACAACCACTAAATTTGGGGGACCAGGCTGCTCTGCAACTGTGACCCCTAATTCTCTGAATTTTGAGAGAAACTCATTGCTTTGGCTATTTACCAGTTTATATTTTTACCTCTATAAGCATCTGTTAAACACCAATCAATGAAATCAACACAAAGAAAAGTGCAGAAAGCATTTGGATTTACCTAAGTGCTATAAATTGCCCTCAGTTCTGGGATTTTCCCCCCACTCAGAGTCCCTGTGACAGGGCGGGGCCTAGAATAAGGCAAGTGAAACACTTACCTCAGGCATAAAATTTAAGGAGGCTCCAAAAAACTCAGTATGCAAGGTAAAAGTAATATTTAACACAATATTTTCAAAAATGAAAATCAATGCAAGAACAATCCCTGATGAACAAAATATCAACAACAAAAAAAGACCAGATCAGACCCTGTACTTGAACAACTTTGCCTTACTTGCCTCACTCCAATTCCTTTATTTACAAAAGAAAAATACTGTTTACCAAAATGGGGTGACCTGCCAGAGGGTTGTACCTTGGTTTTTAAAAATATTTCACTAAAATATTATTTATCTTGGGGGGTAGGGTAAATTGGGAGATTGGGATTGACATATACACACTACTATACATGAGTTAGATAACTAATAAGAACCTACTGTATAGCACAGGAAACTCTACTCAGTATTCTGTAATGTCCTATATGGGAAAAGAATCTAAAAAAGAGTGAATATATATATATGTATAACTGATTCACTTTGCTGTTCAACAGAAACTAACACAACATTGTAAATCAACTATACTCCAATAAACATTAACTTTAAAAATGTTATTTATCTTGATCACTGAAATTTTGGTGCCTCTTTAAATTCTGCACCCTTGGCAAGTGCCTCACTTGCCTGACCATAGTCCCAGCCCTCCCCAGTGACCAAATACTATTTTTTAAAAGTCATTTTAATGCCACAAAATGTTTAGGAACTCATGTTGGAGCTGGGGGTGGGGAGCAAGCAGTAGTGTGGAATCCACAAGGTCTATGTCTTAGAAGAGTAAAGCCTGTTGATACCGATCATGAAATAGATTGTTAGAAACATGTGAAAGCAGAAAAAAAGAAAAACAAGAAAATTTCTTAGGTACTATTCATGGCCATTCCCCCTCAGAAGCAAAGGGGGAGGTAGGAAACTTCCTCAACCTCATAAAAGGCATCTATGAAAAACCCACAGCTAAAATGATGATTGATGGTAAAAGACTGAAAGCTTTGCCTCTGAGATCAGAAACAAGTTAAGGACATTTGCTCTCACCACATCTATTTAACATTTCATTGGAAATTGTAGCCAGGACAATTAGTCAAGAAAAAGAAATAAAAGGCAACCAGATTTGAAATCAAGAAGTAAAACTATCCCTATTCTCAGATGCCATGATCACGTATAGAGAAAATCCTAAGGATACACACATACACACACACATATTAGAGCTAATAAACGAGTTCAGCAAGGTTGCAGAATACAAGATCCATACACAAAAATAAATTCTATTTCTATACCCTAGCAATGAACTACCCAAAAATGGTTAAGAAAGCAATCCCACCAAGAAGACCATTTAATAGGAGAAAGAATAGTCTTTTTAACAAATGAACTGGATATTCACATCAGGTAGTTAGATCCTACCTCATTCTATCTGCAAAAATTTAACTCAAAATGAAGCAAAGATGTGAATGTAAAAGTGCAAACTAGAAAACTCTTAGATGAAAACACAGGAGTAAATCTTCATCATTTCTTAGATATGATACCAAAGCATGAAAAACAGAAGAAAAAAATAAATTGTACTTCATCAAAATTAAAAACTTTTGTGCTTCAAAGGGCACTGTCAAGAAAGTGAAAAAGCAAACACAAAATAGGAGAAAATACTTGTAAATCATGTATCTGAGAAGGTTCTAGTATCCACAACATATAAAGAACTCAACAATAAAAAGGCAATCCACTTTCATTTCAAAAGTCCACCCTCCCTGTTTTGCTCTCTCACCCTCCTTATTTCTATGGTTCATTCTGCCTGCTCCCTACCACTTCTGAGGTTTTCCTGGCTGCAATGCTCTGCTCATTTCTGAGGTCTGCCCTCCCTGTTTCCTCTTCCACTCCCTTTCCTAAAGTCTACTGTCCCTACTCCTTGCTCTCCCCACTTTTTTTCTCCCCACTTCTAATGATTGCCCTTACTGCTGCTCCCTGTCTCATATTTTAGATCTGAACCCCTGTCCTTGCTCCTCATTTCTGAAGTCTGTCCTTCATCTCTTTCCTCATTTGTAAGATCAGCCCTCCCTGCTCCGTGCCCTTCCATTTCTAAGTTCCGCCGTCCCTGCTCTGCTCTCCCACCCTCAATCTCTAAGGTGAAACCTCTTCTTACTGCTCTTCCCATTTTCAAGTTCGGCCCTCCTTTGCTCCTCCCCTCCATATCAAGTCGGCCCTCACTGCCCTGCTCCTCCCCCTCTCATTTCTAAAGTCCCTGATGCTGTGCTGCTCCTTCCCCCCACTCCCATGGCTAAGGTTTTCTCCTCCTCTGCTCTGTGCTGCCCCACCCCCACCCACCGCCAACCCCGCCTCATTTAAGCAGTCCATCCTCCCTCCCTCCCGCTGCCCATGTTTAAGTGGATGAGAGTGAGTAGAGCTCTGAGGTGAGACACTAGACAGCACCAGCAGAAGGGAAAGGCGGTCTATGCTGAATCGGCACCAGTCAAGCAACCAAATAAACCATCCCTTTGCCCAGTCTGGCTGCTCGACCACCACTCCTCACAAATTAGCCTTAGCCTTAGCCTTGCTCCTCCAACCCCTGGAATCCAGTCCTTCGTGATGCCCTGCGAAGAGTGAGGGACTGTGAAAGGGCGGGTAACTTGCTATCATTCCTTAAGAGGGTAAAATAGGGCTTCCCTGGTGGCGCAGTTAAAATATATGGACACAGCCGGCTTTTCATTTCCCACACAGGGCCCTTTCCCGCAATCCCTACTCCGTGATTTCTGTCAGCTTTGGCCAGTTTCCCACCTAAGAGGTCAGGGCTAGCCTGAGGCGGTCCGGTCAGGCCTGGTCTGAGGCGGTCCGGTCAGGGCTGGCCTGAGGCGGTCCGGTCAGGGCTGACCTGACGCGGGAAAATGGGAACAGAGAGGAGAGGCAGGGGCCAGCAGGCTGGCCAGGTGCTTTATCTACATGGGGGCGGGTGCTGGCACAGAGGGGAAGCCTCCCGGCACAGAGGGGAAGCCTCCCGGCCCAGGGTGTGTGCCTCACAGCACCGCTTCCAGCCTGCCTTTCTCCAGGCAGCCCTGACTAGCGGGGGCTGGGGTCCGGGATCTACATACCTAGAGACAAGTCTAGAATGTTCATTTTTTCTCTATTGTTAGTGCCTGTAAGCACCTTTACAGGAGGCAGTTTGGAAACCGAAGCCATCTCTTCAGCGAGACGGCGCAGCACTGTGGCACCCCCTCACGGCTTCCTAAGGCAGGCGAAACTTGTCAGCCAATCACAGTCCTTTGCTTCTCTGTTGCTAAGGCCCAGGGGGTAGAGCTTGGAATCTACCAATCAGGAACCTGGCTCACCAGAAAAAAAAAAAAGACCTGCCCATTTCTTTCCCGCGCTTTCTAAAAATTGTCTCTTCTCACATGCATCGACCGCTCAGTCAGACCCTTTTTTTTTTCTGTGACGGCTTGATCCTTGCTTTTCATAGCTCTTAGAAGAACCCCGTTTCTCCTCTTTGAGGTTGGCATTCCTTGTGAATAAAACCTTATGTTTTTGACGTGATGGACTTGTTCCCTGTTTCTCTCAAATTTGAAGAGCTACCACAAATCTAGCAGTTAAGACTCATCCACAGACATACAGTGCCACATACTTTTTCATGACTTCCCTATAGGTGCATCCATGACATTCTTTAAGAAAAATGTAATTGTTGCTCTTATTGCCTAATACTGCTCAGTATACACTACTTTTAAATGTTAGAGGAATCCTGTGTCACTGGTTCTTCAGGGGAAATAAAAATCAAATTAATAATTTTCGAGAGCTGAAAACTTGTTCAAGTTGTTACAGAAACCACAACATAAATGCAGAAGAGATTTAAAATTGTAAATCATTTAATTATTTGTTGTATTTAAGTCATTGCTTAGCACCAGGGTCCTAAAGATTAATAGGTCATTCTTTTTCTCAAGGCATATACAGTTGCCTGAAAACAATAAATATATGCAAAATATTAATTTAGGTGCTATAATTCAGTCCATACAACAAATACTGAGCTCCTTACTGTGTTAGGCTCTGGGGATACTGGTAGCTACAAAATATATGTATGAGACAAAGGAGAAAATCCACCTTGTGTATCAGGAAAGAATCATTTAAGACTTGAAAAATTAGGGAGTAATTTTAGGGGTGGGAAGGGTATTTCCTGGCAGAGGAAGCATCACTACCAGCACACTTTGGAAAGTGCAAGCCATTCCGTGTGGTGAGGTACTGAAAGATGAATCTGAAGAGATCAGCAGAGATTAGATTATGGAGGACTTTTATATTATGTGAAAGATTTGGAACAATTTTTTCCTATCAGATTTATTGAGTTATAGAGCAATAAGGGAAGAGGATCAAAAACAGAACCCCAAGGAAATTACAAAGGAAATTGAACAGAAAATATCAGAGTTATGGGAAAAAACAGGAAAGTGTTATCCAGGAAATAAAGGGAGAATTCCAAGAGGAACTTAACGGTCCACTGGGTCAAGTGTTGCTGGAAGGTCAAATTAGCTAAGAAGTGAATTCATTAAATTTAGCAATTAAGAGGTTTTTTTTTTCAACCTTCAGCAGAGTTCTAACAGACTATAAGTTGAGGATTGATCAATTAATTAATTAATTTTTATTTAACAAATACATATAGCATTTACTATCTGCCAGGCACTGTTCTAAGAGCTTTATTAGTCACTCATTTAATCTTCATGATAACCCTGTAACCTAGCAGGACCCCGTGATCAACCAATCAGAGAACTGTGCACAAGCTGATCACATACCTGGCAACCCCACCCTCACTCACCTGGCTTTTAAAAGTGCTTTGCTGAAGCCCCTTCAGGGATCTCGGGGCTTTTTAGGGCATGAGCCACTGCTTCTCCTTGCAGGGCCTTGCAGTAAAACTTTCTCTTCTCTAAATTCCAAAGTTTCAGTTTGTTTGGCCTCACTGTGCATTGGGCACATGAACTTTCATTAACAATCCTGGAGAGTCAGTCAGGAGATCTTGCCCATGGCAGGTCGACCCCAGCCTGGGGCAGCCCATTCCGAGACCCCAGCAACTCCCGGAGCCCATTTCGCTCTGGGGATCTCAGAGGGATGGTCCCTGACAGGTGCCAGCCACCCATGGCATGAGGCTGTTTGGAGCCAAGAAACGACTGGAGCTGCAGTCCACATTCAGTGTTGTTGGGTAAGTCACTAAAGTTTGTGCAGGCTTGGAATTCTCTCCCCTCCATATGGGTTGTTTCTCTTGTGGGAAGTGAGCTACTTTGCTGGAGGGTAAGTAGTTCTTGTGTGTACAACTGGGAACAGTTTCCCCCCTCAGTTTGGGCTTTCCCTCTATGGGACAAGCCAACTTGTTTTGCATTTGATTGGGGTACCCTGTTGGAGAGGGGAATTGTCAGACTCTACCTGATTTGGGAACTGGTTCATTTCAAGAGCTGGGCCAATTTGTTAGGAGGCCTACATTTGGGAGTGGAAGTGGAATTCTAGACTACACCTCCACTGATTTTCTGTCTGTGTGACTGTAGCTTAGTTGCTGTTTGTGTTTTTGTGTGTATCACTTTGGGGTGAGCCACTCACGGTCCATTCTTTTTTGGGAGCCAGGCTGCTCTGGAGCCTCAATCTGGGAATGGAGGTGGAATATCTGGGCTATGCCTCATCTGATTCTTTGTTTGTGAGACCATATGTTTGTTGTTTGTATGTGTGTTAATACTTGCATTGACCAGTTGAGATGCCTTTGGTGAATAATGGGACTCGTGTGTGATGACACCAGGGTATCCTTCCCTATTGTGTTTGTTTCACCTGCAGCAGAGCATTGGTTGGGATTTTCTTCCTTTTTGGGGCTAGGGAACTGTGACCCTAAAAGACTGATTTAAATTGCTGTTTGCTTGATATTTGATAACACCGGCTATGAATAATTAAGTATGGATGATCCATCTCTGTTCCATCTTACAGTCTCCTGGGGTACTTTTACAAAACTAAGAGATCTTTAGCTATGCTCCCTAAATGAAAGAAAATGCCTTAATATTCCCTGAGATCTGGAGGGCAAAGGTCCTAATGCCTTGGCTATTATATCAAAGTAGGTCTTTTGCAATTGCTTTTATCTTACAGGTGTATGTGTGTATATGTGAATGAGTGTCTCAGTACCTGAGTCCAAATCCCTTTTTCTCTTCCTGGTTTTGCTGAAAGAGGGGCATATAAATGTGAGCGGGTGATATGTATTATTTATTGTATTTATATATTACTGTTATTTATTTGTTTAAACTGAAGTGGATATTTGGGAACTAGAAAAAAGAAAGTTCCCTGAAAATAGCCCAAGATGGATGGGTTTTGTATAAGTAGTTAGAAGAGGAATTCGCATTTCTCTTCCTGTGCCTTTGAGATGTAAATGATCTACCTGGGCTCTCTGGAGCTTATCTAATCAATCTGTGTTGCTTGGAACTGAAGAAAAAAGGGATTCAGAAATAACATTAAAAAAAAAACAACCCTCAAAACTTCTGGGAATGCTCCCTCAGCCAAACTGTAATTCATAAGCTTCATAAGGGATCATCAAGAACAAATAGTAAAGCCTTAGTCATCTGAGCAAACAATTTTAACGTATTCTAACTGTTCTTTGTAAGCTAGTAAGTTTATATTGTAATACCTGATTCATAGCTGAGTTTTTTTTAAGTGCAGCTATGAAATCTCTAGTATTGATCTCGGGTGGCCTCAGCCTGAAGCGGCTTGAAGCAAGGTTTCGGTTCCCAGACAGAGATTGAAGTCAGGTCGCAGCGGTGAGAGCACCAAATCCTAGACATTAGATCACAGGTCAGTGACAAGGCCCTGGTTCTTCCACTCTGCAGAAAAAGAATTCCCACAAAGACGGAAAGTAGGGAAACAAGTAAGGTGTTTATTAGGAGGAAAAAGAGTACAGTACGTGTGGATAGGCACATGGGCAGGCTCAGAGAAAGAGTTGTGCCCTCATGGTAGTCTGAATCACTTTTATGGGGCATTTCTTCTGGGTTTCCTTTGAGTCATCTTGCTTTGCCTGGTTTTGAATCTGTATTTGGTATATCTCAGGGTCTTCCCCTGTGTGCATGTGCATCTTTTAGCCAAAATGGATTCTAGCAAAGAAGGCTATGGGTAGTTGATGTCACTTACTATGGGGTGGTGCCCCCTCCCTTTTTGACCTCCAAGGAGCCTTTCTGCACATGTAGTCGGGGAAGTCTCCTTGACTTTGAGAATGAGGACTATGTGGTCCTTTATCTCTTATCTGGGCAGGGCCCAGCCTCCTCCATCGTCCTGCTTTTATGGAGTTTCTGCTATTATGGAGTTTCTGTTCACAGGGGAGAAACTGTTCAGCCTGGGGCTCATCTATCTCCTGCCTCACTATTGTTTGTTTATATATCTGTGTACACATTATACATATGAGATATCTCTATTTCTGGAAAGTATTACCAAAATTGAATTTATAAAGAGCTCTATTTAATTGACTTTAAGTGCTTGCAAATTAAACATTAAAAAAGCTAGACAAAATAAGCTTCAAGTTCACGTGAATGGGGAAATACTCTATTAAGTTAATACCTGGTATTAAGGTTAGTTTTTTTGTTGATCTGATCAATATAGCCCTGTCTTTAGAGTCATCAACATTATGAATAATACTTTCACTGCACCTAGGTTTAATAGAAGTTAAACAAAATCTTGTTATATCTGTTTCAAATTTGTCAGCAAGAAAAATAACGGTTTGATGAAATTTTTATGAGTGAACTAAATGCAAATGGGATAAGAGCTTTTAGGTAAACTCTATAGGAATAATTACTTTCTGAAAATTATCTAAAATAGTCTCTCCAGATTTTGGTAACTATTACTTGCCTCTTGGTTTTCACTAGAAATTAAGGTTTTTAAGAGCTGGGGATTCTAATTTAAATGTGTAATTAAAGCTACTAAAAATTATAAAGCATTTCACTATACAGCAGGAAAGTGGGATATATATTTTGAGTAAAAAAGGAGTTTTATTCATGGTCAGGCTGAGATTAGCTTAAACTTAATTGGGTAGATGGATTTGTTATTAAAAGCAGACTGGGGGCTTCCCTGGTGGCGCAGTGGTTGAGAGTCCGCCTGCCGATGCAGGGGACACAGGTTCATGCCCCGGTCCAGGAAGATCCCACATGCCACAGAGCGACTGGGCCCGTGAGTCATGGCTGCTGGGCCTGCGCATCCGGAGCCTGTGCTCCGCAACGGGAGAGGCCACAATAGTGAGAGGCCCGCATACAGCAAAAAAAAAAGCAGACTGGTGCAGGACTAGACTTGGTTCCTCTCTGCTAAGAGAACAAGTTTACTTAGAATGCTGCTTTTGATTACAGATTGTGTGAACTTCCTTGCCTTTCAGTGATCTGTATTTGTTTTTAAATATTCACAGTGACCTATGATTCTATCTGACCAAACGTTTTTTAAAAAAACTTTTGATATTTTTGATGAACTTCCTATCAAATTCTAATTAAAATTCTTTTGATTTCAGCTAGCTTTGGGATGCTCCAGAGGACCCCTGAGGCACTTCAGAAAAAATATATATACATATTAAACTGACTAGAATTGGTAGGTATGCTAAATTACATGGAAAGCATTGTCAAATGAGTGATAAGCCTCCTCAGATTATACGGTATGAATAAATGTTATTAATATAGACATTCTAAAAATTATATAAAGTTTCTGAAATTTGTATATATCCTGATATAATGTTATAATTTTAGTTGTTATCTTAAAATGTTGCATGTCACAACAACTTGGATAAGCTTCTTTGCTAAGAAGAATTGTAATCAGATCCTTAACCTTGCCTTTTTAAGAACTTTGTCATTCATAGGCAGCTAAGCTGATGCTTTGCAGAACTGCCACATCTTCAAGAAGAGTCATAGAAAGGATGTTTTGACAAAAATAGGTTTCTGATAACTTTTAAATTATATTGCTAAACTAGGTAAGATATTTTAAAAGTCTAATGGAAACCTGATTTCATAAAACTGTTAGTAAAAAAGATTAATTATACAAGACTGAGTAAACTGATGAATATGGTTGTAATTTTTTGATTTTGCCTGAAATATTACTGGCTTTTAATCTGTGTTTATCCAGATGTAAGGAAAGCTTTCCCCCTAAGTATAGTTATGACACAGTCAGAAAGTTAAAATTAATAGATAGGTCCAACTACAAATTAGATAACAACATCGCTAAGGGGTTTAATATTCCCTGCCCAAGGTTGATCAATTCCATTCCACAATCCCTTGTGGAAACCCTTCATCACCCCCATACAGCAGGAAGTAGCCAAGAGTGGTCATCACCCCTTTCCCCACAAGATTGTGGAATGGACATTGATGGGAATAGTAATAGGGAAGAACAAATCTGACTCCGTATTAGACCTGTTTCTTTTACTTTAACCTTTATATTCTATTGTTTTTGCTATAAGTTCATCACTAAAGGGATGTTGCTTATAGCTTAAAGTATACATAAGGCCCATCTCAGGGAATCCTGCCCCCCTGCTTGAATGTTAAACTAAAATACCTTGCTTCAGCTCACAGGGAACATCCCGACCCAGCCCACCTGTGAATGGATGCAGGAAAGAAGAAATTAGCACATCCCCTCCCAAGTCTGGCTGAAGTCAGGAGATATTTGCAACAACTTATAACCTATATTGTCTTTTTTGTTGTTTCTTGCTTTAACAAATGTGTGACTGAGTCTCTGATAAAATGATAATATATAGTTCCATGTGAGATCAACGATTGTAATCATGTAATACGAGATATGGGAAGAAGCAGCAAGAGGGAATATTTTCCTGGATCATAAGAGACTAATAAGATAGATGATCCAGAGATTTTTGCACTGTTAATAAGGTTTAGTCCAGTGATAGCACATTGAGTGGCCTATCAATGAAATCTTCACCAGACCTGGGAATGAGCATTACTAGCACCGTGGGATGAAATGGTCATGAAATGCCCCCAAAACCATGGTCAAATTTATGACCATGAAGGGGCCCTGCTGGCTGAAAATTGGCACTTGCCATCTACCTCTCCACTGCAGCTGCTGACCTTCAACACCCCCCGAAAGGAGTTCAGGGTGGAGATCAGGAATGAGGCACTCTGTGCTCTGGGAAAAACTGGCAGAACAAGGCTTCAGATAGTTAGATATTTTCAGAAAATTTTATGAGCCCAAATTCTTGCACCTTCTCATATCTAGAAAAGCATTAAAATCACTAATAGTGACATCTGCTTTGGCCATTGAGGAGAGAAATGCATTTGGAAGTAAAAATGGAGTAGCTGTGTGAGACTCAGATGCCACCAGCCATTCTCAAAGCAGTGTCTGCTGGAATGTGGGTACCTCTGTCAAGTTTATGATTAACCTCCTTATCAGAACCTTTATTCCTTTTCTTGTCCAAAACTTGTTCTCCTCAAGATTGAGGAATACCAAAGAAAAGGGAGGAATTGTAACCCAGCAGGACCCCATGGGCGCCTTCCCAGGACAGTTCTTCCCCCATATCCTCTGCTCCTCTCTGAAGTACCTAGATAATAGTATTTGATGCACATTTCCTGAGTTGTTTTGCAGATATAACCACCCCCCACCAACAAATGGAAGATGTTAACTACTTGATGACCAGGAACACATAGCCGCAGGCCTCCTGGAGCCTAAGGACTGATAATGTTAACCCCTGTGACACCACCCTGCTGCCTCAACATCAGCCAATCAGAGAACTGTGCACAAGCTGATCACATACCTGGCAACCCCACCCTCCCTCACCTGGCTTTTAAAAGTGCTTTGCTGAAACCCCTTCGGGGAGCTCGGGGCTTTTTAGGGCATGAGCCAACGCTTCTCCTTGCAGGGCCTTGCAGTAAACCTTTCTCTGCTCTAAATTCTGACGTTTCCATTTGTTTGGCCTCGCTGTGTATCGGGCACACGAACTTGCGTTAACAATCCCATAAAGTAAGAGCTAGTATTATTTTTTTTTACAGGTAAGGAAATGAAGGCACAGAGGCATTAAAAAATTGCCCAAGGACACATAGCTAGTAAATACCAGAGCTACACTCAAACTCATGATTTTAACAGCTACTTCCACAAGGTGAAATAGAGTGTTTCTTGTTGATGGAAAAGATTTAGTTCAACATGTTTTAGGTTATGGGAAAGGAGGTAGGGAAAAGAGAGGCATTAAAAATAAAGGAAAAAGAATAGGAAATAATCAATGGACACAGTTCCTATGCTAGAGGAGACAGAAAGAATGGAATTAAGAGTGCAATTGGAAAAATGAGTCTTGAATAAGAGAAGAAATAAATGTATAATAAAGGTAAAATCTTAACGAATGAAAAACTTTCTGTGTATTACACAAGCTTTCTTAGACCTCACCTTCAGCCTGTGGGTATTAATAAGACTTACATTAATAGCAATAACTCAAATTTCAATGGTTTCTATTTCCGTATATTCTTGAAATATATCCAACTCCCTGAAGAATGTTTCCCTTAATATTTCCTGGGGGGGGGCGTCTTTCATAATGTAACCACAAACAATTCAGTTAGGTGCCATACATAATCTGCTATTTCTTTCTTTTTCTCTTCCTCTGGACTCCTTTTCTTGATGTCTTTCAGTCTCCATCATCTGCTGCTACAAATGAGGAATTTGGAAACCTTAAGAAGTCAAAAACCACATGCTAAAGTGTAGAACTTCTGTCTCTTCTTCTGGGTCACATTTATTAGAGGGATACCAAAGTGATACTTCTAGAACCCCAATGTATTAAAAACTTTTACTGGAACATTTTTTTCCATTTTTTGTTTTTGTTGTTGGCAGTGCTGGTGGTGTTTTGTTTTTGTTTTTGTTTTTAAATTTGCCCTCCCCACTCTCTCTATGTTTCAGAATTAAGCCTAGTAGAAATTGGACCAGGTGACAACGTGAGAGAGACCTCTCATAAAATTACTTTGCATAAAAATTGCTTCTGCCCTCTGACAAGAATGTCATTTAAAAAGCAGAAACTAACACAACATTGTAAAGCAATTATACTCCAATAAAGATGTTAAAAATAAATAAATTAATTAATTAAAAAAATAAGAATGTCATTTAATAAGTCTGGCCTTGTGTAACTTTTTCTCTGCTTTCAGTCAAATAGGCTTAGGTTCAAACTAGGTCCCCTGCTACATAAGGATAAATGTACAGTTCTGAATGTTGTTTCTCCAAATCAATTGTAGGACAATTTGGTATTTTTAGTCAAGGATCTTTTGGTTGGAAATAATAGAAGCCTATTTCAGCTAGGTTAAACAAAAAGGAAGATTTATTAGAAGAATCCAGTGGAGGTCAGCAGTATGCAATATAGTTTATCCTCCAAAAAGATAGGAACTGGTTAATTTATTTGATATACCAGAAGTATTTGATGCATCTAATCACTTTTTACTCCTTGAAACGCTTTCTTCACTTGACTGCTAAGACACCACACTTTCTTGTGTTTCCTCCTACCTTACTGACTGCTCCATTTCAGTTTTCTTTTCTGGTCCCTCCTCAGCTCCCTGACCTGTAAACCACTGGTGTTCAAACTTTAGCATATATCAGAGTCACTTGGAAGACTTATTAAAATACAGCTTGCTGGGCTTCACCCCCAGAGTTTCTGATTCAGTAGGTCAGGAATAGGGTAGGAAAATGTGCATTTCTAACAAGTTCCCATGTGTTGCTGATGTTGCTGGTCTAGGGACCATACTCTGAGAACAACTGCTTCGAATGGTGGAGCCAGAGCCCAGTCCTTAGACAATTTCTCTATTTACATACACTGCCTCAGTGATTTCATCCAGTTTCATGGTTTTCAAAAGTAGCTATACAACAAATGTCTTCCAAATTTGAATCTCTAGCTCAGACCTCTCCACTGAAAGTTTGTAAAACTGACTATCTACTTGACATCTGTACTCAAATATACAATGGTCATCAGAAATTTAATTTTTCAAGACCAAATTCTTTTTTTAAAAATTTTTTATTGAAGTATAGTTGATTTACAATGTTGTATTTATTACTGCTGTACAGCAAAGTGACTCAGTTATACATATATATACATTTTTTTCTTTTTAATATTTCATTCTTATTTTATTTTATTTGACTGAAAATATTTTATTTATTCTTATTTTATTTTCCCTGTCTATTTATTTATTTATATATATATTTATTTATTTATGGCTGTGTTGGGTCTTCATTGCTGCTCACAGGCTTTCTCTAGTTGCGGCGAGTGGGGGCTACTCTTCATTGCGGTGCAGGGGCTTCTCATTTCGGTGGCTTCTCTTGTTGCAAAGCACGGGCTCTAGGTGCATGGGCTTCAGGAGTTGTGGCACATGGGCTCAGTAGTTGTGGCACATGGGCTTAGTTGCTCCGCAGCATGTGGGACCTTCCTGGACTAGGGCTTGAACCCATGTCCCCTGAATTGGCAGGTGGATTCTCAACCACTGCACCACCAGGGAAGCCCTACATTCTTGTTCACATTCTTTTCCATTATGGTTTATTTCAGGATATTGAATATAGTTCCCTGTGCTATAGAGTAGGATGTTGTTGTTTATCCATTCTATATATAATAGTTTTCATCTGCTAATCCCAAACTCCCAGTCCATCCCTCTCCCACCCCTTTCCCCAAGACCAAATTCTTATCTTACTGAAACCAAGCAGGACCCTGTGGGGCCCTCCTGGGCACAAAAGGTTTTCTCTGTCCCTGTTTATTGCAGGAAAAAGGCTTCAGTCTCCTAGACTTTCTTGAATATCAAAGGGCAGATTCAAACAGTTGCTAATCAGAGAAGTAAGGGAATGCAGGAACAAAGGAGGAATAATAAAAAAACAATAGTGCAGCAGTTAAAGAAGGGTCCTGGTTCCTCCTCAAGGGATATCCATAACAATATCTTTGCCTTCTGCAGGAACTAAGGCCCCCACCCAGGTGGAGGATGGTAACTTCAGGCTTAGCACAAGATTCCTGGAACACTGCCTTATTACTTCTTCATCAACCAATCAGAAGAAAGTCACACATACTGCAGCCCTCACCCTAAAATTTGCCTATAAAAGCTTTTCCCTGAAAACCACCTGGGAGTTCATGGTTTTTGAGCATAAGCCACCATTCTCCTTGCTTGACCCTGGAATAAGCCTTTCTCTGCTCCAAACTCTGATGTTTTGGTTTGTTTCATCAGAACACAAAATTACGTTTGGTAACGTTACCTTACAAAACCTGCTCCTCCCATGTTCTGCCCCATTTCAATAAATGACATCTCCATTCTTCTATTTGCTCAGCACAAAAGTTTTGGAGTCATTTTTGACTATTTTCCTTCTATCACACCCTATATCCAGTCCATCTGCAAATCCTGTGAGCTCTACCTTCAAAATATATCCAGAATTTCATCACCATTTCTCACCACCTCTACTACTACCATCTTGATTCAAGCCATCATCATTTCTTGCCTGGATTATTGAAATAGCTTCCTAACCTATTTTCTTACTCTGACCTGGTTTATTTTGTCTAATCTCCACACAGAAGCTAAAACGAGGCTTTTAAAACATAAGTCACCTGTCCAGCAAATGAAGCTCCTTCCTATTTTGGGGGAAATCCTACTTTTAGATTCTTATTGGGAGGCAGATCCTGTCTCCCATTACAGCCGAAGAAAATTCTCAAGAAACTAGAGCAAAAAAATATGACGTAGACTTGGCTTACATGGAATCTGGCATTAGTACAACAAAGAGAGTGTAGAATTCATTATGGCCACAATAGCCAGTTTCTAGGGGCAGCAATGGCAGTGGTGCAAATTTCAGTATCAGTGTATGGCAATGGTGGCCTCATCAGATTAGTTTTGAAGTGTGATTTTAGTTGCAATTCTGATTTTCTAGCCTCTCGTGTTGACTGAAAAAGAAACGCACAACCTAAATGTTGAGAATTATGTTTTATTCAGGGAAGGCAGCCTCTCATATAGTTCTGAGGGCCTGTTCAAAAGAGGTAAGGGAGGAGCCAGGATATATAGGAGTTTTTGCTGAAAAACACACATGTAGTTGGACATCAAAAGATTACTGCTGGAAAAAAAAATTACTGCTGGGAATTCCCTGGCGTTCCAGTGGTTAGGATTCTGTGCTTTCACTGCTGAGGGTGCGGGTTCAAACCCTGGTCGGGGAACTAAGACCCTGCAAGCTGTGTGGCACAGCCAAAAAAAAGACAATATCTGAGGTTTAAGCATTTTGGACATACATCTATACTTAAAAAAAAAAGATTACTACTAATCACAAAAAACAGACATCTCAAGTTAATGATTATATATGGGAAGACGCAAGAGTCTGAGCTCATTGAAATTATTCTTTTGATATACATCTTAATTATCTAGGGCTAGTACCCTGTTTTTCTCCATCCTGAATTCCCCTCAGGGTGTGCCACTGGGGGGCGGCTGCGGCTGCTGATGGCTTTATGGCTTCAACATCCTTTGTTTACTGAAATGGCAGGAGACATTCTTTGTCCACCGTTGATTCCTGCCCTTTTTCTTGAGCCTGGTTCTTTAGAGTCCCTGGCTAGTCCTTTAACTACCCAACTGATGTTCAATAAATTCCTTCCATGCTTAAGACAACTAGAGTTTGTCACATTCAATTAAGAACCCTGTTCCTACTGACATCAATAGAAATATCCAGTATAAGTGTTGTCAAACTCAGGTTCATGTGCCCAATGCACAGTGAGGCCAAACAAAAAGGTTGGAGTTTGGAGCAGAGAAAGGTTTATTGCAAGGGCCAAGCAATGAATACAGGCAGCTCATGCTCTAAAGATGCAAACTCCCAGGGAAGAGTTTTAAAGGCAAATCTCGGGGGAGGGCTGCAGAGTGTGTGACTTTCTTCTGATTGGTTGGTGGTGAGGTAACATGGTGGTGGTCCAGAAATCTCAGTCATCAGCTTTCAGGTTCCAACCAGTCTGGGGTCCACATGCTTGTGCTCAGCCTGAAGTTACCATTTTCCACCTGGCCAGGGGCCTTAGTTCCTGTAGAAGAACTCAGAGATATTTACCAGATTGTCAAGTATAGCCCTTGAGGAGGAACCAGGACTTGCTCTTTTGCTGTACTATTGTTTCTTGACTGCTTTTCTTCACTCTGTCACTTCCCTAGTTAGTAACTGAATCTGCCCTTTGGAACTCAGGGAAGGTCTAAGAGGCTGAAACTTTTTCCCTGCAAACAAGAATGGTGGGGGAATTCCCTGGCCCGGGTTCAATCCCCAGCTGGGGAACTAAAATCCCACAAACCACACAGTGCAGCCAAAAAAAACAAAAAACAAAACAAAACAGAAAGAAAGGGGGGGATACAGAAAGGATTTTGTACCTGGGAGGGCTCCGTAAGGTCCTGCTCAGTTTCAATCTCCCTTTTCTTTGATACTTCTCAATCTTGAGGGGAACAGGTGTGGGACAAGAAAGGGAATATAGCTTTGGATAGAGAGGTTAATCATAGACTTGACAGGGGAACTCAGTTTCATAAGGGAAATAAGCTTCCATTATAAGGGAAAGTTTTCCTTTAGTATTGGCCACCATATATGAACTGATGAACTAGATTAAAACCAGGGAAAATCAACTAGATTTGTGAGGAGATTTAAATCATGTCATGTGAAGCAATATTGAAGAAATTGCAGATGTTTAGCCTATAGAGCAGAAATCTCAGAGGAGCATAATTGTTTTGAAATAATCCTATGGAAGAGGGAGGAATTTATTATTCTGTCTAGTACTAGAGGGCAGCACTAACCCAAGTGGATGAAATTTACAGGAAAATTGATTTCTGCACTGTACAGAGATATTCTAATAATTAAACCACAATAATGGGACAAAACTACAACAACAGGATAAGTTGCCTTGAATTGAGGTATTGACACTGGAAATATTGAAGCAGAAGCTAGATTATTGACTACTTCAGTGGGTTAGAGTCAGTGACCTCTGAGGTTCATTCTAAATCTGAGGTTAGAGTATAAGGAAAACAAACAGTGGTGACTCCTCTGCCCAATTATTTCAGTCATACAATCTAGAGACCAATATCAGTCTCTCGGGTTTTTAAAGTAGTAAGTAGGCATGATAAGAAAGGAACAAATAGGGAATCATTCCCATCTAGAGAGGTGATAGTAGCATAGAAGATTTTATGTACCTGGAGATTAAGCACTATATTTCAGTAAGAAATTAGGTATTAATTTACATACACTTAGCTATCCATTCTTAGTCAGATTTTCCTGGCAGAGTACCATAACAAATTACCTTGATTTAAAGGTTAAATTCTTTAGGGAAAGAACTCTGTTATACTGTTCTTAGCAGGTACTTTTAGGAATACAGTCATTCTAATTCTAGGTTATATCTTTTTTAACATGAGCATAATTTATTGTTTGGTTGGTAATTAGTTGATCCTTGAGTAACCAAATATATGTCCCAGCAATATTTAAAGCAAGCTCCTATTTCTTCCTTTTTTTTTTTTTTAAAAAAAAGTTATTTATTTATTTAATTTCTTTGGCTGCTCCAGGTTTTAGTTGCTGCACACAGGATCTTCGTTGTAGCATGCAGGATCTTTAGTTGCGGCATGTGGTAAAATTAATTTATTTTATTTTATTTATTTTTGACTGTGTTGGGTCTTTGTTGCAGCATGCAGGCTTTCTCTAGTTGCTGCGAGCAGGGGTTACTCTTCTTTGCGGTGCGTAGGCGTCTCCTTGTGGTGGCTTCTCTTGTTGTGGAGCACGGGCGCTAGGTGCACAGGCTCTAGGTGCGCAGGCTTCAGTAGTCGTGGCACACAGGCTCAGTAGTTGTGGCACATGGGCTTAGTTGCTCCACGGCACGTGGGATCTTCCCCGACCAGGGCTCAAACCCATGTCCCCTGCACTGGCAGGCAGATTCTTAACCACTGCACCACCAGGGAAGCCCGAACATGGAGTCTTAACCACTGGACCACCAGGGAAGTCCCTCCTATTTCTTCCTTTAAAAAAAAACAACAACAACTTTTTAAATTGTACACTTAAATTATTGATTTCATTCATATGTGTGTAGGTAATTTGGAAAACAGAAAAAGTAAGTTGAAAAGAAAAGAAAAATAACTAAATATTCAAAGATAACTCTAAACATTTTGTATATTTCCTTCTAGCTATACTTTCACATAAAAGATTTTTGTGTAGGTAAAACTTACATAGTAAAAGACTGTATATATATACATGGCAGAGAGCAGTTCAGGGTAAGGGAGCCCAGGAGAACTGCTCTGCCACGTGGCTTGAATTCTCAGGTTTTATGGTAATGGAGTTAATTTCCGGATTGTCTCTGGTCAGTTATCTTGCTTGGCCCATATTTGGTCTAACTCAGGGTGCTTCCTGGTGGCACATGCATCTCTAAGCCAAGATGGATTCCATCATGAGGGGTTCTGGGAGGTTGGCAGGACATATCATGTCCCTCCTCCTTTTGGTCCCTCCTGAATTCTCTGGGTAGTTTTTGGTTAGTTTTCAGCAGCAGCACCACATTCTTTATCAGGACCTCCTGTTGTGAGACAACTCAGTCAAGCAGTTGTCATCGCTCCTGGCCAAGGCAGGTGGTCAGCAGTTCCCTAACACACACACACACACACACACACACACACACACACACACACATATAATGTTATTCCTTGCTTTCCCCCAAGGTTGATAAGGGTTTGCTTATGTAACTAAAAAAAATCTTTGCATGCATAGTTTTAAATGCCTGCCTAATGTTGTTGCTACTTAACCTCAGGGACACATCCTTAATTTTGTGATTATCACTACAGCCCTAGTAGTTAATATTCTTTTGGGGTAATTTTACCCATATTTTAAAAAACCATTTTATGAGAGGTTTTTGCTTATCATCTACTGATATGATCATGTGACTTTTCTTCTGTAGCCTGCCTGTTTGATGTGGTGGATTACATTAATTGATTTTTATTTTATTTATTTATTTTTGGCCACGCCACGCAACATGTGGGATCTTAGTTTCCCGACCAGGGATTGAACCCGTACCCCCTGTAGTGGAAGCGCAGAGTCTTAACCACTGGACTGCCAGGGAAGCCCTACATTAATTGATTTTTAAATCATGTGCTTTAATAGAACACAATTCAAATGTTACCAAACATAAGTTTGTGTGCCTGAGGTACAGTGAGGACAAACAAACTGAAACGACAGAGTTTGGAGCAGAGAAAGGTTTATTGCAGGGCCACGCAAGGAAAACGTGTGGATCGTGCTCAAAAAATCCGAACTCCCTGATGGTTTCTGGGGAGAAGTTTTTATAGGCAAAATTTGGAGTGAGGGCTTCAGGGTGTGTGACTTTCATCTCATTGGTTGGTGGTGAGGTAATAGGGTGGGGCTCCAGGAGTCTTATCCTCATCCTGCAGTTGCCATCCTCCACCTGTATGGGGGCCTTAGTTCCTGCAGAAGAACTCAAAGATATTGTTACGCACACTCCTTAGGAGGAACCAGGACTGTACCCTAAGGCTGCACTATTGTTTCTTGATTTCTCCTCCTTTGTTTCTGCATCCCCTTTCCATCCCTGATTAGCAACTGTTTGAATCTGCCCTTCGGAACTCAGGGAAGGTCGAGGAGGCTGAATGAAGCCTATTCCTACAAATAGGAAATGGGGGACATGGAAAGGATTTGTACCAGGGAGGGCTCCACAGGGTCCTGCTCGGTTTCACAAACATCCTGCTTTGTTGGAATGATTTCTTTGAACTTAGTTGCTGAATTTTCTGCAAGAAAAAGTACAGGTTATAATCTTAGACAAATTATGTTTTGTACATGTTGCTAAAATCTTGGCTCTCTGTGTCCCAATGCCAAACAGAAATACAGAGACAGAGTTATAGAGGAGAAAGAAAGAGTGGCTTTATTTCTTTGCTAGGCAAAGGGGGGACACAGTAGGCTAGCGCCTCAAGAACTTTGCCCTGCTCCGTGGAGAATAGGGAGAGGTGTTATAGTCAGGGCTGTAAGGGGTATGCTATAAGGATCAAAGCAGTAAGTCTTGCATTCTTCTTTCTTCTGCAAGAGTTTCAAAACGGTAGGGTAGCTGACAAGATTAGGGTGTGTGCAGGGTCTCAGGTAGTCTCTTAATCTTGATGAGCTTCTCTGGTCCCTTTAATCTTGCCTCAGGTGGTTTCGTGGCTGCTCCTCCCTTGATTAGCAACTGTTCAAATCTGCCCTTTGGAACTCAGGGAAGGTCATGGAGCTTGGAGCCTTGCCTACAAGAAATGGGGGACAAAAATGCCTCTGTGCCCAGGAGCCCTACAGGGCCTTGCTCGGCATCATAGATAGGTTTCAAACAGAAGGTTTCTGAGGAGACTTTCATTTAAAGGCTAATATTTCTAACAATTACTAATTATACAGTTAGATTTTTAAAAATACGTTTTCTCATAACTACTCTTTTTTGATACGTATTAGGTAGCCTAGCAGGTTTTCAAATATTTAGGTATATGAGTATACAATCGTAGAAGGAGAGGATTACTTAACTTTTTTTTTTTGGCGGTACGCGGGCCTCTCACTGTTGTGGCCTCTCCCGCTGCAGAGCACAGGCTCCGGACGCGCAGGCTCAGCCGCCATGGCTCACGGGCCCAGTCGCTCCGGGGCATGTGGGATCTTCCCGGACCAGGGCACAAACCCGTGTCCCCTGCATCGGCAGGCGGACTCTCAACCACTGCGCCACCAGGGAAGCCCAATTACTTAACTTTTAAAGAAAATAATACAACTTTTACAGTAAACTCTTTGAACTTTTATCAAAGTTCATGTTCACAGTTTTCAAAATTGCACAATGAGTGTTTTCCTAGAAAGTAAATCATTTGTTATTTCCTGCTATGTTGCAATTCTAGGTTACAAGACTGGCTAACGATAGATAGCAAATAGAATAGAAATAAATGGGGCAAACATTTATTACTCTTATAGGTTTTTTTTCTGTTCCAGTTTCTAACATCTGACATTTTACTGGGGGCATTAGTGGTGGGGGAATTTAAACTCTGAAAAACAAGAGAAGTAAAATAATTTATGTAAATATATACAAGTAGAAGTTACAAAAGAATAGAACTCAACATTTACAGATACTTTTTCCCACACAATTGAATTGCATATAACATATACTGAAATGTATAAAGAAATTTGAGGGGGGGAATTTTAGCCAAATTCAATTTGACATTTTCAAGTGTCAGTTGCACTTTTTGGAGTTGCATTTGAGAATGTTGAATATCACTACCTTTAACTCAAAATGCGAAGCACAGCAAGAATATCTTTGAGGCTAAATACAAAACAAGGGGATTAGTTCATTCATTTATTCATTTAACATTTATTGACTACTCATTATCTCTCTTGTACTTTACTAAATTCTACCATGCAGATAGTGGAGACACAGTAGGGAGAGAGACAAGTATAAAAATCATAAAAATGACAGTGAATTGTGAAAAGTGATATAACTTACCAATGAACAATGTGCTGCAGAATCACAGAGGATGGAATAACAACTCTCTCTTAGGGTATGAAGGTGTAGAGAAACAGTTACAAACACATATGCACCTAGCAACAGAGCCCCCAAGTACATGAAACAAAAACTGACAGAACTGAAGTGAGAAATAGACAATGATAGTTGGAAAATTCAATACCACACTTTCAATAATCAATATAACATATACTTTAAGTGGGTGAATTTTATGGTATGTGAATTATGTCTCAACATATTCTTTTTTTAAGGTGTAGAAAGGCTTTGGTAGGGAAGACTTCATACGGCAAATGTACATCTAAAAATAACTCCGTTTTTCTGATTTTGTAAATGAACATTATCACATACATTTTATTTTTAAGTTTTTTTAAATTTATTTTTTATTGACATATAGTTGAATTACAATGTTGTGTTAGCTGTACAGCAAAGTGATTCAGTTGCAATGAGAAGCCTGCGTGCAGCAACGAAGACCCAATGCAGCCATAAATAAATAAATATTTATTAAAAAATAAAATAAAATAGGTAGTAAAGTAGCATAAAATATAATACAGTTTATCTCGTTTCTAAATCTAAACTCCTTGATAATTTCTTAAGCCATTAAATATTCTTTTAAAGCTGTATAGTATTTCATTGCATATGTGTATCAGAATTTATTTAACCATTCCCCTTTGGTTGGTCACTTAGCTTCATTCCAATGTTATGCTGCACAAGGCATAATGCTTTGATAAACAGAGGCATACAAAATTTTTGTGCATGTCTCTATTTATTTCATTAAAATAAATCTCCCCAACTAGGACAACTAGGTTGAAGGATATCCAATACTGTTAATGTCCTTCAGAATATTTTCACCAAAATATACTTAAAAGTATGAATTTTACAGGACTTCCCTGGTGGTCCAGTGGTTAAGACTTTGCCTTCCAATGCAGGGGGTGCAGGTTTGATCTTTGGTAGGGGAGCTGGGATCCCACATGCCTTGAAGCCAAAAAACCAAGACATAAAACAGAAGCAATATTGTAACAAATTCAATAAAGACTTTAAAAATGGTCCACATCAAAAAAAATCTTTAAAAAAAAAGTATGAATTTTACAACAAATTTCTGTCAACATGACAAAGCTAAGACCATATTTGCATAAAATTCCTTTTTATTTATTGCTCTTGAGGCTGATTTTTATTTCATGTCTATTGGCTATTTGCTACTTATCCTTTTTCAAAGTATGTTTATGTACCATACCTGTTTTTCGACTGGGATATTTATATTTTTTGATTTTAGGAGCTCTCTAAAGGTTATGGATATTAACATTTGATCTATCACGTTACTGGGAGTCCTTTTATGTTCATTTAATTGTCTACAGAATGATGGAGACTAATACAGTATGTTACATGAACACTACTTATCTGAGAAGTGGTGAGAAGATTATGATGGGTAGTCCATGATCTTTCTGATACACATTAGAAACTATTTGGATTTGAATTAATCTTCACCTTTATTACACAGACTTTATACAATATCCAAATTGAAAATCACAACTATCTTCCTATCAGATCACCAGAACTTTATCACTTTCAACTAGTTTGCTTCCTAAAAGGACATTAGTTTGTTTCCATGTTCTTAGGAGGATATATATTCATCAATTTAAATATGCAATGCTTTTTTATCTTAGCTAGGATAATTGTTTAAAGATTGACAAAATGGCATATCCTTTTTTTTTTTCTTAGCGGCACGCGGGCCTCTCACTGCTGTGACCTCTCCCGTTGCGGAGCACAGGCTCAGCGGCCATAGCTCATGGGCCCAGCCGCTCCACGGCATGTGGGATCTTCCCGGACCAGGGCACGAACCCGTGTCCCCTGCATCAGCAGGCAGACTCCCAACCACTGCGCCACCAGGGAAGCCCCTCCTTTTTTTTTCTTAATTGAAGTACAGCTGATTTACTGGCATATACTTTACATGGAAGAGCAAAAATAAGATTTTAGAGATTATTCTATATTTCATTTTGTTTAATAAAACAGATTATAAAAGCATTGATTTAGAAATGTAAGCTGTTTAATTAATTATTATTATTATAGTAAAAATATTTAACATAAAATTTACCATCTTAAGCATTTTTCAGTACATAGCTCAATAGTGTTAAATGTATTCACATTGTTATTTTTTTCATCCTGCAAATCCGAAACACTATGCCCATCAAACAACTCCCCTTTTCCCTTTCTCCCCAGTCCCTGATTATCACCTTTCTACTTTCTGTCTCTATGAATTTGACTGCTCTAGGTACCTCACATAAGTGGAATCATACAGTACTTGTCTTTGTGTGACTGGTTTATTTCCCTTAGATAATGTCCTCAAGGGTCATCCACGTTGCAGCATGTGACAGGATTTCCTTCCTTTTTAAGACAGAATGATAAGCCATTTTATGTATATACCATGGATGTATTTTGTTTATCCATTTATCTGTTGATGGGCATTTGGGTTGCTTCCACCTCTTAGCTCTTATGAAAAGTGCTGCGATGGATGGGTGTGCAAATATTTCTTTGAAACTCTGCTTTTAATTCTTTTAGATATATACCTAAAAGTAGGATTGCTGGATCAAATGGTAGTTTTATTTTTAATTTTTTTGGGAAACTCTGTATAGTTTTCTATAGCAGATGCACCATTTTACAATCCTGCCAACAGTGCATAAGGGTTCCAATTTCTCCACAACCTCACCAACACTTGTTATTTTTTGCTCGTTTTTGATAGCAGCATCCTACTGAGTGTGAGGTGATATCTCACTGTAGTTTTTTTTTTTTTTTTTTGCGCCACCAGGGAAGCCCCTCACTGTAGTTTTGATTTGCATTCCCCTCATGATGAGTGATGCTGAGCATCTCCTTTGCCTTTTGGCCATTTGTAAATAAGCTCCTTTATTTTTTAACTCACCATTTTCCAACTCAATATAATTATTTTAAATTAAAGTCTTTGATAATACATTAATTAATGTCTTTGATGACATTGTTTTTCTCCTGGTATGCAGTAAAACCACAAAGTTTTTTCTACTAGTATGCAGTAATGCAGATTTCTGTAGTTAATTTGAAGATGGAGTGTTTTTTGCATACCTAGTTTTAAAATTTATTTTGTTTAAAATTTAAAATTTTTATTGTACATGATATAACCCCTTTGCAAGTAAACCATCTTTCACATTAGAAAATATATGTAAAATATATGGTAGAGTACCTAGCATATAAAGAAATACAATAAATATTTTTTCCTATTAATTAGTACTTAACAATTTTATTTATTCTTGAGGATTTTTACAAAATATACCTAATTTTCCACATGAATATTTCCTATGCTTGAATGTTCAAAATAGGGTTAGAAAAAGAAAGACTCTTGTCACAAATAAATATATAGAAATTATATATTGAAGAAAATAAAGTTACGTAGGGCAGAAAAAAGTTTTCTGTGGCCTTCTTAGGATCCCTGGCTGGGTCTGAAAATTAAACTGACAAAGACAAATAAACAGAAGTAAAGCATACCAATTTATTTAATATAAGTTTTACATGACACGGGAGCTTTCATAAGGAAATAAAGACCTAAATACACAGTTAGACCTCAGTATTTTATGCTAGGTTTAATGAAGAGTGGACAGTCATGGAGGAATATGATAGGTTAGGGAGTATGAAGTGTTAAAAGATAAACTGAGGTATATTAAACATTTTAAGAGTTTTCTGAGCATTTATCCATTCAAATCTGGCAACGCTGAACCTGAAGTGGTTAGGGGAACTCCACCAACAGGAGATAGGGAAAGGATTTATAGAGAGAATCACAAAAAGGAAATTATTTCATTTGCTATAGCTTAAAACCTGGTTGGCTATTTGTGATTGGTTGTTCTTAGCATTTTGATTTTGTAACCTTGAGGCATTTACAGGCTTAGATTTTGGTTTGCTTATGTAGGGTGCCATGGCATTAGAGCCACCTCAATATAATGGCCTCTCTTTTTAATCAATTTAACAGTAGATAATTGTAGTAAAATGAGGGAAATTTAGCAATATCTGCTTGTTAAGATTCTTGTTAGCATTCCTTTGTCTTTGGAGAAAAGGATTGTTAGGGGAACCACTGACTGAAACTGCCCGCCCTGCCCAGGCACCATAGTAACCACTTGCATGAGTTATCTTACAACAGGAGGTCCTGGTAAGGAATGCGGAACTAACAAGCTACCACAACTGGAAGAATTCAGGAAAGGTCAAGAGGAGAGAGGAGACTCCAGTCCATATGTCCTACCAACCTCCCAGAATCCTTCTTGCTGGAATCCATCTTGGTTGAGCAGTGTGCGTGCCACCAGGAAGGACCCTGAATCAGAGTGATTGGCCAGAGACAACCTGGAAACTAACCCAATTACCATAAGGCCTGAGACGGTGAGCCACGTGGCAGGGGAGTTCTCCTGTGTTCCCTTACCGTGCTCCTCTCTTGCCCCTTCCCAATAAAGTCTCTTGCTTTGTCAGCATGTGTATCTCCTCAGACAATTCATTTCTGAGTGTTAGACAAGAGCCCACTCTTGGGCCCTTGAAGGGGTCCCCCTTCCTATAACAGTATGGGTCCTTTCCTCTGGGTATAGGGAGGACACAGTCTCATATGAAGGTTTTATGACCTGTTTCAGGGGAGGGGCTGTGGCAGGGAGGGGTGGGGGTGGAGTTCAGAGTGACCTTCGTGTTTCTGCTGTTTTCTCAAACTCCTTCAGTTTAAAATGTTCAATATGCGAAAAACCTAGAAACAATAAATGCTGGAGAGGGTGTGGAGAAAAGGGAACCCTCTTGCACTGGTTGTGGGAATGTAATTTGATACAGCCACTATGGAGAACTGCATGTAGCTCCTTAAAAAACTAAAAATAGAATTACCATATGACCCAGCAATCCCACTACTGGGCATATACCCTGAGAAAACCATAATTCAAAAATCATATGTACCCCAATGTTCATTGCAGCACTATTTACAATAGCCAGGATATGGAAACAACCTAAATGTCCATTGACTGATGAATGGATAAAGAAAATGTGGTGTATATATATATATATATAATGGAATATTACTCAGCCATAAAAAGGAACAAAATTGGGTCATTTGTAGAGATGTGGATGGACCTAGAGTCTGTCATACAGAGTGAAGTAAGTCAGAAAGAGAAAAACAAATATTGCATATTAACACATGTATGTGGAATCTAGAAAAATGGTCCTATTTGCAGGGCAGGAATAGAGATGCAAACATAGAGAATGGATGTGCTGACACGGGGGGGAAGGGGAGGGTGGAACAAATTGGGAGATTAGGTTTGACATAAATACACTACCATTTTTAAAACAGATAGCTAGTGAGAACCTGCTGTATAGCATAGGGAACTCAGCTCAGTCCTCTGTGATGACCTAGATGGGTGGGATGGGGTGGGGAGCGAGGTCCAAGAAGGAGGGGATGTATGTATACATGTAGCTGATTCACTTCTTTGTACAGTGCAAACTAACACAAGATTGTAAAGCAATTATACTCCCATAAAAAAAAATTCAATATGCCAAAGTGCCATATTTAGGGTAGTGTGTCCTGAATCCCACTGGTTACAAATATTCATTTACAAATACAAACTTACAAAATGGCCTCTTTGTAAATTAGTTCTAACATTGAGGTGTAACACATTTAAGACCTGTTTCTTGGCATTACCCATTTTCATGATGGCAAAGAAGCATTTTTTTAAACCCTGAAATTCAAGTCACAAAAAGCATCAACTTTTCTTTAGATGTCATAATGCTTTTTATACCAAAATACCAGAAAAATATATCCCATGGTGATAACTAAATATCACAAGTGAAGAGTATGGAAGTTTCATCTCATGTGTGACTTTGAAAATGCCCTTTTGCTAGGAACATGGGAAAGCAATTCTGCCTCAAATGGTGCTACTGATAAATATCATATTGGCCATTTAACTGTTTTTAGCAATGTTTTGTACTTGTAAAAGAAGTGACCTTTTAGTAAAAGATTTAAAATTAATCTTCTTCAAAATGGAGGCATTTTGAATATTATTAATTGCATTACAAAATAATGTAATTATATGCTATGAAGTAAACAGAAGTTCAAGAAATTACATATCTCTTATGGGCATTTATGTGTATTTGGATAATTCAAGCCTACAATTTTTTTTCCTTGCCTAAATTGATTTTGGTTATCTAACTCATTTTCTTCCAGTCTTTCTTTTGTTCTGTACCAAGTAGATACAGAACAAAAAAATTAAAAAAAATAGGAATAGGAATAATAATAAAAAATAGGAATAATAATTTTTAAAAGGTACAGAATTTTAAAATGGAAAAAGAGGGAATTCCCTGGCAGTCTAGTGGTTAGGACTTGGCACTTTCACTGCCGAAGGCTTGGGTTCAATCCCTGGTTGGGGAACTAAGATCCCACAAGCTGCATGGTGTGGCCAACAATAGCAACAAAAAAAAAAAAAAAAGGAAAAAGAGCCCTGCAGATGGTCCAGTCCAACTCTGTCATTTTAAAGACAAAGAAATCTAGCTCCAGAGAGGTTAGCTCTTTGTCTCACAACACACAGCTAGGAAGGAACTGGCAGAATAAGACTAGAGAACTAGTTTCCTGAGTCACATTATACTGCCTATCAAGGTAACCATTTGAGAGTGTTACTGAGTCCAAGCTCTCTCTGCTCGTGGCACAACAGGCCAATAAATTGGAGACAAGGTGTTGAGGCAAGGAATAACGACTTTATTCGGAAAGCTGGGCATCTGAGAAGATGGCGGACTAGGGTCCTAAAATATCATCTTATCGGGGTCTGGATGCTAGTTGCTTTTATAGAACAGAGAGGGGGAGGAGGTGAGGAAGTAAAGTAAAAAGGCTATAAGTCTTGCAAAATATCTCCTGGTTTTGGCCAGCTTTGGGGAGGGGATGTGTTAATTTCTTCTTTTCTGCAGCCATTCACAGGTGGGCAAGGTCGTGGTGTTTCCCTGTGAGCTGAACAAAGGCACTTTAGTTTAACGTTCAGGCACAGGGGCAGGGTTCCCCGAGGCAGGTCCTTATGTATGTCTATAGCTATAGACAGAACAAAAGTAATGGAAAGCAATGGTCAAAGTAAAAGAAACAGATCCAACATGGAGTCAGGTTTTCTTCCCTGTTACAAGAGGAAGGTGGGGGGATATTTTATTTTTCTTTTTCAATTGTCAAAACATACCTAGAGCATATTAAAACTTAGAAAAGTTAGCCAAGTTGTTTAAATTTAGGTTGATAATTTTGCTAACATTTTGAAATACCTACCCTCAAATAAATGGGAGGTGAAAATAAATGCATCCAAAAAATGAAATTGGGTAAATAATCAGTTAAGCTTGTTCCTTTTCTTATCCCTTGTATTTTATTCTGTGGCATTGAAAATATCCATTTCAGGGCTTCCCTGGTGGTGCAGTGGTTAAGAATCTGCCGGCCAATTCAGGGGACATGGGTTTGAGCCCTGGTTCGGGAAGATCCCAAATGCCGTGGAGCAACTGAGCCTGTGTGCCACAACTACTGAGCCTGCACTCTAGAGCCCATGAGCCACAACTACTGAGTGCGAGTGCCACAACTACTGAAGTCTGCGGGCCTAGAGCCCATGCTCTGCAACCAGAGAAGCCACCGCAATGAGAAGCCCACGCATCACAATGAAGAGTAGCCCCCGCTCACTGCAACGAGAGGAAGCCCACGTGCAGCAATGAAGACCCAACCCAGCCATAAATAAATAAATAAATAAAATTAAAAACAAAACCAAAAAAATATCCATTTCATAATTATATTTGCTAGATTCACTCACAAATCTTCACAAAGTAGTGGTAAGGTTTTTCATGAGCAACATGCTTCACATGTTCTCATCTGTTTAAAGCTATTGTCTTCACTTCTTTTCTCTTTCCACTACATTGGACATGGTATCTCCTCCCTCACCCCTAGCCTTTTTTTCTCATTAAGATTGCAGGTTCATGAGTTCCATTATTTAAGCTCAGACAAAGAAAAGATGTAATTGAGATCCTTCCTAAAGAGTAGAGCTCAGACAAATATGCATTTCTTTTCTTTCTTTCTTTCTTTCTTTTTTTTGGTCTCTCATCTTTTCCATGTGATGAATAGGAATAGTTTGTGGCAGATCCCCCTGTGCTCACACTCTGATACACAGCTGGTGAATTGTTTAGCACTCGGCATGTGGCCTGACCTGCACCAACACCCAGAGCTGGGGCCAGGGCACACAGCTTCTGTCATAGTTGCATGCAGAAAACACACAAAGCTTAATTTGGAAAGTGAGAGAAAGGATAAAAATATCTAAGTATCAAATATTCAAATTTCTTTCTATCAACCTGCTTTCTTTATATATGGGAAATCTTACATTCCCATTATCTACCTAACTACAATTTCCAATTGATTAAGCAGGTTATTTTGCATTTTCATAAAAAAATGAAACATCACAATAACTCTCCTGTCTGAGGGTTTTTTTATTTTCCTATTTTTTGAAAATAGGAAAACACAAGTAAATACACAAATTCACCTTCTCTATCTAGACTACTGGAGAGTGATTATTTTTCAAAATGACAATCTGAAAATGTACCACACGTTCAAGCATAAAAAAATAGCTTGTTTTGGTATTCATTAATCTAATACAATTGAATTTGGTTTTATTAATATTCTTTAGAATATTCTTATTCAACAAAAATTTGAACAAAAATGAATTTAGCTACATTTCATAAGAAAATCGATTTGGTGAAGACATCCTTATTCCCTGAGCATTTGGTTCAGTTTTCATAATTTACTATCTATCCCTGAAGCCATCTTTCAGACATGGCATTTTAAAAGTTTCATTCCTATAAAATTCAAAGAAACATATTTTTTAAATAGGAAAACTATTTTTCAGTTCTGCCATATTTTCAACTGTGATATCAAATAGCTTATGTTTTGGGGGTGAAAGAATGCATTCAGTGAGAGATCTACACCCCTCATTAATGTGACTGTTTCATTTTCTGGACTGTATCCTGTCTGTTACTCTTCTGCATTCAGATATTCAGATAAATTATCTATTTTCACAAACTCAGTGAAGAATTATTAGTTGTATATTTAGGCATATTCAGCAACTCTGAAATATCCTTAGGCACATATGAGCTCTTTGTTAAGAACCTTCTGCAGATGAATAGGAGGGAACAGTTTTTGGTTTCTCTACTATCGTACAAAATACCACATAATAATAATCACAATTATCAATTATCTCCTTTTTTCATTAAACATTTCACTGAAAATATATTCATGATCAAGTACTATTGTTAAGTAGCATTGACCATTTGTTCTGATTTTTAATTCAAAAAGGGTTTGCCATAATTGCTGCCTTATATACCAAACTGATGTTTTAAAATAGATGTAGCATCTTCCGTTTTTCATTTTTCAGAACACAGAAACAAGTAAGAAATAAAGGAACTGCAACACCTTCAAAGGATATCAAACTAGCACATTCACATTTAGCTTTTGAATTTAGCTATAAGGGCCCTTGGGCTTATTCTTTGGTTTCGATAAGAGCCAATGCTTGCTTTCCAGATGTTGCTATTGCTTTACTTTCATGACTCATAATTCTGCAGTAGCATGTGTAATGCTATTTGTGCACATACTCTGGTGATAGTACTACCTAACTAGTAAATGGGGATACTGTCACTAGGACACAGCAAACTACTACTAACTCCTCTCACCTGCAAAGATTTCCTAGAGGCTTCCCTTTCCCTTAAAAACTGGTGGATTGTTTACAGCTACTGTAGGGGAGGAAAAAATAATTTTCCCTCTACCCTTCGGAGTTCTTGGATGAGACCTTCCCCCACGTAATAAAAGACAGATTAACAAAAGAAGAACAAACAGAACTTTATTAACATGTATATTTCATGTATACATGGGAGATACCCAGGAAAACTGAGTAACTCCCCAAGACGGCCAAGTCATCACCTTCAATAAATACCATCTTCAGTTAAAGACAAAAGAAAGATGTTGGGTGTGGGGTAAACCAGTTATGGGAGGTGACCAGGAAAAGCACAGTAAACAAGGGTAAGGTTTGTTATGCAGATTTAAGTAGGCACCTTTTCCATTGATAAGATCCTGTTGTGATTTAGTCTTTCTTCCTTTCTTGGTACAGAAAGGGAGACACTTACAAGCGGAGATTTACTCTATAAATGTAAATTTCCCTTACAAAAGAGCAGCTTCTCTGTTTTCAGAGCATCTCCTGTGTCTGCTGTTTGTCAAAATAATTAGCTCAAAATAATTTATATGCCAAAGAGGCATATTTTGGGGTGGCATGTTCTGCTACACTTCACTACCTTAGTTACTGTGGGAGAATTCGGAGTCTATTTAACTCTACATGTAGAATGTGACTAGTCTCTGAAATGAATACTCAATTTAAAATATGTTCATATGAAAAGCCTATATACACGTACACAATCACTATATGTATACCAGGTTTTTCAGTGATAAAAGAAAAAAATTAGTGATAGAACTGCACCCCATGAACAGAAATTCAGCTCTCAGACCGCTCCATTTCTCCTTATCGGGAAGTAACAGAGAGCAGGTTCTCTGGGTGTGTACACTTAGGAATAAGAAGGAATCATTGGCACAGATTCCTCTCTATGGCACACTTGTAAAGCTACTGTTGACTTAAAAAAATGCACAGTGTGAGAGCTGTGAGTTGTTTTATTTGGGGCAAAGTGAGGACTTCAGCCCAGGACACAGCATCCCAGATAGCTCTGAGAAACTGTTCCAAAGAGGCAGTGGGGAAGGTCAGTATATATGTGATTTTGGTGAAGGGGGAGTACATGCAATTGAACGGATATTTTTTTGCAGAAGATTTCTGCTAGTCACCAAGAGCAGTCATCACCATGAATGATTTTAGTGTTTTTCTGGATATGAAGAGATACAAGAATTGGGCTCATAAAATCGGCTCCTAAAAACATCTAACTATCTGAAGACCTGTTCTGCCAGTTTTTCCCAGGGCACAGAGTGCCTCATTTCTGCTCTCCCCCTGAACTCCTTTCAGGGGGTGTTGAAAATCAGCATCTGCTGTAGCACCTGATTTAATCCTTGTAGAGGTAGATGGCAAGTGCCAATGGCGAGTGCCAATTTGTAGTTGACAAGGCTCCCTCACGGTCATAAATTTGACAATGCTTTGGGAGGTATTTCATGACCATTTCATTCCACGGTGCTAGGAAGGCTCATTCCTAGGTCTGGCGAAGATAGGCCACTCAGTGTGCTATTACTGGACTAGGTCTTATAAACAATTGCTAAAGGTAGCTCTGGACCACCTGCTTTACTAATCTGTTATAGTCCAAGAAAAATTCCCTCTTGTTGTATCTTTCCATATCCAGAGTTACACTATTACAATCATTGATCTCATATAAAACTATGTATTTTTGTTGGAGGCTCAGTCACACATTTGGTAATGCCAGAAACAACAATCTTGTAAAACAAGCAAAATACAAATAACATACCTAGCAGTATTATTAAAGTCATAAGTAAGAATTAAGCCAAGAACTTCCATTAGGTGCAGCCCAGTATATCCTCAGGTCGTCTGACTTAGTCTGTTCTGTACCAATCCTTATCTTTCAGGAAAATTATGTTTTGACACGGTCCATAATGCTCCCAGCCCAATTTCCTAGTGTTGCTAGGCTGGTTATCCTTAGTATAATTTGATTGTTCCCAAGATAAAGGGGGGCGTTAAAACTTAAATGACCGCAGCCTGTTGTTAACACATAAATCCATCCCATAATTTTGGGAGGTTTTATTCCTTGGCTGAAATATTGCTTGTTGCTCTGATTGAGCTTGAGTAACTTTAGAGGAAAATTAATTTTTTATGGCCAGGGTCAGAGCAGGTATTATTAATTGGCTAGGTGAGGGAATCCGCTGAACAAGACTATAATTTCTTTCCTCTAGAACAAATTACCTAAGGGTCATCCAATTAGAGCCCTGGAGGGGAGAAATCCACCAAGATAACCCAAAAGTACTAGACACAGGTAATTGGCTGCAAACCCAACAATTGGATTGATTTTTTTTTAACATCTTTATTGGAGTATAATTGCTTTACAATGGTGTGTTAGTTTCTGCTTTATAACAAAGTGAATCAGCTATATATATACATATATCCCCATATCTCCTCCCTCTTGCGTCTCCCTCCCACCCTCCCTATCCCATCCC
>NW_020172371.1:515990-552433 GCF_003031525.2 Neophocaena asiaeorientalis asiaeorientalis | reverse complement strand
GCTGAGCCTTCGCGTCCGGAGCCTGTGCTCCGCAACGGGAGAGGCCACAACAGTGAGAGGCCCGCATACCGCAAAAAAAATAAAAATAAAAAAAATAAAAAATAAAAAAATAGGGGCTTCCCTGGTGGCGCAGTGGTTGAGAGTCCGCCTGCAGATGCAGGGGACATGGGTTTGTGCCCCGGTCCAGGAAGATCCCACATGCCGCGGAGCAGCTAGGCCCGTGAGCCATGGCCGCTGAGCCTGTGCATCCAGAGCCTGTGCTCCGTAATGGGAGAGGCCACAACAGTGAGAGGCCCGCATACCGAAAAAAAAAAAAAATAAATAAATAAATAAATAAATAAATAGAGCTGTAATGAACATTGTGGTACATGATGCTTTTTAAATTATGGTTTTCTCAGGGTATATACCTAGTAGTGTGGATTGATTTTTAAAATTAGCATAGGATCGTGCCCATGATAGGAAAACATTTGACTCATATACAAAGCTCTAAGAAGTCAAGAAAATATTGTAAATGATCCTACAAGTCAGTTCTAGGATCTTGGGCAACCTGTCTACTTCTGATGTCATCTTCTTCTTGTCCTAGTGTGAGTGTAATTTCCCCTCTGATAAGTGTCCTTTCATCTAGGTCGGAGGTAGTCCTTTAGATTATGTCTCTTCCAGTATGCATAATCCCCTGGTTGCAAGTCGTGGGGATTCTGATTTTCGTCCAAAGGTAGATTACTGAGATAAGCTTCAGAAACAAACTTAGAGTGTCCTTTTAATAATTCAATTTAACTTTACATCAATATAACATAACAGCAAGGAACTATCTGGGAAGTTAGTAAATACAGACCTCCATTAACAAAACTGGGATTTAACATTCATTGAAACATCTTTTTCTCTCTAAAATTACCCTCATTTCTACCAAATATAACCAAATTAAGACTAATTTGTTTGCAAAATAAATCTGGTCTAATAAACTTGGCCTGATGATTTATATAACTATAATAGATCGTATAGGCTTTTTGCTTGCTGAAACTGTTATAAGGAGTCTCAGACTGGACTTTTAAAAGACCTCTCAGGGCTAGGAAAGTCACACCAAGGGCTTATCACAGATTTCACCTAACAAATCTAGGTGAATTCTTCCCTTTTCAAGGTCACCAAAATACCTTGAGATTTCTATACCTACTAGTGAGGTAGCCTTCCTAATTTATCTGATAAAGCTGATGGGAACCTAAGAGTTTCCAGTGTCTGGAGGGAACAGATAAAAAAGATAAATGTTTCAATTCTGCTTACAAAGGTATAATTTACCAATTACTGTAAGTCATAATTAGTTTGAGGGGAAGGTTTACCTTACACCTGGAAAACACAGATTTAAACCAGTAATTTTTCAGATAAAAATCATAAAATTTATAACCATATTCACCAGTTCACCCAGTCCTATGTAACTAATACTTTTTGTTAACAGCTTTATGAAGCCATCAGGTTTTTCATTAGAATTCTTTAGTTTCCTACCCAGTTCAGCATTATGGTCTGAAAGTCAGAAACTTGTATTTATTCAAAAGCCCTTTCTATAAATCTTCTTGAAAAGGAAGCATTTTTGCCAAGGCATCAGAGTGAAACCGTGTCTATAATGACAAAAGACTTAAGGCATGTTTAAAATCTGCTTACAATGCAATGCAACTGACAAAGCAACTTGGTTAATGCTGTGACGTACAACACTTTAAGATAATAACTAGAATTATGACTGATAACATTTTACCAGGACATGTCAGAATTTTAGGAACTGCATATAATTTCTAGAATATCTATATTAATAACATTTACCTTACACTAAAACCTAAGAAGATTTATTACTCATTTGACAATACTTCCCATGTAATAATGTACCAAATGAACCTATTTTATAATCTCTCTTTGGGATGTTTCAGGGGCACTTTGAAGCATCCTAAAGTTAGCTAGAGGTCAAAAGGACTTCATTAGAATTTGATTTAGGAAGTTTTGTCAAAAAATATCAAAAAGGATTTAGAACACTCAGTCAGGTAGGATCACAGGTCACTGTGAAACAATAGTTATTCACTTAGCCAAAGTAACAATAAAAGATTTCAAAGGCAAATACAGAACAGATCACTTAAAAGGTAAAAAAACTTGAAATCTATTATCAAAGGCAGTTCAACATTTTAAGAAATCTTGTCCTCTTAAGAGAGACAGAAGCCACATTCAAGTTTTGCACCATCTTACTTTTAAAATTAATTTACTCAATTAAATTTATTTTAAACTTAGTCAATCCTGACCATGCACAAAACTCTTTTCTCAGGGTCCTCTTTCCACAAACCCTTTGTCACTTTCTATATCCAGCGTTTTATTTTCCCATTCAGAAACAGCCACCTGTAAGTCAGATCTACTTCCTTTTCCCTTAATAAAATGTAATTCCATTCTTCATGCCTCCTTTACTGAAAACACACATCTTACTTTCCTTAAGCAACTATGAACTGTCTTTTATGTTAGTATTCTGTAGATTGGTGAACATAAATACCAGTGATATTTTCTAAAAACACTTGCTTTCTTTAGAGAAAGTGGCACCAAACATACTCATTAATAGTCCTAAATACCTTTTGTTTCTCTGTAAAAGTAAGCCAATGTTCAGTAATTAATGTTTCAGTATCTTATTTTATTTGGGAATGACCTAGCTATTCAATAAGCTTCCATCACTTAATTTAGCACAACTCTAGAACTGCAAGTTACCAGAATCTGGAGACACTATTGTAGATAGACATTCCTAAAGCAAAATTATTCTTAATAGAGTTTATCTGAAAGCTCTTATCTCATTTACGTTTTCTTTCCTTAACAAGTTTCTTCACATCAAGTTACTTTCCTTGCTGACAAATTTGTAACAGATATAACAAGATTTTATTTAGTTTATATTACACCTAGGCATAATAAAAGTATTATACTTAATGGTGATGACTCTAGAAACATGTCTATATTAATTAGATCAACAAACGTAAACATTAATACCAAATATTAATTTAATACTGAATATTTCCCAGTTCATGTGAACCTGAAATTTATTTAGCTTAATTTCTCTTGTATTTAAGAATTGTTTGATTTGTAAGCGCTTACTTTTCTTTAAGCCAATTAAATAGAGCTCATTTACAAATTAACCACAGCAATATTATCCAAAGACAAAGACACATACTGAGACATACATATATCCAGACAGACACAAGAGATCTAGCTGCATTTTCTATACTTAGTCATGAATCAGGTATCATAATATAAAACTCACTAGTTTATAAATAACAGTTGGAATAAGAAACAATTTTAAAAGGCTTCTTCCAGTTTTTTTTCTTCTCAATCTCAGGAATTAGAGATGGTCTAGATAAGACAAGTGTTCCTGAGACCTCTGGTCTCAAGGCACAGGGAGAGAAAATCAGGTTCTCCTAGTAGGACTTATTCCCTTAGGGTCAGAATTCTGAAGAGAATTTTTTTTTTTCCTTCAAGCTAGCTTTCTCTACTGGTTGGGAATTAAATGGGGGTCGGTTAAACTTCGACTGGCATTGTGTACTTAATTGGTGCAATTGAAGGTTCATAATTTTCGTAGATACCTCCTTTTCTTTCTTTTTAATGGTTTTGAAAAGTTGGTCTGATATAGTTTCGAGTAATTAATTATTGGTTTCCTGCAAAGAAGTTACTCTATCATTTCCTCTTTTAGAAGATTCTAGATACCAGTCAAAGTAAGCATTCCATTCAGTCTCTTTGATCTTACATCCGGCTTTTTTTTTTTCCTGTGTGTGCAAAACTATTAATTTTGGAATATCAAAAGAACCCCAATTTGGTTTTTTTAGGTTGAGATCTCCTTTAGTATAAGTTTCCCAATTAAGTAGGTACTTGCAAGTATGAGTTTTTGTACATACATAAACCTGGCTGGAGTGTTAGTCAGAGGCTGGCTTTCTGATGCCCCTTGTTTCTGTGTTTGAGAAGCTCTATTTCCTATCTTAAAGTTGAATTTGTCAGGGATAAAATTTACTAATAAAGTTGTGTGGTGGGCCAGGGTGCTGCTTGTGAGCTTAACTCCTCTAGGCATCACCCCAGAGTCGTTTCAGCCCTCTTATTTGTCTCAGTTTCTCCCTTTGGCGGTCTAAGACCACTGCGGGTGCTCGGATCGCTGAGTGGCTAATTCTTATCTGCAACCTCTGGACGAGCAAGTGTTTAATTAATGAATGGGTTTCCCTATGGGACCACTGCACGGTATGAGGACTCTGCCTCCACCATTCCTGTAAATTTCTCAGTCACCTGAGAAAGCTGTAACCGGCCGGGAGGAGTCTTGTCCCTTTTCTTTGGAGCAAAGCTCTCATGTAATATCTTCATTTCTATCCCGACAAATTCTATTAAGGCAGCTGAACTGAGGAAAAGCATCAGATCAGCCTCTTACCTAACCACTCAGCACAGACCACTCAAGTCTACAACTGAGCAAACCCTGATATCTTTCAACCCTCCCCCATTATCTTTCACCTGGGTGTGTATTCCCTGGTATCTTTCAACCAAGCCCCACCCAGTATTTTTCCACTGGGTATTTCCCTGGTATCTTTCAACCAGGGGCCCCCCAATATCTTTCAACTGGGAGGAGGCAGGTACCTGCTACACTGCCAAATAAAACTCAGGGTCATCAACCAATACGGGAGATCTGAGAACCAGGAGAGACTTACCCAAATTTGTCTGGACTCTCCAAGGAGGCAGATGGGCACAAGTAGCCTCTGCTGGTACCAAGGTTCCAGTTCCTCATAGAGTTCAGGTGAAGGAGAGATGTCCACTCTGGGTCCCTTCGTGGTCGCCATAATAACTGTCAACATAAAAAAAAATGCACAACGTGAGAGTTGCAAGTTAAGGTTTATTTGGGGCAAAATGAGGACTGCAGCCTGGGAGATGGCATCCCAGGTAGCTCTGAGAAACTGTTCCAAAGAGGCAGTGGGGAAGGTGAGTATATATGTGATTTTGGTGAGGGGGGAGTACCTGCAATCGAGTGCATATTTTTTTGCAGAAGCTTTCTGCTAGTCACCAAGAGCAGTCATCACCATGAATGATTTTAGTGTTTTTCTGGATATGAGAAGATACAAGAATTGGGCTCATCAAATTGGCTCCTAAAAACATCTAACTATCTGAAAACCTGTTCTGCCAGTTTTTCCCAGAGCACAGAGTGCCTCATTTCTGCTCTCCCCCCTGAACTCCTTTCAGGGGGTGTTGAAAGTCAGCATCTGCTGTAGCACCTGATTTAATCCTTGTAGAGGTAGATGGCAAGTGCCAATGGCAAGTGCCAATCTGTAGTTGACACTACAATTGCACATTTATTTAATTTGTTATTATTAATATAGGAAGGCAAAATATAGGACGAGGTAGTTCTGTAAAGACAGAAGTCAGCACTTTGGGTTGCCATCAGAAGCAAGTATGTGAACTGAGTTCATTATAGTTCACAGTTGTTAGATGCTCCCATGGTCAATGCCTAAAAGCAATCAAGCTGCTGTGTCTGGCGTTATACACTTTTCAGGAATATGCTGAAGAATAATGCCTAGTGGTAGAGGGAAAGAACAACCCAGAGAATATTTCCATATTAACATATATGGAAAGTAGTGCTCCTAGTCAGAAGCATCATCTCATGTGCTTCATTCATTCATTAACTTATTCAATAAACACATACTGAGCCAGATACTGTTCTAGGTTGTGTGAATACAGCAGTGAATAAAGAACACAAAAATCCCTGCCCTCATGGAGCTTACATTCTGGTGAGGGAAGATGGACCATAAACAAAATAAGTAAGTAAAATAAATAGTATAAGTGATAAGTGCTATGGAGAAAAAAATATGAAGGGGGATAAGAAGTTGTGTTTATGGAGGTTGTAATATTAAATAGGATGGTCAGGAAATGCCTTTATGAGAAGTGACATTTGAGCAAAGGCATGAAGGGGATGAGGGCATCAGCTATGGAGAAAGCTGGTGCAAAAGTGTCATATGGAGAGAAAACCAAATACAAAGGCCTTGAAGTTGGGAGAGTGGCTGGTGCCTTAGTGAACAGGAGGCCAGAGTATTAAAGGTTGGGGGCGGGGAGGCGGGAAAATTGTGCATGGCTAGGAAGGAGCTATCATTAAATTTTTGGCTTTTTATGTGACTAAGATGGGAAGCCACTTGCAGGGTTATGAACAGAGGAGTGAAGTGGTGATTTGACTTATTTTTTATTTTTTTGGCTGCGTCGGGTCTTAGTTGCGGCATGCAGGATCTTTCATTGAGGCATGAGGGATCTTTTATTCATTGCAGTGTATGGGCTTTTCGTTGCAGCACTCGGGCTTCTTTCTAGTTGTGGTGTGCAGGTCTTCTCTCTCTAGTTGTGGCGCGTGGGCTCCAGGGCGCCGGGCTCTGTAGTTTGTGGCTCGCAGGCTCTCTTGTTGAGGTGAGTGATCTCAGTAGTTGTGGTGCGCGGGCTTAGTTGTCCTGCAGCATGTGGGATCTTATTTCCTGGACCAGGGATTTAACCCGCGTCCCCTGCATTGGAAGGCAGATTCTTAACCATTGGACCACCGGGTAAGACCCTGGCTTATGTTTTAAATATGAATCACTCTGGTTGCTGTTTTGAGAAAAGACAGTAGAGGGCAAGAGTGGAAGCAGGAAATAGGGAGACCCGTTATGCTGGTGATAGGTGATGGTTGCTTGGAACAGTATAGTGTAAAGGTGTAAAGTGGTTGGATTTGGAGTATATATTGAAGGAGCGAAATTGGAGGTGGAGTGTGAGAGAAATGGAAATATCAAAATCGTCAAATATTCTACATAGTTCTTAAGTTATTCCTCACTTTAAGTGTTAGAAACATTTCTAAAAAGTTGCATATATAACTGATTCACATTTGAAGTCTATCAGAGCAATTTATTGTTTACAATAAACGCATAATGAATCTATAAGAAAAAGACTTTTAAAATAATTTATGGATTCCCTAATTTCTGTTTTTGGTGTCATTGTTTATATATATTATTGATTTTTCATACATAAAATGTAGGATCCATTTATTTATTTAATTTTTCTAGCTTTATTGAAGTATGACAAATAAAAATTGTATATATTTATGTTGTACAATGCGATTTTTTAAAAGATGTACAACATGGTGATTTAATTGTATTATACATTGTGAAACAATTACCAAAATGACATTAATTAACACATCCATCACCTTACTTAAGATCTACTGTCTTAGCAAATTTCTGGTAATACAGTATAGTACTGTCAACTATAATCATCATACTGTACATTAAATCTCCAGAAATTATTCATCTTATAACTGGAAGTTTGTACCCTTTGACCAACATCTACCCATATCCCGCACTCCCTAGCCTTTGGCAACCACTGTTCTACTCTCTTGTTCTATGAGTTCAACTTTTTTAGATTCTACATATAAGTGTCATCATACAGTATTTGTCTTTCTGTGTTTGGCTTATTCACTTAGCATAATGTCCTCCAGGTCCATCCATGTTGTCATAAGTGGCAGAATTTCCTTCTTTTTTATGAATAATATTCCATTTCTTAGGTTGTTTCCATATCTTGGCTATTGTGAATAATACTTCAGTGAACATGGGTGTGTAGATATCTTTTGGAGATAGTGATTTCATTTCCTTTGGATATATACCCAGAAGGGGGGAGGTTGCTGGATCATATGGTGGTTCTATTTTTTTTTTTTGTGGTGCGTGGGCCTCTCACTGTTGTGGCCTCTCCCGCTGCGGAGCACAGGCTCTGGAAACGCAGGCTCAGCGGCCATGGCTCACGGGCCCAGCCGCTCCGCGGCATGTGGGATCTTCCCGGACCGGGGCACAAACCCACGTCCCCTGCATCGGCAGGCGGACTCTCAACCACTGCACCACCAGGGAAGCCCTGTAAGAAACTTTTAATTTCTTTAATATCTTTTGAAAATAAGAACTATCTTTCTTGAGTGGAGTTATAGAAGTCTATTCTCAATGACAGAGCAACAATTCAAATATATCTATGTTTTATATAAGATGGCACAGAAAGAGACTAGCTGGCTGCTAAGGTTATATCTTACAGGATGTCTATACATGGTAGGGGGGGTGGAGAGTCTTAGTGCATATAGAGTCTTCTTATCAGGGACTTGAGAGGCAATGTTCACAATGAAAAATATGCTAGACAAAAGTCTCCTTTGGGAGACTTCCCTGGTGGCACAGTGGTTAAGAATCCGCCTGCCAATGCAGGGGACACGGGTTCGAGCCCTGATCTGGGAAGATCTCACATGCCAAGGAGCAACTAAGCCCGTGTGCCACAACTACTGAAGCCCACGTGCCTAGAACTGGTGCTCCACAACAAGAGAAGCCCGCGCACCGCAACGAAGAGTAGCCCCTGCCCGCCGCAACTAGAGAAACACCGTGTGCAACAGCCAAATAAGTAAGTAAATAAATTTATACATATTTTAAAAAAAGTCTCCTTTCTTATAAAGGAAGCATGAAGGACTGAATTATCTTAATGGGCTAGTGTAATCCAATTATAATAATTAGACGCATCCATTGCTTCTATAGGGATGGAGCTGTCAAGAAGAATGGAATCCTCCTTCAATCCTCTCAATTGCATGGCACTGGGGAAATGGACAAATTGCTATACTCCAAGTACCTTACTTTAATATAGCTCCTTATCAGTCACCAAGACTTTTCTTCCATTTCAAATTTCCTCATGAAAGAAAAGTTTAAATGGCCTTGATTATAGTTCATTGTTATATTTTAAATTGACACCTTGTTTTATTTATTTATTTATTTTTAATTTTTGGCTGCGTTGGGTCTTCGTTGCAGTGTGCAGGCCTCTCATTGCAGTGGCTTCTCTTGTTGCAGAGCAGGGACTCTAGGCACGCGGGCCTCAGCAGTTGTGGCACGTGGGCTCAGTAGTTGTGGTTCGCGGGCTCTAGAGCACAGGCTCGGTAGCACGTGGCATCTTCCCAGACCAGGGCTTGAACCCACGTCCCCTGCCTTGGCAGGTGATTCTTAACCACTGAGCCACCAGGGAAGTCCCGACACCTTCTTTTGAAGGGGTTGCTTCTGACTTAGGGAACTTCTAGTCCAAATGTCAACATGCTCAGAAGTCATTTCTTACATGGGCATTTTCCTGAGACTATTTTCCCAGGTGATTAATCTTATCCATTTGGTTTCAATTATTTTAATTTTCCCATCAGACCACAGCATTCCTGACCTCATCTAAAAATGTTGGGGGTATATTGTATTTGGAGCCTATAGTTCTTTTGACTGAGTACAGTTCCCATGGAGACATTTATTTATTTTTAATGTATATAATGCATTTCAAACCACTAAAGGATTAAGACTTTCACATTCTTAATTTTAGCTAAATACATCCTGAGTTACTGCCAGGTCTTACCCACACTAAGGTATATTCAAAAGCTGTTCCTCTGGGATTAGTCACGTCTCACTGACTTCACTTACTGATTAACAGGCTGAGTAAAGGTCAGTTGCTTTTGAGCAGGCCGATGAAGTATTTCCATGCATTTAAGCAATTTCTCAAATTGTAATATGAAACCTGCCGAAGAAAGATTATACGTGGGAACCAAGACAGATTTCTTTAGTTTCAATTCGCTACATTAAATCCTGTCTTGTCTCAATTTAGTTAGGTTTTTAGTGCTGAAAGGATAACCAAAATGTTAGAAGTTTTGAAGTTAAAAATACAACCACTTTAGATTCCTCAAAAATAAAGAACACAAAACAAAATGGCCATTTGAGGACATCAATAGAAGTACTTTTCCATATTTCTTTATTAACATTTCTAAGATTACAGCTTATATATACCACTTATATTTTGTGAGACTATTTTAGATTTCCAAATGCTCTCATATTTTTATCTTTTCTGTACTATAACCACCAGCTATACTTTGTGGTACTTGAAAAATTATACTATTGTTGTGGATTTTAAAACTTGGGTAGTTTTTATATATAGATTCCTCTGATAATATGTTCCTAAAGGTGTAGAATGATTTAAAATTGTTTTGAAGTTCAGAAACTGAACATTACCTGAGTACTATGGCTGATCCATTATATTCTAATGTGCAAGCCTTTTAATGATGAATTTCCAAACCACTCTATGGGAGTTACCATGGACACTAAGAGGCACTCCACTGCCAAATCAGATAGATAGAAAAACGGTTCTTTTAATATATTTCAGGTATCTGCAGCTTTCCAGAACTGGTTCTGTCACAAATAAATCAGACTTAGCCTTAATTTATCAGAGATTTTCTGACAGCATTTCAGCTACACATATTTGTTTCATTCTCTTCTGCATTCTGCCTCAGTTCGTATTTTATCTTTGTGAGAGGCATTACAGTAAAGACGCATGATAATTTCCTAAATGTTAGTTAGCTGAGACAGTAAGACCTGTTTTCAGCATTGGACTGGCAGATAAGGGAAGGAGCGATTTGTTTAGTGTGTCTCCTCCACAGGGAGATCTATTGAATCTTGGAGAGAAAGACTTATTTCTGCCTATACCCTTTCATTTGGTAAGTGTAATCCTGCATGCATTCTTCTTGTTGTAATTTTGTGGTTGTTGCTATATATACTCCAAAATCATGAATTTAAAATCTATTCATGTTCTTCACAGGATCTTCTTTGATAGGGATTCATTATGCAATCCAGTTGATAGACTTATGAAGCCTATTCTTCCCTGAAGAAGTTTGATATATTGAGGGAATATCATTGTCATTATTTTTACCATAACATATATTTTGCTTTCTAAAAATCTCTTTTAATTAAATGTAATGTAATAAATTAGGACAAAATAGGGTTGGCTCTCTACTTGTTATACAATAGTGAGATATTTTCATATATTATCAAATATTTCTCAAATATTTTAATAAATTTATATTCATGTATTACAATTTTGCTTCTATAGTAGTGTTCTAAAGCTGATCTATGATGTTGAGTTAATCAAGGCACTGACAAAAATTTATGTCTTTTCCTCAGTCTAGTCATTTAATTATTTTTATCTTTAGACAAACTAAAATTTTTATTACTATTAGGCCTACACAAATTTAAATCCCATCGCTATGAACCACTCTACGTCTCTTTTAGAGATTATGACCTTAAACATACCTAATTCAGCAAAGTGTTATGTAGCATTATTCTTTGCCTTACCATATCAATTATCTTTATTTAGGCCACTTGTTCAGAATTTCACCTATATTGGCAAGACTATTGCTTGTTTTCATTTCTTCGGCATTACTGTACCAACAGATACGTTAGGAAGATAGGCAGACAGCTGGTGAACAGACTCATTCCCTGCCTTGGGGCTTACAAAGCAATTTCTTTTTACCTCTAAGGATTTGAGGATGTCTAATATATAAAAGCAGCTGAAAGTAAACTGGTACTTCATCAGTTTTGATATGAGTTGACAGGGTTTTCTTTTATGAAATTCTGTACTTTGCTTCCTTGTTTTTGATTGACTCATCTTTTAGTTTTAATTATATCATACAACTCTGATTTCAAAGATGATTATTATGAAGGTTGTAAACAACATATTTCCTAATACTCTGAATTATATATTTTCAGCATTAATCTCAATACAACATTAGAATTTTTTAAATGGCCTTTTAATTAATCTTTTTGGTTTGTGTGAAATCAGAATCACAGTTACAGAAATAGAGAGAATGTTGAAATCATTACCAAGTGTTGAGGCAACTGGCGATCTCATGCAAAGGAAGAGAAAAGCCAGGGTCAGTGGCATCGAGCCACAACTGTAAATTACATTAGAGTAGGGAGATAAGGTGATGCTTTAGAGCCAAGAGCAACAAAGCCTCATGATAATAATGACAGCCACTATTTGTGGACCCTCACTATGTTCCAGGTATTATACTCATTATATAGTTATCCCTTTCAGCACTAACAGTGGGATACGTATGTGCCAGAGTCCCCATTTTGTGGATTTATTGTTCAGTCAACAAATATTAACTGAGTAATAAAGATGTGCCAGATTCTAGTGAACAAGACTTTTGTCCTCATGGAGCTTATGATCTAGTGGTGATGAACCACTTACTGAGTCTTAGGCTGTATAACTAGCTTAAGATCAGTCTGTGTGGATCCACATTCACATATTGTATTTACCTTCTATCAATAGTTTATATTATGGTGGCTATGAGGTAGTAATCAGAAACCAGGTGGTAGTAACAGGAAACTTTGTGCCAGAGATCAAAGCCAGTTGGACACTGGATAAGCAGGTAAGTTTCCAGAACATTGCTGTTGAAAGTCAGAGCAAAAGACTGTTCTGTGTACTAAGGAATGGTTTTTTGTATATTGAATATTTGATCATATTACTTCCTGTATTAGAACCCTTCAATGGTTCCACGTTGCCTTTGGGGTAAAAGCCAAACTTTTAATAGTAATCTATGTGGCTCAGAGAGGTTGGACACTGTATACCATTTCAGTCCATTTTGTATCTCCTGGCACTTCTGCTCTAGCCATTCTGAACTACCTTCATTTCCTTGAATGGGCGTGCTGTCTCTTGCCCCCTGCCATTTGCACAAGCTCTTCCCTCCCTTGCCTTGCTAACTCCTGCTAATCACTGAGTTCTCAGCTTAGATAGTAACTCTTCCAGAAAGCTTTCCCTGACTCCCAAGTCCAATTAGGTACCCTTTCTCTATGTCCCCTTAGCACCTTATATTCCTCCACCACAGCACTTACCACTCTATAACTGTTGCAGGAAGGGGGACCCCTTCCAGGGCCCAAGAGTGGGCTTTTGTCTAACACTCGGAAATGAATTGCCTGAGGAGACACATGAGCTGACAAAGCAAGAGACTTTATTCAGAAGGGGCACCCAGGTGGAGAGCAGGAGGGTAAGGGAACCCAGGAGGATTGCTCTGCCACATGGCTCACAGTCTTGGGTTTTATGGTGATGGGATTAGTTTCTGGGTTGTCTCTGGCCAATCACTCTGACTCAGGGTCCTTCCTGGTGGTATGTGCGTCACTCAGCAAAGATGGATTCCAGCAAGAAGGATTCTAGGATGTTGGTAGGACATATGGACTTGTGCCTTCTCTGTCCTTTTTACCTTTCCCGAATCCTTCCAGTTGTTGGTGGTTGTTAGTTCCACATTCCTTACCAGGACCTCCTGTTGCAAGGTAACTTATGCAAATGGTTACTGTGGTGCCTGGCCAGGGTAGGTGGTTTCAGTCAGCGGTTCCCCTAACAAATCCCCCCTGAGAGACTTCATACTCAAGATACTTCTTGGGAATTGGGGTGGAGGTCTCTTTCTTCTGTAACTACTTCCTGCTGAGAGTGGGCGTAGTCCTGCCTAGTAGAGTAGAAGTCTCTTTCCACCTGATCTAAATTGAGGTATTCTGTTCCCGAAACTGACTTTCACCCTCATAGTAACAACAATTTAGCCTGAAAATGTTGGACTCTGTCAGAGATGAACCTGGTAAGCAGTTGAAACAGACAAAGGCCAGACAGGAGGCTAACAGGATGGTCATCACTGGGCCCAGAAAAGGAAGGCAAAATTTAGGGTGAGGGCTGCAGGGTGTGTGACTTTTTTCTGATTGGTTGGTAGTGAGGTAATAGGGTGGTGCTCCAGGAATCTTGCCCTCAACCTGAAGTTACAATCCTCCACCTGGGTGGGGGCCTTAGTTCCTGCAAAAGAACTCAAAGATACTGTTATGCATACTCCTTGAGGAGGAACCAGCACCCTGCCTCAAGGCTGTACCCCCACTTGACTGCTCCTCCCCCGTTTCTGTATCCCCTCCCTTCGCTGATTAGCAACTATTTGAATCTGACCTTTGGAACTCAAGGAAGGTCAAGGAGGCTGAATGAAGTCTATATGCTACAAACAACAAACAGGGGACACAGAAAGTATTTGAACTCCAGAGCCCCACAGAGTCCTGTTCAGTTTCAATTCAGGGAACTGGGCAATGACGGCTCTGGCCACTTCCTGTTAAAATGGGGCATGGTCCTGCCTCAAATTGGAAAATTGACACTGAATTGGAAATATTTCCGAGTTCCAAGTCCTGGATCTGAGTCTTGTATGATTAAAACCTCAATCCCTTGGTCTGCTATTTTGGTGTAACAGACTCAATTAGAAGTAGTTGGAGGAGTGACAACCGGAATTTTAAGAGGCAAAATAAACCTCATTTCTTTTCAGGAGAATAAGCCTGAAACTCAGTCTGGACCTGGCACTGTGGGGAGACTTTTACCCAGTTGTCTAGTTTTATCTAAGTAGGTTTTAACTTTTAATGTGGTATTAACACGTAGATAACAGGTGCTATTGGTTATCATACATGTCTCTTCTTTTTGTTAATGTACGATCTAAACCAATTTCATTGTCTAAAAATGTAATAGTTACAAGAGGAGACATTTAAAAAGTAAGGTTGCAGTTACCAGCTGCCAGCAGGCATTGTTTTGAGAATGGCTGGTGGCATCCAAGTCTGACAGAGCTCAGAAAACCCAGGTTGTTAGCAATACAAAGACTTGTCCAAAATCTCACCCATAGTGTCACCTAGTTACTTCCTTGGATGTCGGAACCATAGCTACTCCATTTTGACTTTCATTTGCATTTCTCTCCTTAATGGCCAAAGCAGATATCACCAATAATGATTTTAGTGCTTTTCTGGGTATAAGAAGATGCAAGAATTTGGGCACATAAAATCTTCTGAAAATATTTAACTATCTAAAGGCCTGTTCTGCCAGTTTTTCTCAGAGCACAGAGTACCTCATTCCTGATCTCCACCCTGAACTCCTTTCAAGGGGTGTTGAAGGTCAGTGGCCACAATGGCCATTGACTAAATCTTTGCAGAGGCAGATGGCAAGTGCCAATTTTCAGTTGTCAGGGCCCATTCAGCGTCTTAAATTCAACCATGGTTTGGGAGGCTTTTCATGACCATTTCATCCCATGGTGCTAGGAATGTTCATTCCCAGGTCTGGAAAGGATTCTGCTGATAGGCCACTCAATGTGCTATTACTGGACTAGGCCTTATTAACAGTAGCCAAAACTCTCTGGACCACCTGTCTTACTAGTCTCTTATGGTCCAGGAAAATTGTCCCTCTTGTTGCTTCTTCCCAAATCTAGAGTTACACTATTACAATCATTGATCTCATATGGAACTATATATCATCATTTTATCAGAGGTTCAGTCACACATTTGGTAACGCATGAAACATCAATTTTGTAAAGCAGGCATATAAAAATGTAATACAGCTAGCAGTATTAGTGAGGTCATGAGTAAGAATTTAAGTCAAGAACTTCCAGTAGGGGACTTCCCCGGTGGTGCAGTGGTTAAGAATCTGCCTGCCAATGCAGGAGACATGGGTTTGAGTCCTAGTCCAGGAAGATCCCACATGCTGCAGAGCAACTAAGCCCATGCGCCACAACTACTGAGCCTGCGCTCTGGAGCCTGTGAACCACAACTACTGAGCCCATGTGCCACAACTACTGAAGCCCATGCGCCTACAGCCCATGCTCCACAACAACAGAAGCCAGCACAATGAGAAGCCTGCACACCACATCAAAGAGTAGCCTCCACTCGCCACAACTAGAGAAAGCCCGTGCACAGCAGTGAAGACCCAACACAGCCAAAAATAAATAAATAAATATTTTTTAAAAAAAAGGAAGAAAGAAAACCAAAGCTTAGAAGCATAACATTTGAAAACAAAAAAACTTCCATTAGGTGCAGCCCAGTATATCCCAGGTCATCCCACTCCATCTATTCTGTACCAATCCTTATCTTTAAGGGAAATTATATATTGGCACTGTCCATAAGGCACCCAACCTGGTTTCCTAGTGTTACTAGACTGATTATCTTTAGTATGATTTAATTTTTCCCAACATAGAGGAGCCTTTAAACTTAAATTACCATAGCCTGTTGTTATCTACATAAATCCATCCCATAATTGTGGGAGATTTTATCCCTTGGCTGAAACTTTGCTTGTTGCTCTGATTGGGCTTGAGTAATAGAAGAAAATTCATATTTATGGCCAGGGTCAGAGCAGGCATTATTAATTGCCCAGGTGAGGAGATTCCATCTAGTAATATCAATAGTGACCTAAACATGACTATAATTTTTCTTTCAAAGTAAATTTCTCAGGGCCAACCAATTAGAGCCTTGGCGTGGAGAAATTCCCCAAGGTAACCAAGAAGTACTGGTAATTGGCCGCAAACCCAACAAGTGGATTGATTTTTAAAACTAGCATAGGATCATGCCTATGATAGAAAAACATTTGATTCATAGGCAAAGGTCCAAGAAGTCAAGGAAACATTATAAATGATCATACGAGTCAGGACGAGGATATTGGACAAGTTGTCTATTTCTTTCTTTTTTTTTTTTTTTTTAACATCTTTATTGGGGTATAATTGCTTTACAATGGTGTGTTAATTTCTGCTTTATAACAAAGTGAATCAGCTATACATATACATATGCTCCCATGTGTCTTCCCTCTTGCGTCTCCCTCTTATGTTGTCTTCTTCTTGTCCTAGTGTGAGAGTAGTTTCTCCCCTGTTTGAGCATTGTTTTAAGGTGATTTTGAGGTCAGCCGTCCTCTCTATAGGCCAGTTCAGTGCAGGGGCTCTTTGTGAGTGGAAATTAATCCAAGAGTTAATTCCCTTCAGTTTCAGTGTGCATAAACTACTTAAGAGTACCTAATAAGGGCTCTTCCCTCCAGGTTTGAGATAGTCCTTTAAATTATGTCTTTTCCAGTATGCATAATCCCCTGGTTGCAAGTCGTGGGCCATCTGATCTTCATCCAAAGATATATTACTGAGATAAGCTTCAGCAACAAACTTAGAGTGTCCTTTTAATAATTCAATTAAACTTTACAACAATATAACATAACAGCAAGGAACTATCTGAGAAGTGAGTCTTAATGAATACAGACCTCAGTAAACAGAATTAGATTTTGACGTCAATTGAAACATCTCTTTCTCTCTAAAATTACCCTCATTTTTATCAAATGTAGTCAAATCAAGATTAATTTGTCCACAAATTAAGTCTGATTAATTGATAAAAGGCTCCCTGGGCCAGAAAAGCCACGCCACAGGCTTGTCACAGATTTCACCTTACAAATTTAGGTGAATTCCTCCTTTTTCAAGGTCCTGAAAATACCTTGAGATTTCTGTACCTGTTAGTGAGGTAGCCCTCCTAATTTATCTGATAAATCTGCTGGGAACCTAAGTGGTTCTAATCTCTGGAGGGAGCAGATAGAGAGAAAAGATAAATGTTTCAATTCCGCTTACAACGGTATAATTTATCAAATTACTGTAAGTCATAATTAGTTTGAGGGGAAGGTTTTCCTTGCACCTGGAAAACACAGATTTAAACCAGTAATATTTTAGACAGAAACCATAAAAATTATAACCATATTCACCAGTTCACTCAGTCCTATGTAACTAATACTTTTTGTTAACAGCTTTATGAAGCCATCAGTTTTCCCATTAGAATTCTTCAATTTCTTACCTAGTTCAGCACTATGGTCTGAAAGTCAGAAACCTGTATTCAAAAGTCCTTTCTTTAAATCTTACAAAAGACGTAAGAAGGCATGTTTAAAATTGATTACAATGCAATTGACAAAGAAACTTGGTTACTGCTGTGACATACAACACTTGAAGATAATAACTAGAATTATGACTGATAACATTTCAAAAAGGGTTTAGAACACTCAGTCAGATAGGATCATAGGTCACTGTGAAACAATAGCTATTCACTTACCCAAAGTAACAATAAAAGATTTCAAAGACAAATGCAGAACAGATCACTTAAAATGTAAAGAAACTTAAAATCTCTTATCAAAGGCAGTTCAACATTTTAAGAAAACTTGTACTCTTAACAGAGAGAAAAGCCAAATTCAAGTTTTGTACCAGCTTACTTTTAAAATTCATTTACTCAATTAAACTTATTTTAAACTTAGTCCTGACCATGCACGAAACTCTTTTCTCGGGGTTTACTTTCCACAAGCCTTCTACCACTTAACTTATTTTAGCACAATTCTAATTTTCGAGTTGTCAAATATCTGGAGAGATTATTTTTAGGTAGACATTCCTAAGATATAATTATTTTGAAAAGTTCAACAAAAGCTGTTATCTCATTTACATTTCTTTCCTTAAAAGTTTCTTCACTTCGCGTCACTTTCCTTGCTGACAAATTTGTAACAGATATAACAAGGTTTTATTTAGCTTATATTAAACCTAGGCACAATATAGCTATTACACTTAATGTTGATGACTCTAAAGACATGTCTATATTAATTAGATTAACAAACTTTAACTAAATTTAATACCAGATATTAATTTAATACTGAATATTTCCCAGTTCACATGAACCTGAAATTAATTCTGACCAGTTATATTCTATATTTTTCAGAATTTATATAAGCACTTAACTTCCTCTAAGCCAATTAAGTAGAGCTCATTGACAAATTTTGATAATACCATCCAAATGTAAGGACATATATATAATGCACACAGACATATAGACAAACACAACCAGAGATCTCATAGCTTAACGGAACCAGAATTTCCCATTTCACAAGGCAGAATGGCCATCACAAATCACAACACAGAACACAAAGTATAAAACACAGGCCTGGCTGTCCTAATCAGACACTCCCTTAAATACAAGATTGCAGTCTCTCAGAAAGCCTTCTACAGAGACACAGAACTTCAGATCCGAGTACTAACAGAGTAACTGGAAATATCTTGGGTCTTCAAAGATTTCAAAGGGAGGAAAGGAGGCCAGGTTGAAGGAAGAGGGGAAGGAGGGGGGACAAAAGGGGCGGCCTTATGGACGTCTCCTGCCACCTGCAGATGCCCAGGTGTTATGGGATTTTTCCCTGGGCTTCCAGGAAGGGAGGACGGGAACTCGGCCCTACCAGAAACCAGAGACCAGGTAACAGACCACAACTGGAATTCAAGTTCTCTGCCCACTGGAGGTGATCAGGCTCCGACCCTCAGATCAGGCTGAGGCCCTTCAACCAGACTCCTGCATCCAGGACGAGGACAGAAGAAAAAAGATTAGGATAAGAGGGGTTGAAAAGAGGAAAGAGAGAGGGAAGGTGAAAGAGGTCAATAAAGTTCCCTACCCGGTTGGGGAACCCTGGCCAGTCGTCCACGTCAGGAGGAAACCAGGGATAAAAGGGTCCCCGTTGTGGCCACTGGGTCTTGTCTGTAGGTGGGAGAGCTTGTCCCCAAGTACTCCGAGTGGTGAGAATGTCAGTCATAGTGAAGAAGAGGCCCCACCAGAGTTGCCATTTGTTGCAAGAAGGGGGACCCCTTTCACAGCCCCAGAGTGGGCTCTTGTCTAACACTCGGAGATGAATTGTCCGAGGAGACACACGTGCTGACAAAGCAAGAGACTTTATTGGGAAGGGGCACCTGGGTGGAGAGCAGGAGGGTAAGGGAACCCAGAACTGCTCTGCCACGTGGCTCACAGTCTCAGGTTTTATGGTAGTGGGGTTAGTTTCCAGGTTGTCTCTGGCCAATCACTCTGACTCAGGGTCCTTCCTGGTGGCATGCACATCACTCAGCCAAGATGGGTTCCAGCGAGAAGGATTCTGGGAGGTCAGTAGGACATACGGACTGGTGTCTCCTTTGTCCTTTTTACCTTTCCTGAATTCTTCTGGTTGGTGGTGGCTTGTTAGTTCCACGTTCCTTACCCAGGACCTCCTGTCGCAAGATAACTCTTGCAAATGGTTACTGTGGTACCTCGCCAGGGTGGGCGGTTTCAGTCAGTGGTTCCCCTAACGTAACTGGACTTTTACCATTTACTCATGACACTATAAATTCCATGAAGACAGGGACACTGCTGCCTGTTGACCATTGTATCTCTACAACCTAACACAGTGTTCAGCACATAGTAGCTGCTTATAAATGAATGCTAAATGAAGGAAATATCAAAGAGACCAGGAATATCAACTTTGGAGGCCATGACATAATTTTAATGATTTGAAGTGTTTTGTATAAATTCATCAAACGTATGAGCTAGAAGAGACTCAAGAAGTCACTTTGCTCAACTTCCTACTCAATGTGAGAATTCCTACTACATCATCCCTTAAAGAGAACTCTCTATCCTCTATATATGAACACTTCCAGGGGTAAAAATTCACTATTTTGCAAGACAGTTACTACTTCTATTGATGGCTATATCTAATTGCTTTAAAAATAACTTCCTTATATTTGGACTTTCCTACTATAGCTTTCATCCATAGTTTAAGTTCTTCCTTCTTGAACATCACAAAACTAATCTTTTACTTTCTTGAGAAACTCAAATTTAATCTTGTCCTTTTCCTAGAAGAACCCTTACAAATAGTTGAAAGCCATTATTATGTACTTTGTAAATCACTAGTTCTCAAGCTTTAATACGCAAAATAATTGTCTAGGGAGCATGTTAAAAATCTATATCACCTAGTCCTATCCCCAGGGACTCTGATTCAATAGTTCTGGGATAGATCTTAGGAATCTGAAAATTTAACAAGCATCCCATATAATTTTGATGCAGATAGTCTATAGACTACTCATCAAGAAACACTGTCCAGGAAAATATATTTAAAACTTTTCCCAATGAATGGTGTTTGTAACACTTGATTTTCAAACTCACTGGACATTTCTGTTTATTCTCTTCAAGTGTAGCTCTCATGCTGGAACCAAATATTCAGTTGTATTTTGATTAACAAGAAGTAAAGTGAAGATAATATCTCCTTTAACCTGATTCATGTACTTCTATTGAAATAGTATACAATTGTGTCACCAATTTTCAGTAGATGTGTCACATTACTGACTGTGACTCTGTTGTTAACTAAAACCTGCTAGGGCAGGAATGAATTACAAGGAAAGGATGACCCAAAGTCACAGAAAAGAAAGAAAGAGGGAATGGGATAAGATGACAGTAGACGAAGGCATATCTTTAAGAGGGGTAGCAATATATAGTATTTCCACCAAAGGTGGCACACTGACTCCTCAAAAACTCCAGTTTCCCTCTCCAACAGCACATGAGATTTCCTACTGCCAGCCATGTATAAGAGCTGTTGCTCACTGTCACCTACTGATACTCTCTCTGAAGTCAGCAGATAAGCAGTCTGTTTTGCTCCTTATTAGACAGCTGGTAGACCTGCTTAGCCTACAATAAGAATCAGCATTCTGTAATCAGAAGGAGTTGGACCTTGACACACTTCTTTGGAAACATTTTTGATTTCTAACAGACTACTGAGGGTACCTTGGCATATTTGTTGAAGATTATCTAAAACTCTAAAAATAGCTATGAGCACAAGTCTCCCACATGCATACAATTTGAATAGGTCTGGCAAGATGCTTTTAACCTCATAAAAGTGTCATATAATGTTATGAATTGGATTTACATGCTTCATACACCCGGTGTACAGATTAGCACTTTCTGTTATGACACCCAGGCTCTGTGCCCTCTACTCCAAACAGCAGGAAAAATTTATGAGCCAGAAAACCTTTCTTGGAATCGGCCTTAGGGCAGTAAGCAGTGGAATTTAGTTGCTCACAAGGCTGGAGTCTGAGAATGTACCCAGGACTGAAAATAACAAATCGTTGAAACATGGCAACTTTGTGTTAAATGCAAGGATAGAGAGCCGATCCCAACTATGATGTGGAAAGAGGCGAGTTTAGAACATGATTCTGAGAAAAAAAGGATCATTCTATTACAGATGTTAAGATTAAATGATTTCAATTCTCATACACATATGTGTGTGCCTCAAAATGTGTTGGGATCACACTCTTTTAAGTGGTACCCAGGAGCCAAATATAAGGTGTTTATCCTAAGACTTATATGGTAGTCATCTTTGCATTTCTCTATTCTGGAATAAATATTTTTGAGTATCTACTATGTGCCAGAACACACATATGAATTTGACACAGTCCCTGCCTTTTAGGAGTTCACATCTGAGTGAAAGGAAACAAGACAAAGAGGTGATAATGTGTTACAACTAATATGATAGAGATAAGCACAGAGTGCTTTGAGAACACAGTGAACTGGAGGGAAGGCAACAGATGAGAAGTTGAAGAAAAGCTTTTTGGAAAAGTGATGCCTAAACTGAATCCTGAAGGATGAGAAGAGTTACTCGGAGGAAAGAGTTTGGGGAACTCATTTATGTCAAGAGGAACAGCATGGTGTATGGCAGGAAATGTAAATGATTTAGAATGGCTAGACTAGAGCATAAAGTAGAAAGCAAGTGAGTGGTGAGAGATGAGACTAGAGAAATAGGCAGGAACCAAATCATGAAAGGCCCTATATGCCATACTAAGGGAGCTGGACTTTCTTCTGTAGGCAATAGGGAAGCTGGTAAGTGACCTTTTTTTAAAAAAATAAATTTATTTTATTTATTTATTCTTGGCTGCGTTGGGTCTTCGTTGCTGCGCGTGGCCTTTCTCTAGCTGCAGCAATCAGGGGCTACTCATTGTGGTGCGTGGGCTTCTCATTGTGGTGCGTGGGCTTCTCATTGTGGTGGCTTCTTCTGTTGCGGAGCTCGGGCTCTAGGTGCGTGGGCTTCAGTAGTTGTGGCGCATGGGCTCAGTAGTTGTGGCTCGCGGGCTCTAGAGCACAGGCTCAGTAGTTGTGGCGCACGGGCTTAGTTGCTCCGCAGCATGTGGGATCTTCCCGGACCAGGGCTTGAACCCGTGTCCCCTGCATTGGCAGGTGGATTCTTAACCACTGTGCCACCAGGGAAGCCCGTAAGTGACCATTTTTGATAAGTCACTCTGGCAGCAGTGTGGAGAATAGAAAGGACCAGAGGCCAGACCAGAAGCAGGGAGACTAGTTAGGAAGCTGTTGTAACAGTCCAAGAGAGAGATGACTAGGGTCTGAACAAAGGGGATGCATCGGGGATTGCAGGAAAGAGATGGGCTTGAGTTTGAGACTGTCGAAGAAGAGTTTTGTTGTTGTTCTTGTTTTGTTTTGATCCAAGACTGAGTTTGACCTTGAGGTCAAATTGGTTGATGTGGTGGTAGTAGAAAGCGGGTAATGGGATGGTGTGATGCAGCATCATAAAAGTTTATTTCAGATAAGATATTTGTTGAAAATTTCTTCTGCAAGTGTTATTTTCAAAAAATACTCTTTTCTGCTCAACTTTCAAGGTAACCATTTGCTGGAGATTGGATGCTTAGCCTGTTGGGGATTAATAACTCATGTGGTTTATCCTGCTCTAGGCTAAATTGTGCAGTGGGAATAAAGAAAGTTAGGGTCAGAATGAGGGAGAGAGGCTCTGCCTGCTGTCTCTTTTTCCTCTCTCCCAAAGCACAAATACCCTCTAAGCAATCTCACAAAAAAAGAAGCTTTCTGTGCCAGAAATGTTTATTTTGCAAAGGAAGAGTCCAGAAGACCATATGGAATGCAACTGATGATAATATTCAGTTCAGAAGTGTACAAGAACAGTAAGAAGAAATAACTAGAATAAATAGCAAATTATTAGTGCATAATGCTGAATCACAGAGAATTAAGTTTAAAATACTAAACAAACTTTATGAAGATAAGGATTGATATATCCATTTAAAAATGAATCTTGTGTACAAAGAAAATCAGAATAAACTGTGTATCAGATTATGAAATAAGGTTATGATAGAACACAATTACACATTAATGAAAGTGAACTCAGAATTATTAATACTGAATAAATTAGTCCAGAAGAATGAGATGATATATTATGCTTGAATAAGAAGAGAAAAGATCCCAGGCTTAGATTACATAAATGTGACTATGTAATTATTCTTGAATATAGTTGTGAAAGGAGATGTAAATGTTAAATTAACTCTAGATATCAATCAGATGTCAAGGAATAGAACTAGTGATGTGAGGGAATAAAGGTCTAATATGTCTCCAAGTCCTGTTGAGTCCTCCTATAAAATCTCTCTTAAATTTGTCTCCTAAACATTTCTAATACCTCTACTTTAGTCTAACGTAACAGTTAATCTCCCCCACTGCAGTTGCCCTCTGCTTAAACTCATGGAATATATGATGATGCCAGATCCTCTTTGAGAAATTTATCTAATGAATCCAATCTAATCACTTCTTTCTGACTTCAAGACCAACCATAACCCAGTTCCATCCTGGCGGACTCTCAACCACTGTGCCACCAGGGAAGCCCATATTTTGGTACTCAGTTTTGAAGATTTAAAATAAATTTGTGAAGAGCACATTTGAGATGAAGTTACTATGCATCTTACCAGTTTTAATTCCTTAAAGTAAATGTTAATAGAGATCACTTTAAATGACTTTTAGCTGAAGCATTTATTTCACTGAATAAGGTATTTTACATTCGTTGATAACTCTCTACTCTGTTCCAAGTTACTTATGTGGCTTACAAAAATACATATGATTAAAAAAAAAGAATCAATGGAGACAAAAAAAGAGCGTGTTAAAATGTAACTATAATACATTTGACCCTTGAACAACGCAGGCTTGAACTGGGCAGGTTCACTATACACAGATTTTTTTCCCAATAAATCCATACTGAAGTACTGATATTACATGATCTGCAACAAGCTTATTTTCTATTCTCCCCAACATGCCCCCTTTGCTCTGGTCAGGCCACGCTGAATACTGTTCCTAAAACACCATGTGCTCATTTCTGTGTTTGTCCCTTCCTGAGATGTCTTATCCCTCTGCTCTGTCTAGGTCATCATTCTTCAAGGCTCAGATCAAGTTCCAACCCCTCCATAAAGATTTCCTTAACTCTATTCTCTGATTTCCCCATACAAGTATAAATGGGACCACATATTCTCTAATTTAATTATTATTTAACTACTTATTATATGCAAGTCTTTCTTCTACAACTACATTGCAAACTCATCGAGGGGATATAATTCACAATTACCTCAATTATCATTGGGGCTAGGCCATTTTTATTCTAACATTTTGGGCCATTTTGATACAGTAGATATTTGGACTCTAAGGACATGTTGATTTCCTAATTATGTACATATATACATATTTTTATAAACTAGTTCTTCCACAAGATGGACTATAATGCAGCCTTTTATTAATTAATTAATTTAGTTTTGCTGTGTTGGGTCTTCGCTTCTGTGCGAGGGCTCTCCCCAGTTGTGGCAAGCGGGGGCCACTCTTCATCGCGATGCGCGGGCCTCTCACTATCGCGGCCTCTCTTGTTGCGGAGCACAGGCTCCAGATGCGCAGGCTCAGCAGCTGTGGCTCACGGGCCTAGTTGCTCCGCGGCATGTGGGATCCTCCCAGATTAGGGCCCAAACCCATATCCCCTGCATTAGCAGGCAGATTCTCAACCACTGTGCCACCAGGGAAGCCCTGTACAAATATTTGATTCAGAATTACATTCCACTATTTTTGTCAAGAAAGCATATTAAGAGTAAACTCAGCTCATCCAATTTACTTCTTTGATCAATTTATATTAACTGCTATCAAAGTCTTTAAATATTTTTTGTATTAATTTTTATTTTACTGAAATTTTAATCTTAAAAAATCTTTTCCATGTTCATTTTACAATGAATAATTTGTCAATTTTAACATTTTTATAGAGGTTTAATTGACATACAAAAACTGCACATATGGAAAGTGTCAATTTGATAAATTTTGGCATATATATATATACCTATGCAACCATCACCACGATTAAGATAGTGAATACACCTATCACCCCCAAGAGTTTTCTTGTGCCCCTTTGTGATTTCTCTCCCCATGCTCCCAACCTCTACATGCCCCCAGGAAACCACTAATCTGGTTTCTGTCCATATAGATTAGTTTGCACTTTTTGAGTTTTATGTAAATGGAATCATACATTATGTACTCTTTTTTTTTCTGGCTTTTTTTCATTCAGCATATTTATTCTGAGATTCATCCACATTGTTATGTTGTATCAATAGTTCATTCTGTTTATAACTAAAAGGTATTCCATTGTATGGACATAATCCAATTTGTCCATTCTCCTATTGATGGACATTTGGGTTGTTTTCAGTTTTTGGCTACTCCAAATAAATATTCTACTAACATTCATGTGTAAGTCTTTGTACGTATATGAGCTTTCTTTTCTCTTGAGTAAATACCTAGGGGTGGAATACCTGAATCATATGGTAGGTGTATGTTGAACATTTTAAGAAATTGCCATACTGTTTCCAAAGTGGTTTTACCATTTTTACATTTCCAACAGCAGAGTATGAGGGTTCCAGTTTTTCCACATCCTTGTCAACACTTGGTATGGTTAATTTTTTTTTAATATTAACAATTCTAATAGATGTGTAGCAGTGTCTCGTAGTTTTATTTTTCATTCAGTAATGACAAATGATGTTGAACATCTTTTCATGTGCTTGTCGGCCATCCAGATATTTTCTTTGGTGAAGTGTTCAAATCTTTTGCTCATTTTTTTTGGATGTTTGCTTTCTTTTTATTACTTATGACTCTTATTACCCTGGAGAGTTATATACATAGTGTAAACGCAAGTCTTTATCTTACATATGGTTTGCAAATATTTTCTCTCATTCTGTGGTTTGTCTTTTCATTCCATTAACAGTGTCTTTCAAAGAGCAGAGGTTTATAGTTTTGATGAAGTCCAATTTTATCAATTTTTTCTTTTATGGATTGTGCTATTGGTGTCATATTTGAGAAATCTTTGTCTAAATCAAAGCCAGAAATATTTCCTCCTATGTTTTAAGTTTTAGGTTTTGCATAAGTCTATGATATACTACTGGTAAATTTTTATATGTGATGTGAGGTATGGATCCAACTTTGTATTTTTGCATACGGATATTCAATTGTGCTAGCAGTATTTGTTGAAATTGTCTTTTTTCCACTGACTTGTCTTTACACCTTTGTCAAAAGTCATTTGTCCATAAGTAGGAGTTTACTTCTGGACTTTTTAATCTGTGCTATTGACCTATTTCTCTATCTTCACACCAGTACCACACTGTCTTGATTAGTGTAGTTTTGTAGTAAGTCTTGAGTTTTCATAGTCTTAGTCTTCCAACTTTGTTTTCTTTTTCCAACTTTTTTCCACTATTCTAGATTTTTTGCATTTTTACATGCAAAAAAAAAATTAGCTTGTCAATTTCTCCAAAAAAGACCTGCTGAGGCTTTGGGGAAAACTGGCATCATAACGATATTGTCTTCCAGCCCATGAAGATGATATATCTCTCCATTTATTTATGTCTTATTTAATTTCTTTTAGCAATGGTCTGTAGTTTTCAGTGTACAGGTCTTCACATCTTTATCAGATTTTCTATCCTGCAACTCTGCCAAACTCACTTATTTGTTCTTGTAGCGTTATTATAGATTCTATTTATTTTCTACATAGATGATCGTATCTGTGAATAAAGACTCCTTTCCATTCTGGATCCTTGCCTGCCTGCCTGCTTCCCTTCCTTCCTTCCTTCCCCACTTCCCTCCCACCCTCCTACCTCCCCTTTCCCTCTTTTCTCTCCTTTCTCTCTCTTTCTTCCTTTCTTTCTCTCTTTCTTTTTCTCTTTCTTTCTTTCTTTCTTTCTCTCTTGCCTTCTTATTTTGTCTGGAAACTTTAGTAAAATGTTCAATGAATTAGTGAGAGTGGACACCCTTGTCTTGCTCCTGATCTTAGAGAGAAAGCATTCAGTCCTCCACCATCAGGATTATTGTTAGCTGTAGGTGTTTCATAGATACTCTTTTTTCCAGCTGAAGAAGTTTCTGGAAACTCTCTCAAAGCACTAAGATTGGGCATTTGCCGGTCTTACTTCTTTTGTGTCTCATACCCCAGTTATTACTGGTTTTGTTGACTGATATTCAGTGTTTTGAAAGCCATAGTTCTATATACATTGTCCAAATTTTTGGTTGTTTCAGGTGGGAGGGTAAGTCTGGTTCCTTCAGGCCACGTTGGCCTAAAGTAGAAGAACCAACATTCTCTTTTGTGTCATATATAATATAGTAATGATATTTAAAAACTGAACGTCCTTAATACTGGCAAAAATATTCTTACTTAAGTAATTCCCTGGTGATCCCGTGATTAGGACTCTGTGCTTTCACTGTTGAGGGTGCGGGTTCAATCGCTGGTCTGGGAACTAAGATTCCACAAGCTTTGTGGTACAGCCAAAAAAAAAATTCTTACTTATATTATTACTGACAATGTAAATTAGTACAAACCTTTTGGGAAGCAATTGGCAATGTTTATTAAGAGAATTAAGATATTTCTACCCTATGATTGAATACATGAATTTCTTGGAATTTAATATAAGGAAATAATAAATAAGAAAAATGTTTTATTAATAATAATATTAATAGAAAACTTATGTATAATAAAGGAATATTGGTAAGAATCTAATTATCCCATAACAGATGTACATATCAAGTAGTATGTGGTTATATAATATAGAGTACTATATAATATATAGTATACAGTTATAATATCTGTAAAGAGTATGTAATGATAAAAATGCTTATATGATTTTATAAAATAAATAAATGTTATAAATATTTATAAATGAAATAAATAATGAATAAAATAAAAATTTGTGTTAGTAGGAAAGCCTGGAAACAAATGCGTAAAAATCTTATCACTAAATACATCCCTTTGGCTGTCTTTGTGAATTGGGATTATGGGTAAATTTTCATAATGAGAAAAAAACCTTTTAAAATGCCATTGTAATAATTTGGGTTTATGGTATTTTGAAAAAGAAGCCAGTAAATATAAGTCCATATAAGAAAATAGGCCATCATCAAAAAGTCTACAAATAATAAATGCTGGAGAGGGTGTGGAGAAAAGGGAACCCTCCCACGCTGTTGGTAGGAATGTAAATTGGTGCAGTCACTATAGAAAACAGTATGGATGTTCCTTAAGAAACCAAAAATAGAGTTCATATGATCCAGCAATCCCACTCCTGGGCATATATCTGGACAAAACTATAATTGGGAAAGATACATACACCCCAGTGTTCATAGAAGCGCTATTTACAATAGCCAAAACATGGAAGAAATGTAAATGTCCATCGACAGATGAATAAAGAAGATGTGGTATATATATATATATATATATATATATATATATATGATGGAATATTACTCCACCATAAAAAAGAATGAAATAATGACATTTGCAGCAACATGGGTGAACTTAGAAATTATCATACTAAGTGAAGTAAGTCAGAGAAAGACAAATATGATATGATATCACTTGTATGCGGAATCTAAAAAAATGATACAAATGAAGTTATTTACAAAACAGAAATAGACTCACAGGCATAGAAAACAACTTTATGGTTACCAAAGGGGAAAGGGAAGGGGGATGGATAAATGAGGAGTTTGGGATTAACAGATACACACTAGTATATACAAAATAGTTAAACAGTAAGGACCTACTGTATAGCACAGGGAACTATATTCAATATCTTGTATAATGGAAAAGAGTCTGAAAAAGAATATATATATATACATATGTATGTATATGTATAAAACTCAATCACTTTGCTGTACACCTGAAACATTGTAAATCAACTATACTCCAATTAAAAAAAAAAGTAGGTTGATTTGAAAGTCGATGAAAGGTGTTAATGAATAAATTTAATGATTTTATGTAAGCTAAACAGGCAGCACTTAGCAACTGGGAATCACCGTTTTATGGAGATAGTTTAGAGGGAGTTAGCAGCTAAGAATTTTTGGACTGAGAAAAGATACTAAGTCAGATAGATTACTGCCAGAAGTTACAGTGATTAAGAGCCTTGGTTTAGCACTCAGGCATCCTTCTATTCAAATTTTTACTGTGCCACTTCTCAACTGAGACCTTGAACAAGTTACTTAATTTCTCTGGACCATAGTTTCCTCACATATAAAATGGGGATAATAATAATGTCCGCTGCACAGGACTCTCGTGCAATTAAGAGAGATAATTTACCTTTCACTGCTAGATATTATTAGCCAGTGGAGTATGTTAATGATAATGATAATGACAATGATACTAGCTAAAGTTCTTTAAGTTCTTACTATGTACTAGACATGTATTAAGTAATTCTAATCCTCACAATATCCCTATAAGGTAGGTAGTATTAGCCCTATTTTTCAGATGAGAAAATGGAGGCACAAAGAAGCTAAGGTACTTGCCCAAGGCCACATAATTATTAAGTGGTAGAGGGGTGGAAGCAGAAAATCCAGTTAGGAGGCTACTGTAGTAGTCCAGAGAAAATAGTGACTTGAGTTAAGGTTATGGCAGTGGAGACGATGCTAGTAGTCAAACAGTACGGTGTGTTTATATCTTTGGTTTTGGCAACTTATCAAAAGTCTACTGCCTATGACCAGTAGGAGAAGTCATAGCCAGCTAAGGAAATTTTAAAGTTCTCTGGAGTTTTATGTATGTGTCCTGGAAAAAAAGGATTTATTCTAAGTAGAGGTACGTATTTAAGATGATTTTATTAAGGAGTGTTTAAGAAATACAAAATGGAAGAACTGGATGAAGTTATCAAGGATAACCTAATTGTTTACTAATTAGTACCTTAGAAATATCTACTCCATTATTTAATGACTATGGTTATATGTTTTTTTTTTTTTTTTTTTTTTTTTTTTTTATATTTTTTTTTTTTTTTTTTTTTTTTTTTTTTTTTTTGTGGTACACGGGCCTGTCACTGCTGTGGCCTCTCCTGTTGTGGAGCACAGGCTCTGGACGCACAGGCTCAGCGGCCATGGCTCACAGGCCCAGCCGCTCTGCGGCATGTGGGATCTTCCCGGACCGGGGCACGAACCCATGTCCCCTGCATCGGCAGGCGGACCCTCAACCACTGCGCCACCAGGGAAGCCCTGGTTAGCTGTTTTAATAAAGAGACTTTTAAAACCACAAAAGAGTGGCAAAGTATGTTAGTTTCCTACATTGATATGCCTGTTAATGCCTGGAAGTGTGAAACATGAGGTCATCTCAACCAATATATTTTCTCCTACTTTGTGGAATCATACCATAATTGTAGACAAAGTACTTAAGCAGATGTAAATATCTTCTTGAGGGTCAGCATTGCCAACCTAAACTTATAATGTAAGTGGATGCTGAAATTTCTGACTGCCTCACCAAAGCAAAACACATCTAAAATATCCTGCAATATTTGATCACACTCTCTTGTTTAGGGAACAGAGCTTTGACCCTTCCTTCTGACAACTCACAAATAGGCTAACTGGGGTCATGATCATGACCATGGTTAAGAAGAAATAGTCTTTTTGCCACACAGAGAGAAGCATTGGATTTTAGGGTCACATGTGATCCAGTTATCACTTGAGAGCTTCAGGTTTACAGATTCAGTCTTTAAAAGAAATTTCATCATCAATCAAAAAAAACCTTATAATCTGGGTACACTGCCACCAGGCTCAGAGTCATTTCAATTACAGTCCCACAGAGATTTACGTCATACGTTTATTTGATTGAGAGAAACAAAAACCCATAAACCTGTAACAACCACACTTTGCCATATATAGTGATGAAGATTTGAAGCAAAATTTAAGCAAAAATTAAGGAAAACAAATATAGACTTTGGTAGATGCCCAACTTGATTCTTTATCACTTCATTCCAACCTCCGTTTTAGACACAGATTTTGGTCCAAATGTTTCTATTTCATTCTGTTTAAGGAAATACAGAATCTAAACCGTTTTGGGATTTATCTTTTCTCCTGGGGTTTTAATCTATCTTGATACTGTAATTCCTTTAACAGGCTTTACTGAAATGCCATTAACATTGGATTTTTTTTTTCTCTCACAGGTATAGCCTGCTTAGAGGTAACACGATAGTTGCCTAGGTTTTCCTTTTAGGAATTTGGATTTTGCTTGAAAAGGCCCTATTTGATCATTTTCTCTCACATACTGCAAGAAGAGGAAAATAATTATTGTAAGACAAGCTTGCCCAAAAGGCATATGGCATGTTTCCATGTTTACCTATAAAGAGGAGACTTTCCAATGTAATACTAAAGAAGACTAAAAACTCTTCCTCAACCTTATATTTTCTAACTGGACGTAACAGGTTTAATAATTTAATGTCATGTTTTATTTACTTTCCTTTGGCCAAGGTAAACTAAGCAAAATTCAGCAATCTGTATCTTTTACATACTACTGTAATAAAAACTCTTCAGGACTTTTAACAGACCTGTGTTGCTTACACAAAGCAAAACATCTAAGATATATTTTTTAAGAAGGATTTGGAACAGATATTTAAATGGATTTCATGATATCAGGTAAACATACTAGAAACACAGAGGTCAAAAGCTGGGATTGCATTAGAGACAGTAAGCAAGAATTGGAATCAAGTTACTGGATCATATAGTGAAAACACAAGAGTTAGGAGAGGCAGAAACATGGGGTGAGTCAATAAGGATGTAACTTCAAGAGCAGCACAGAGGAAAATGTCTATTAGTGCTGGTAGCACAATAGTACAGAGGAATTTAAGAACTGCTATGCTGATAATTCATGGTTCACTCAGCTCAGTGTTCTATCGGTAAAGTGAACCCAGAAAAAACAAACTGTTGGGCTTCCCTGGTGGCGCAGTGGTTGAGAGTCCACCTGCCGATGCAGGGGACACGGGTTCGTTCCCCGGTCCAGGAAGATCCCACATGCCGCGGAGCGGCTGGGCCCGTGAGCCATGGCCGCTGAGCCTGCGCGTCCGGAGCCTGTGCTCCGGAACGGGAGAGGCCACAACAGTGAGAGGCCCGCATACCGCAAAAAAAAAAAACAAAAAAAAAACAAAAAAAAAACAAACTGTTATACTATGTGTTTTATGTAAATATCTCACGTAATCCTCACTACAATCTTATGAGATAGCTAATAATGTTATGATCCCTTGTTTATAGATGAGAAATCTGAGAGTTTGAGAGCTTTAACGACCTGTCTATCTTGCATCTTGTAAGTATCATAGCAGGGATTCTAACCAAGAGAGAACATAATAGTGCTTATTGTCATCAACATTGAAGATTAGGCATGTAATAGCTTCTTTTAAGTAATAGTTATCATTCATACATTTGTCCAAATCCCTCTTGAGTTAATAAATATTAACTTTGGGATTAATGAGTTTGTTAGGATTGGTTAAAGCAATGCAAAGGGGGAATTCCCTGGTGGTCCAATAGTTAGGACTCCATGCTTCCACTGCCGGGGCCTGGGTTTGATCACTGGGTGTGGCCTAAAAAAAGAAAAAAGAAAAAAAAAGACAGAGGAAGGAGGATCAGGGATGTCATATATAGTGTGCTATAAATTATGCTAAAATAAGTTAATATATACTACTCTGAAGGTTCCATGCCAGAACAGGGATTTTGGAAGGGACTGAAGATCAAGTTACCAGAGAGATGAAGGCCAAGTAAATTTCTCCTTCCATCATTTCTCTAATCATTTTAGGTGTACTTCTTAGGGCTTTCTCTAATTCAGGACTTGTGCTGAGAGTGGAGTGAGCAGAACTTCACATCACATTCCAGCAGCAGCTGTGGAATAGTTCAGTAAGATGTAAATTAATATTTTTCAGGGTTTCTGGTATATGTCTTGATGATACTCAACATTTCATTGTCCCCCACCTCCACAACCCCCGAGGTTAGTATTTAACTGATGTGAAATACTGATGTTTTCAGGAAACAAACTGCAGAGACTCCCATGGCTTTTTTCCTGGATCCTGCTCAGGATTTAAAAAAAAATCATATTATAGTTTGATCTAGTTAATCCCCAAGTTCGTTGCCTTGTTCTAGATTCTGAGATAAAACATATCTCACTTTTGATTTATTTATAGGCTGGCAAGAACATCCTGTAGTCTATCCCAATAATCTTGATCTCTAATAGAAGAATTTGGAGCTTTGGACTGTGACTTTACTTCTCTATATTATTTAAAAATGTTGAGTAGGGGCTTCCCTGGTGGCGCAGTGGTTGCGAGTCCGCCTGCCAATGCAGGGGACGTGGGTTCGTGCCCCGGTCCGGGAAGATCCCACATGCCGTGGGGCGGCTAGGCCCGTGAGCCATGACCGCTGAGCCTGCGCGTCCAGAGCCTGTGCTCCGCAACGGGAGAAGCCACAACAGTGAGAGGCCCGCGTACCGCAAAAAAAAAAAATGTTGAGTAACTACCAATTTGCTTGGGATAGCGCTGACTATAAACTGACCTGGAATTTCAGAAGTCCCCTCTAGAGTTCTCTTGAATACAAATCACGTTTGAAGTTGGCCAGTGCTTTATTTAATAGAGGCTGAATATTTTGTTCAAAACCCCTTGTTTCCCTTCTATAATCTTTGATACATGTCATCTAGTCCTGGTGATTTGTCAACATTCAATTTTTAAGTTTGGCTTGGATAATTCTGAGTATTGTCTGTAATTTAACCAATTACCAATGTGTTCACATCGAGAATAACATCAAAGTGGTAATCACTGTAAAAATATCCTCTCGTATAGGCTGAAACAAAAAATTTATGCAATATGTCAAATATCTTTTTGCCCACAATTATCAAGGAATTAACTGATTTCTTCCTTGGCTTTCTCCATTTTGTATATTTTTTATTATTTTATTTTCTTTCATGAGGGATTCACGGGTGTAGTAGAGAAATTAACATTTATTGAGCACCTAATTCTATACTGTTACTTGCACAGAGAATAGTTCCTTGCACAGAGTAATCACTCAATAAATGTTTACTAAATGAATGAATGCCAGGTATTGCAGTGTCACTTTACGTACGTGATCTTATTTATTCTTACAACAATCCTATGTGAGGTATATGCTATTTTTCTTCATCCATAAAATGGAAGAATAATAGTACCTATTTTACAGGATTGTTATGAAGATTGAATGACTTTATATAAAGCAATTAGAACAGTTCCTGGTAAATAGTAAGCACTATTTATATATTATTATTATAAGTATGATTGTTATTTTCCAGTGTTCCCTATGAGGAAACTGAAGTACAGAGATTTTAGGTCACTTTTCTGAGTATTACACTGGCAGTTAAAGGGTTGGAACAAACTTCTAAATTTCATGCTCTTTCTTCTAAACCTTTTACCTCCTGCTAAATTAATTAAACAAGAAGACCATTAGACTGAGATGGCTCTAATGCCATGGTGGCCTACATAAGCAAACCAAAATCTAAGCCTATAAAAGCCTCAAGGTTAGGAAATCAAAATTCTAAGGATAACCAATCACAAACAGCCAACTAGGCTTTAAGCTACAGCCAATCAAATAATTTCTTTTTTTTGCTTCCTCACTTTCTTTATATAAGTCTTTCCCTTGGCTCCTGTTGGTGAGTACTCTTAACCACTTCCTGTTTGGTACTGCCCAATTCCAATAGATAAATGCTCAAACTCTTAAAATTTTAATATGCCTCAGTTTATCTTTTAACACTCCTTATAGCCTTGGTGTTCTTGTCAAAGAGCTCTAGAATGTGTTATTTTGTCAGATTTTCATGTATATCTAGCCTATTTTGTAGGCTTCCTATTTTTCCTACTTAGATTATCTTTTAAATTCTTTGAAAGATTACTTTCCTTCTTAAATTTGGTTGTACATGGCCTTTTTCACTTGACAGGTGTCCTGATCCAGAGGACATACTTTTCCTGGAGTCCAATACGTTGTTTTAAATAATTACTAAATTTTTTACTGGCTAGTTATTAAACATTCTTTTCCTAATCTTTTCTCTACCTAATGAATTTAGTTTCCCTTTCCACCTCTTTTGAATTGAGAACTTCTGGAAGTTCTCAATTAATACCTGATTTGATTTGCGATATAAGAAAGATGAGCTATAAGGTACAACTTTCTCTTCTGACACCAGTGGGTTTAAATAATTTGATTTCACTTGCTAATTCATTGTGGAGGTCTGATTCTCAGTTCTGTTCCTTCTGTGGGTCATGCATCTGGCAAATGTAATTTCTTGCAACATAATTATCTTAGTTAACCTATATGGCCACAAAGCATTTTAGACAAGTTGTAATTCTTTCCCGTACTTTTTTTCCAAAGCAGAAATTTTTGTGGAGCTTTCTCCAAGAAAATGAGACTGTTGACAGATTGCTTAAACTGAAATGGATGTAAAAGAGATGCGCAGGATATTCAAATTAATGATAACTGAATATGACCAAGCATTCTGATAGTTTTCTTGTGTAACTTTTCTATTAGTGAAAAACATTTGAATAACTCTGAGTGGGAGTGGAGGGATGGCAGTGGCCTGTGTGGTTGCGTTCATGTTCTAAGAATGAACTCCTAAAATCCAAGATTGATTAGCTTCATATCCACAGTGTTAAATCTTCAGAATTCTACCTAAAACCAAAACCTGTATTTCAAAAATAAACTTTAAGGTTGTTTGATGATCAAAGAGTTTTACATCAGCCATGCTGACATGATGAGAAGAAACTCGAGATATTTTGGAGATCTTGGCACAACTTCAAAGACTTAGAGGACAGAATGCCGAGAACTTTTCCAAGTTTTGGAAGGCAGCAGTTTGGCTGAGACCCACACGCACTGAAACGAGAGGCTTCTTTGAAAACACTTTAAAAGTCTTTTCCTATTTTGGAATTCTGAATTATGGCAAAATTCATATAGGCTTAA
>NW_020172371.1:491241-515554 GCF_003031525.2 Neophocaena asiaeorientalis asiaeorientalis | reverse complement strand
CTTAAAATTCATTTCTGCACCTATTTTCCTCCCCAAAGTTTCTCTCCGTGTTAACACTGCTAAAGGATTCCTGAGGCATTTGCCGTAAGCATTTCAGTCAGGTCCCTGATAGTCCTTCTAAACGCTGTTTCAAAATACTCTGAAATGAATCCCTTTCATCTCTATCTAATATATTTACCTTTGTTTTGCAGACGCAAAAGGTGAAGCAACACGGAGATTTGGGGGCATATCGCCAAATGACTTACAGTCAAGCTGGTGTCGCTTCGCAAGATTTTGGTACCCAAAGCAGCGGAACCGGGATTCAGCATCCTTCCTGCAGCCAGCTCTGAGTGTGAGGGGAAGAGCAGGGAAAGGTGGGGGCGGGGGCGGGAATGCTGACTGAAGGGTGTATGGAAATCGGGTGGGACGTGAGGGGTGAAAGAGCATTATTGTTAAAGCGAGTTTCCCCAGTAAGGGAGGTATTGACACCTTCCTGAATGCACTGCTAACTCTCGTGGATGTTCCCATCTTTCCCGGAGGAAAAAAAGGCAATACATAACATCATAATCTATACATATTCTTTAAAGCCATACGTGCCTGCAAGAATGGTATATCCCTTTTCCTAGTACAGCAGCAGTATTGCCACGGTTTTTCTGTGTTTTTATTTTGTGTGTGTTTTAATCATCCTAGAATATTCTTGCCTTCTTGTCACATATGCCTTTAAAGACTGAGATTTGTCATTTTCCTGGTGTTGAGATAGTGGTGGTTAAATTAGTATTTGCTGCAGTGGAAAATTAAATCATCAATCACTTATGTGTCTGGTTTACTAGGGGAAAGAGTCCTTGTTCTGAGTTATGTTGGAGTCTTAATTTTTATTGCAGATATAACCAGAAATTTTAAGGGCATTTTTGAGAAACAAAATTAACTCCATTCTTCTTGGAGTTGTGGGTTAATGGTTCATCATTTTGGACAAGAAATTGGCTATTGTAATGTTCTTCATATACTCTCTGGTACTCTTTGTTGTGGATGGCATTTTTTGTTATGAACACACTCTCTTTCCCCTCTGCCTTATAAGCCAATGCCGGTTATTTTAGGTGTGTTTTGGTTTGATGAAGGATTTTTTACTTTTCGTAATCTTTAAATTTGTTATTTATGTGTCTGTTTTTATTTGCTTTGCTGAAAGAAATCATGGACAGATTGATTTTAATAGATTTAGTGATTTTGAAGCAATATAGTAAGTAAATTCACTCATAATGAGAAGCAATAAAAGACCTCTTATTTTCAGAATAACACAGTTTCATTGTATTACGTTTCTAGATATTAAATCAAGGTGTGTGTTTGGGTGAGGGTGGGGAGAGGAGGAAAACCTAAAATTGAAGCCTTCTACCCAATTATTCTCTTAGGAATTATCCTAAGAACTAGAAATGTGTAATTGATCAGTGATTTTGTATTTTGGAAAGCATGTTTGAGTATTTACTCCTTCACTCTGAACAAACAATATGTTCACATATTCATGATACATTGGCAAGATATTATACTACTTGGTATGTTCTTCAAAGGCATGAAGAAAAATGGTTTCAGACTGCATCATTATAGAGATATGTTGTTTTACTTGTTACCTATAAAAGATTTCTTTATCTATAGGACAAAGTTGAAGCATCCTCTCTTGGCATTCAGGGCTTTCACTGCCTGGCTCCAATTTATTATTGCAACCTTAACTCTTCAAATGCTCCTACATAGAACCCTCTGTTCCAACTAGGTCAGTTCTCTGTCCCTCAAATATAGTTTATGAATTTTTGCCTTATCTTTGTAGAAGGTCATCCACATGCACGAGATTTCCTTCTTTTCTCCACCTATTTAATGTTGTTCAAGCTCCAGCTTTTCCAAGATGCTGTCTCCAACTCCCTTAGTCCACAGCAGTCTCCTGTTTCTTTGAATTCCTGTGGTACTTATAGTCTTTACCACTTACCTGCTAGTGCTGGCTTTATTTTCTTTTTATGTTTTGCTTTCCCTGAGAAGATGGAGAGCTCCTTAAAGGCAGGGAAAGAGTCATATACTTGTTCAGTTTTCTCATTATATATTGCTTATATTGTACTTAATAATATTTTTCATAAATATGAATATCATCTTATGTGGTTATAACCACTGGCTTTTAAGGCTTCAGTTTGTTTCCTGAGGCAAGTTTTAACACAAACCAGAACCATATTTGTTCTTGGTAAAATTCATTCATCATAAACTTTATCAGTGCCTACAGTAACAGAGGACTTTTTGAGATAATTCCACCGCATTTTACTTTTTTAAAAATTGAATATATGTTCCTTGTGGGAACACTTCACAATTTAAATGAGAAATCTGTGGGTGACTCATTTGCCATTCACTTTTGACCAAATTCAGCCATGAACTAGTTAGGGACAATAATCTTATATGTAAAGAGACTAGTATCCATTATATATAAATGGAACTGAAGACAAACAGAGCACGTTTGAGATTATACATACATGCCGTACATACATACACATATATATACAGACATACAAATATGTATATACAGTATATTCTCTGCTTGATGAAAACAGTTCTGTTTGTTGATATTGTTATACTTAAAATGACTCAGTGGGATACTGTTTCAGTACCAAATTGATTAGACAGCAGTGGTTTATTGGGTTGGGAAGAGATTGGAAGAAGGGAAAATAGGTAGAAAGCTATTTGTTAATCTAGGTGTGAGGTGGTGAGAACCTAGGTTGAAACAAAATTGGATTAGAAGGGGAAATTGATAAATTTCAGAGGAAGGGAGAGGGCTTTTCACATTACTTTGCTGATATACATAAGATGAAATAGACCTGTGGTTTACCACCTTGCCTGCATGTTAAAATCGCAAGGGAGTGTGTTTTATTTTTTAAACCTATGTCTGGGCCCCACCCTAGATCAATTTAATCAGTCTCAGGGGCAAAGAGAGGGTTTTTTTGTTTGTTGGTTTGGTTTGTTTTTTAAGAATTCCCAGGTGATTCTAATGTGCAGTCAGGGTTGGGAAACTCTAAAATAGCTCATTTTTTAGGCACTCAAGATATATTTATTGTTTGAGTGAATGAGAACATTGATAAAAGTTTGGTGACTAACCTAAAGCTACTTGTCAAGAGGGTCAAAACCAAAGCTAGGAACCAAGTGTTCAAGTTCTAGTTCAGTATTCTTTTTGATAGACTTGAGTAAAGCAGACCCATTTTTTTCATCATATTATGTCTGTAGTGACTAGAAACTTACCAGGAAACTATAATTTCTCCAGTTCCCTACTGTTGGATAAATTTGCGTTAAGAAAATAATGCCCCTAGAATATGTAGCAGCAAAATCTTGTTTTGTCTATTAATAGTCTTCCTGTGAGGGAAAGTGGATAATAGGTTGCTGATGGCAAAGTTTATCTTTGGTACCTTTTTATTTCTCTTTGCATTTCTGGTGTCTGTTCTTCTTCACCTGTCCCCTCTCTCCTGCTGCCCTCCTTATTTCTTTTTCCGTCTTCAGCCTCACTCCTCTTCCTTTGCTGGGATGGAGCTCAACGCTAAATAATTATGGCAGCCTTTCCAGGCAATTAACATTTAAAAGGGACAGTTTGCCAATTTACTTGAATCTCCATTTGGTGGTTTGTGCTCGCGACCTTTTTTGAATTGATATGCCTTGCAGATACTTTTTTTTTTTTTTTTGGCCACGCGGCATGTGGGATCTTAGTTCCTGTGGAGTCTTAACCACTGGACGGCCAGGGAAGCCCCTCCAGATACTTCTTGATTAAAATACTCACCCGTATAAAAACATAAAAATAGGGATCAGAAAGTTGGTTACCCATTTCAGGAAAGTAGCTAACTCTGGTTGTAATGTCTTATCTTTGCTGGTCTGTGGGTAGATTTGGCAAGACAAAGGGAAATTGCCTAGAACTTTAAAAAGTCTGTCTGGATACTGTGATAATTTGTTGACTTTAAGAGAGCTTGGAAGTGATTTTAATGGCTACCCAAACAAATCCTGAAACTTTTCATATTTGACTTTGTCACCAGTGCTACAAATAAGTCTCAGTCTACTTGCAGCTGCTCCCTCTGCGTCTTCATACTTCTTTATGTCCATAAACAATAGGTCTGTGAAACAGATTTAGGAATTCTTTACATACATCAGATTGTGCTGTGTCCTGGTTAATCACGTGTTTTCCTGTAAACCTGGAGTCAACTCTAGTATTTCCTACATGTGCTGGTTCACCTCTTCAACTGTGGGGCATGGTGCATTGTATCGGCTTGTAAAATGGAGCCAGTTAAACTGTGCAGCATCTGATTTTGTAACATAGGTGAAGGCCATCTTAGCGCATTCAGTGGAATAACCTTGTGATTTTGTGGCCTGATTCAAATATCTGCCTTGCTTTACGTAATAAATATCTTACTGAAAAGTTGAATGTGAAGGACACTTTTGACGGTTGACTCATATTTTAATTGCTTCAGATTGAATTTGAATTGCTGAACCTTGCAGTGATTTATTTTATTCAGTGATGAATTCTTCTATAGCATAAATAGTTGCCCCTTAATTTCTTTTGCAAGTTCACACTTTAAAATAAAATGTTATCTTAAATTGGAGGGTACGTTTATCATTAAAATAATACCATTTATACAGCTCTTTATAAATTCTGAGCACTTACTATATATTACCCTATTGTATCCTAATAATAACCCTTTGAGCTTTGTTGAGTGCATAGTAATTACTCTTTGTTGTTGAGAGAGGTTAAGTGATTTGCCGGAAGTTAAATGGCTAGTGTATGGCAGAGTGTGGATCAGAGGCTAGGTTTTCCAACTCTAGCACTATTCCAGTGTTATTTCCATTGCAACACTTTCTCTTCTTATAACAAAGCTACTATTAAACACTGTGCTAATAAATAGGTTATTTAATCTGAAAGATGAATGCTTATTTAGTTTCATAGATTATATAGTTTTTGTTTGTGGTGCAGTGTGTTTTGTTTTGTGCATGGTATTTGCATAGCTTGTCTTCATGCCCCTCTGTTGGTTTTAGAATAGATTCATTAAGCAAGCTTTTATTGAACTCTAACTTTGGAAACATGATCCTCGAAGGGTTTACAAACTAGGTGAATGTGTACAGTAATATATGTAACAATTAGAAAAGAGTTATAATATATAATGTTCAAAATTGTATGTTTTAATAAACTGTACAATTAAGTGATATGGAACTGGGGCATAAGGCTTAATTTTATTGGGGGTTAAGTTAGTTTGAGAAAGTTTCCTATAGAGTTAGATATAGCTGAATCTTGAGATAAATGATCAGTATGGGATCAAGTTATGATTAAGCAGGAGGGACAGTTGCAGACTGTCAGGGGAGAAATTGCACTGATACGGAGTTGAGAATGACATTGCATGTTAAGGGCAGATGTTAACTGCAGGTTCACTCTATATTTTCTCAAACATACTTGGAGGCTGAAAGGAGGGAACTAGTAGAGAGTTCAGTGTTAAGATGCAAGAAGGGGAGGGGGGATCTTCATGGAGTGGGTGGAAAGTTGTTAGCAATGGAAGGGAGGAGTTACCTGACTTTTGCTAAGGTGAAGGGGAAGGTAGATGTTTGGGGACATTATTGTCTTAAATTTTAATCTTAAGTGAGGCAGTGTCATCTGGGAGAACAAAGTTACAAGCATAGGAATAAGTACTCAATAGAGCAAAATGCTTTAAGGAGTCATTATGGAGAGTAAGCCATAGTTTAGAATTAGGACTGTGTTAAGCAGCTAAATTAGTTGCTTTTGAACAATATGAGCTTACGATGTTTTCTGAAAAAAATTGTATATACTGCATGACAGGTAAAAGAACAGAAATGGTTGATTGGGATATTTTTGAATCGGGGTTATAGTGACACTTGATTAAGTTTAAAATTTAATATTTTGATTTAGATTATTTGTAACATAAACTCTGAAGCATTTATTTATCATCAAAAGCATAAAGATGTACAAGATCCAGAACCTCATTGACAGCATGAGAGATGATGTTAAGGACACTTCACAAATAAAAGTAATTGAATACTTAGAGCATATTGATTTCCTGGGAGGTGATATTTAAGTTCCAAGGCATACAGAGAAACTTTGCAAAAGGGCATATCACTCTCCTAGTCTATCCCAGCAGTACACTCTAAGGGATACTTAAACTGTATGATGCCCACCCCCATCGTACAGAGGCTGTTCATCCTCATGATGTAGAAGGGGAAACCTTTTTCTTTTCTCTACACTTTGTGTGTATTTAGGTAGTTCTTGAAGCATTGTAACACTCTTATAATCAGTTTTCTGAAAAGTTTCAGAAAGTTTTCTCTGCTTCCCTTTTATAGGAAAAAATACCTTATACTCCAGGGAACCATTTAATGTAATAAAAGAAAACTGTACAAGTGAGTTTTATAACAATAATTTAAATTTGTGTTTAGTCTCACTTTAAACTAGTGTATTCAGTCTGCTAAAGGTCTAACTTTTAATCTTTACATTTCTCCTGTTTCAAATAAATTATAAATTGATAGCATTCCACTTACAGAATACTAGTCAATGGACTGTAATGGATAATTAAACAATGGATATTGTCTCATATATTTTTTGACCGCAAAATTTTTTAAAAGTTTTTTTCCAAATAAGAAAGTAAGTTCTTCCCTATTTGTGGACGTTGTTAATCTGTGTACTCTTATAATTTGTGACAGAGATTGTTGTCACTTTTAAATTAATTGTTTAAGTTCCTTTCAGTGGAATTTTATGTATAATATTAGGGATTCAAGGTGACAAGAAACAGAAATAAAATAACTGTGCCATAAAATTTTATTTGAACTCTATTGAGACTAACCAATTCTAGAGCATTTGTGTATCTGGATTTCATTCAAAAATGACTTCTCTACATTATTATGTCCCTGAGAGACTCTAGAATGTGCAGCATAGAAATTTTCCCCTCTTAAAAAAGTAATTACAATATATAAATCCTTAATACTTTGAGCTAATTGGTTGGGGATGTCTGTGTCAATGAGAAATCAATTACTTTTAAAGATATTTATACATTAAAAATAGTAAATTGAACATAGCTATCTCCTTAATTTACCTTGATAAGTATGTAAGAATGGATTTGTCATATCTATTTTATGTAAATGGACAGGGTGATAAAGTTGCTGCCTTTAAGGAACTTATGATTTCCTAGTGGTATAAAATAAGTACTCATGTATCTATTATATAGGCTAGATCAAGGTTTCAAGGAGTGGGGGAACTTGACCCCAGGAGATATTTGGTAATGTCCGGGGACATTTTTGACTGTCACAACTTGGGGCTATTACTGATATCTAGTGGGTAGAAGCCAGGGATGCTGCTAAGCATCCTACAGTGAACAAGACTGCCCACACAACAAAGAATTACCTGGTCCAAAATGTCAGTGGTGATTGAGATTGAGCAATGCTGGGCTAGAGTAAGATAAATGTCTTAAGTGAAAACAGAGTGATGTGCAAGTTTGAAGAGGGAGCGGTGACATGATTGTGTTGGTAGAACATCAGAGGGGGCTTTATAATGGAGATGGAGGATGGGCTTTGAAGGGGGAAGGATCAGATTTTATACTTAATCATAAAAAGAGGATACTATATGAATATTGACGTCCTAGAGTCTCTTCAAACTCAAAATGTCAAAAAAAGATCAACTTTTGTTATTGACCCTAGGCCCCCTGATCTCCCAGACCAGAAAGTTGGGAATTATTCTTGACTCTTCACTGTCCCTCACCCTCTATATCTGGTTAGGACCTAAGGCCTCTTGATCATAACTGTTTGAATAGCTTTCAGATTTGTTTCCTTCCTGTCTGTTCTCACTGCCATTGTTGTTGTTCAGGTCCTCCTCTCCTCACCTTTAACTGGACCTATCAACAGTTTTCCCAAATTATCTCTCTGCCTCATGTTCAGTTTGCTTCAAGTCCAATTAGTCTTTCACACTGTAGCTGGAGCACTCTAATATGCAAATCTGATTGTCACTTGTTGCTACTAAAACACCTTCGATCCAGTAAGCCAGCTCCTTAATAATACGTTGCTTATTCCTTGTTTTGAACTTTACAAAAATGTGAAAAAGCTAATACATAACTCTGCTTTATATAACTGGTAATTTTTATATTATATTAATATTAAGTTGCTCAGATTCATCCAAATTGTTGTATGAAGCTGTAGTTCATTCTATTTTTAAAAAAATTATATATTTATTTATTTTATTTATGGCTGCGTTGGGTCTTTGTTGCCGCACACAGGCTTTTCTCTGGTTGTGGCGAGTAGGGGCTACTCTTCGTTGCGGTCTGCGGGCTTCTCATTGCGGTGGCTTCTCTTGTTGTGGAGCACGGTCTCTAGGTGTGCAGGCTTCAGTAGTTGTGGCGCACGGGCTTAAGTTGCTCCATGGCATGTGGCATCTTCCCGGACCAGGGCTTGAACCTGTGTCCCCTGCATTGGCGGGTGGATTCTTAACCACTGCGCCTCCAGGGAAGTCCCTGTAGTTCATTCTTTTTGGTGGCTCCATTATCTTTCATTGTGTGACTATAGTATAGTTTATCCACTGTCTTACTCCTGGCCATTTGGGTTGTTAACATATTTTTGCTCTTGTGAGCAGTGCTGCTATAAGCGTTATTATACATGTCTTCTGTTGGGCACGTGCAAGAATTTCTCTTGTGTTTATTCTTGGGAGTGGAATAGCTGGATTGTATGGTATGTTAATGTTCAAATTAAGGAGATAATGCCAACTGGTTTACAGTTTACCTTTCCATCAACCTCTGTAAGAGATCCTATGAATTCGTATCTCCTCCAACACATAGTATTGTCAGATTTAAACATTTTGGCCAAACGAGTTTATTATTTTTAATTTTTTTGGCTGCACTGAGGCATGTGAGATCTTAGTTGAACGACCAGGAATTGAACCCGCACCCCCTGCAGTGGAAGCGCGGAATCCTAACCACTGGACTGCTAGGGAATTCCCCCAAATGAGTTTAAAATGGTAGTTCAATGACGTCTTTTTTTTTTTGTAGTATGAAACTATTTTTTTTAATTGAAGTGTAGTTGATTTACAATGCTGTGTTAGTTTCAGGTGTACAGCAAAGTGACTCAGTTATTTATATATATGTGTGTATGTGTGTGTATATATATATTTTTTTCAGATTCTTTTCCATTATAGGTTATTACAAGATATTGAATATAGTTCCCAGTGCTATACAGTAAGTCCTTGTTGTTTATCTATTTTATATATAGTATCTGTTAATCCCAAACTCCTAATTTATCCCTTCCCGCTCCTTTCTCCTTTGGTAACCATAAGTTTGTCTTCTATATCTGTGAGTCTGTTTCTGTTTTGTAAATAAGGTCATTTGTGTCGTTTTTTAAAGATTCCACATATAAGTGATATCATATAACATTTGTCTTTCTCTGTCTAATTTACTTCATTTAGTATGATAATCTAGATCCATCCATGTGGCTGCAAATGACACTATTTCATTCTTTTTTAAGACTGAGTAATATTCCATTGTATATACATCTTTATCCATTCATCTGTTGATGGACACTTAGGTTGCTTCCATATCCTGGCTACTGTAAACAGAGCTGCAGTGAACATTGTGGTACATGACTCTTTTTGAATTATGGTTTTCTTAGGGTATATGCCCAGTAGCAGGATTGCTGGGTCATATGGTAGTTCTGTTTTTAGTTTCTTAAGGAACCTCCATACTGTTCTCCATAGTGGCTGTATCAATTTACATTCCCACCAACAGTGCAAGAGGGCTCCATTTTCTCCACACCCTCTCCAGCATTTATTGCTTGTAGACTTCTTGATGGTGGCCATTCTGACTGGTTTGAGGTGATACCTTTCTTGGTTTATATTTCCCTGATCACCAGTTTCATTAACATATCTTCAAATGTCTTACCTACTTGGCCATATATGTTTCCTGTACTGTGAAATAATTTATTTTGCCCCAAATACTAATACTATACTAATCATTTGTCCATTTTGTATATTGTATTTTCTCCTAGTTTGTAACTTGTCTTTTTTGCTTTCTAAGGAGTCATTTGCTGAACAAATGTTCTACATTTTAATACAGTCAAATTTATCAGTCTTTTATAGTCACTATTTTTTGTGTCTTGTTTAAGAATGTGTAAAATATATTCATGTATGTTTTTTACTAAAGGTTTTAAAGGTTTGTTTTGGGTGTTTCAGTTCCTCATCAATGTGGAGTTGATTTTTATGTATAGTGTGAGGTAGAGGTCCTATTTTGTATTTTAGTACATGGACCATCTTTTTCCAGATATATCCCTGCCTACTTCTTTTCTTTTTAACATTTTACTGAGATATAATTCACATGCCAAAATTTCACTCATTTAAAGTATATAGTTTATTGGTTGTTAGTTGTACACTCATCACTGCAGTCTAATTTTGGGATATTTTTATCACTTCAAAAAGAAACCCCATACCCATTAGCATACCCCCCCACCCCGCCACCAATCTAGACCTAGGCAACCTCTAACTTACTTTTTGTATTTATAGATTTGTTGATTCTGAACATTTTATATAAATAGATTCTTACAGTATGTGGCCCTTTGTGATAGTCTTCTTTCGTTTATCATGTTTTAAAGTTCATTTATGTTGTAGCATATATCAGTACTTCATTCCGTTTTATATCTGAATAATATTCTATTGTACATTTTGTTTGTCCATTCATCAGTTGATGGACAGTTGGGTTGTTTCCATTCTTTGGCTATTATAAATAATATTGCTATGAATATTATGTAAAAGTTGGGTAGATGTATGTTTTCATTTCTCTTATACATGTAGGAGTAGAATTGCTGGATCATATGTTTTTTTTTTTAACATCTTTATTGGGGTATAATTGCTTTACAATGGTGTGTTAGTTTCTGCTTTATAACAAAGTGAATCAGTTATACATATACATATGTTCCCATATCTCTTCCCTCTTGCGTCTTGGATCATATGTTAATTCTATGTTTGACATTTTGAGGAAATGCTAAATTGTTTTCCAAAGTGGCTGCACCATATTACATTTCCAGTAGCAGTGTATGAGGATTCCAGTTTCTTCATATCTTCACCAACACTTGTTGCTATCTGTATTTTTGTTTACAGTCATCCTAGTAAGTGTGAAGTATAATCTCATTATAGTTTTGATTTGCATTTTGCGAATGACTAATGATGTTGACCTCCTTTCATGTGTTTATTGTCCATTTATATATCTTCCTAAGGAAATGTCTGTTTAGATTCTGTCCACTTTCTAATTGGGTTGTCTTTTCCTTATTACTGAGTTATAAGAGTTTTTTTTTTTCTTTTTCTTCTATACATAAAACCCTTACCCAAGTATATAGCTTGCAAATGTTTCTTTCCTAGTCTGTGGGTCGTCTGCTTTGAAACACAAAATTTGAAAATTTTGATGAAGCCCATTTTATCTTTTTTTTTCTTATGTTGCTTGTGCTTTCTGTGTCATATCTAAGGAGCCATTGCCTAATCCAGGGTTATGAAGATTTACTCTTGTTTTCTTTTGGTTTTATAGTTTTAGCACTTACGTTAGACATATTATCCATCTTGAGTTCTTTTGTTTGTTTGTTTGTTTTTCAATTATAACTTTTTTCTTACCAGTAAATACTGTATTTTACCCCTCAGGTGTGTTGGTACTTTTTTGTTTTTCAGTACACGGGCCTCTCACTGTTGTGGCCTCTCCTGTTGCAGAGCACAGGCTCCGGATGCACAGGCTAAGCGGCCATGGCTCACGGGCCCAGCCGCTCCGCGTCATGTGGGATCTTCCTGGACCGGGGCACGAACCCACGTCCCCTGCATCAGCAGGCCAACTCTCAACCACTGCACCACCAGGGAAGCCCAGTACTTATTTTTTAAATTAATTTTTTTATTGGAGTATAGTTGATTTACAACGTTGTGTTAGTTTCTGCTGTACAGCAAACTGAATCAGCCATGCATATACATATATCCACTCTCTTCTAGACTCCATTCCCATATAGGTCATTACAGAGCAACTAATAGAGTTCCCTGTGCTATACAGTAGGTTCTTATTAGTTATCTTTTATATGTAGTAGTGTGTATATGTCAATCCCAATCCCCCAGTTTATCTCCCCCCTTTCCCCTTGGTAACCATAAGTTGGTTTTCTACATCTGTGACTCTTTCTGTTTTGTAAATAGTTTCATTTGTATCATTTTTTTAGATTCCACATATAAGCGATATCATATGATATTTGTCTTTCTCTGTCTGACTTAGTTCACTCAGTATAACAATCTCTAGGTCCCTGTATGTTGCTACAGATGGCATTATTTCATTCTTTTTTATGGCTGAATAATATCCCATGGTATATATATACCACATCATCTTTATCCATTCCTCCATTGATGGACATTTATTTAGGTTGCTTCCGTGTCCTGGCTATTGCAAGTAGTGCTGCAATGAACATTGGGATGCATGTATCCTTTCGAATTACGGTTTTCTCTGGATATATGCACAGGAGTGGGATTGCTGGGTCGTATGGTAGTTCTATTTTTAGTTTTTTAAGGAACCTCCATACTGTTATCCATAGTGGCTTTGCCAATTTACATTCCCCCCAACAGTGCAAGAGGGTTCCCTTTTCTCCACACCCTCTCCAGCATTTGTTGTTTATAGATTTTTTGATGATGGCCATTCTGACTGGTGTGAGGTGATACCTCATTATAGTTTTGATTTGCATTTCTCTAATAATTAGTGATGTTGAACATCTTTTCATATGCCTCTTGGCTATCTGTCCATCTTGAGTTCTTTGTGTATGGTGTGAGATCAGGGTCCAACTTTGTTCTTTTGCATATGTATATCTAGTTGTCCCAGCACCATTTCCGGAAAATACCTTTCTTTCCTCATCCAGTTTTCTTGTTACCCTTGTCGAAAATCAACTGACCATAAATGTGAAAGTTTATTTCTGGACTCTCAATTCTATTCCATTGATCTGCATATCTGTTCTTTTTTTTTTTGCGGTGTGCGGGCCTCTCACTGTTGTGGCCTTTCCTGTTGTGGAGCACAGGCTTCAGACGCGCAGGCTCAGTGGCCATGGCTCACGGGCCTAGCTGCTCCGTGGCATGTGGGATCTTCCCGGACCGGGGCACGAACCCGTGTCCCCTGCATCGGCAGGCAGACTCTCAACCACTGCGCCACCAGGGAAGCCCTGTATATCTGTTCTTATCCTGGTACCACTCTATCTTGATTTCTGTAGCTCTGTATTAAGTTTTGTAATCAGGAGGTGTGAGTCTTCTTCCAACATTGTTCTTTTTCAAGATTGCTTTGGCTATTTCGAGACCAATATGAATTTTAGGATCAGCTTGTCAATTTCTTCAGAAAGTGCAGTTTGGGATTTTGATAGGGGTCGTGTTGAATCTGTAGGTCAATTTGGGGAAATTTTACCATCTTAACAATATTAAGTTTTCCAGTCCATGAATATGGGATGTCTTTTGATTTATTTGTATCTTTAGTTTCTTTCAATAATATTTTGTTGTCTTCCTCAGTCTTTATTTTCTGACATACTATCATATAGAAAAAAATAGAATTTTTTCTTAATTTCATTTTTGGGATATTCATTGCTAGTTTATTGAAATATGTTTGTTTTTTTTTTGTGGCTGCACCACGTGGCTTGTGGAATCTTAGTTCCCCGACCAGGGATTGAACCTGGGCCTTAGGCAGTGAAAGTACGGAGTCCTAACCACTGGACCCAAATATAATTGACTTTTTTTTTAGTAGACTTTATTATTATTATTTTTAGTATTTATTTATTTATTTATCTATTTATTTAGTGGGCTGTGTCAGGTGTTCATTGTGGCATGTGGGATCTTCATTGTGGCACGTGGGATCTTTCATTGCAGTGCTTGTTGCGGTGCACGGGCTCTTTGTTGCAGCACACAGGCTTCTCTCTAGTTGTGGCGTGTGGGTTTCCTCTTCTCTAGTTGTGTCGTGGGCTCCAGAATGCATGGGCTCTGTACTTTGCGGCATGCAGGCTTTTTAGTTGAGGCACGCAAGCTCAGTAGTTGTGGCACACAGGCTTAGTTGCCCCACAGCATGTGGGATCTTAGTTCCCCGACCAGGGATTGAACCTGCGTCCCCTGCATGCGTCCCCTGCATTGGAAGGCGATTTCTTTACCACTGGACCACCAGGGAAGTCCCTATAATTGACTTTTACATAGTGGTCTTTTATCTTGCAACCTTGCTGAACTTGTTTCTTCATTCTAATAGTTTTTTAATGGATTCATTAGCATTTTCTGTATGTACGATCATGTCATCTGCAAATAGAGATAGTTACACTTCTTCCTTTCGAATCTGGATGCCTTTTATTTCAGTTTCTTGCCTAATCATCCTGGCTAGAACTTCTAGTACAGTGTTGAGTAGATATGGTGAGAGTGGACATTCTTGTCTTATTCCTGAATTTAGGAGGAATGCATTCAGTCTTTCACCATTAAATATGATATTAGCTCTTTTTTTTCATAGATGCCCTTTTTCAGGTTGAAGAAATTCCTTTTTATATGTAGTTTTTTGTCTTTTATTGCATTAATATGGTATATTACATTGATAGGCTTTTAGCTGTTATATCCTTCTTGCATTCCTGGCCTACCTGCTTTTCAGTTTAGTCTCATAGTGTCCCAAAACTCTACATTCCAGCCTGCCAAATTCCATGCTGTTCCTTGAAAGTATCATGCTATTCCATGTTTTCATGTTATTTTTGCCCTTACTGTTGATGTCCTTCTTCTCCCTCTTTTCTGCCTTGTGAACTCCTGTTGATCTTTTGTATCCAAGATCAGGCCTTTCTTTATTACCTTTTCCCTTTCCTGCATCCTCTACATATAGGGATTACTCTATCCCTCTAATGTAGCTGCTGTGATCCTTTATTGCAATTAATATACTTCCCCTATTGTAACATTCATTATCAATTTAATAACTTTTCCAGAAAAAGAGAAACACTACCACAATAAGCACATACATGGATTTTAGAAATGTTAACATTAGACGAAAATGTGCATTGTAAGATCAAAGAAATATGGTATTTGTTTACATTTCTCTTTTTATTGATTTTGGAGGTTTTTGAGTATAGTTGCTTTATTGCCATTCCAACATTTAGTATAGTGTGTGGTACACAGTAGATGTTTAGCACATTTGTTCAATTTAGCCTGCTTCTTACCCTGGGTGCCTTTTCAGGTCCCTCCACAGTTTGTCTCTTTCCTTTTCCACTATGTTTTCCAAATACTTCTCATGTATGTACCTGTTCTTCAGTCAGATTGGACTTCTTACTGTCTCTCTGATTTTTGTTTTTATTGTTTTGTTATATTATTTAAAAAAAGAAAAGCTATCAGAAAGCAAAAAGTAATAACAGCTTATTAATTGCTTCATAAGCAGAGATATGATTATTAAACTTTAACAGTTGCAAATTAGCTATAGTTTTTATATATTGTTATATTGTATCACTGAATATGTTTTTATTTTAGAATAGTTGACTGCTTTTAAATATTTAGGTTAACTAATAAAATTGATTTGTAAGTAATGTTTATGACATTAAATAACATGTTTGGCATTAAAATTATTATAAAATGTTTTGAGGATTAATCTGTTGTTTTAACTAATCCCATCTTGAAAATCATATTTGTAGATGAAGTCCAGGAAAAACTGTGAGATGAATGCCTATTTTGGCTTGGGTTTAGCAGATTTTCCAGTAGTATAGCTTTAAATTGTTTAAAATTATTTTCATGTGTCTTGGTCTAGTTTTCTCTTCTTACATTGGTCTACTGTCCTCCATTTGCCATAAACTCTCAGAAATAATTGCTGTATATATTTTCACTGCTTCTCTTGTAAAAAACCTCATCAACTCATGAATGAATGTTTTCTCAACATTAATTTATGTAATGTTGTTGCCTTAAAAGTCTTTCCATTATAGTCTGTTGTATACTTTTCTTCCAAATTGTTCTTTCTGAGAGTTTTGTTTATGCCACTGTTCCACTGAAGAAAAATGCTTTATAACATGATTTTTAACGACTGCCTAATAGTCTATTGTATGTATGCACCATATTTTATTTAATCATTCCTCTATTGTTAGTTGTTTAAGTTACTATTTAATATCAGTACATAGCCAGGTGCAGTTGTGCTCTTAGCTTTACATTGCTTCCCTCAAGAGGAGTTTAAACTCTTTGAGGGCAGATAACACTTTCTATACAAAAATACCCTATAGTGTTTGGTTGACTGCAGTGTCTCTCTGCAACAGTTGATAGTAAATGCTTGTCAGATTTCTAAACTTAAAATTATGGGAAGGAGCATGATAATTTTATGTACTGACTTCTTATTCTATTTGTGTGACTATAAACTAGAGGAATGGCTTTGCCATGGTATCTTGGTGATCTTGCACATCTCCACATAGGCAAGGCTGAACCACAGTCTGACTCAAATCTTGGGGAAAGACTCTCTGATCCTCCCTGGTACATGGCAAGATAGGTGACATAAGGTCATTTTGTGTCCACCTCCCTATCTTGTGGGAGGCTGCCTCAAGGCAGTTTATTATCTCCTTCCCTCATTCTGGTGAGACATGGGACATTCTTTCAGATACGGTTGTGAGTATAAAATTGCAAAGCAGCAGTCTAGAGTTGGCTCCTCCATGACAGAGCAACCCTCTGTGCATGTTGTCTGTTATTTGGTCCTTCTCTCCAGTTTGGTTTTGTCCTGTGGGACTAGGGACATGGGGAAGTGACACCATACAGATCATGCTTTCTCTGTCTGTGTTAGTAATAAACTGTCTGAATCCATTTGGTCTTATTGGTAGCTGCCAGTGTGCTGCTGTGTAGGAGCCACTTGAACATTTAAGATATACTAGTGGGGTTTTCTTTGGCCTGGTTTGTGGAATTTGTCATTTCTTTGTAATTAGTTTACTGTAACTTGCTTTTAATTTCAGCATCCAATATTTAGTGCCTTGTTAAATAGCTCAAATAAGGATGATCCTTGCTCCGTAAATACAGTTTTTTGTTTTTTTTTTTTCGGTACGCGGGCCTCTCACTGCTGTGGCCTCTACCGTTGCGGAGCACAGGCTCTGGACGCGCAGGCTCAGCGGCCATGGCTCACGGGCCCAGCCGCTCCGCGGCATGTGGGATCCTCCCGGACCAGGGCATGAACCCCTGTCCCCTGCATCAGCAGGAGGACTCTCAACCACTGCGCCACCAGGGAAGCCCAATACAGTATTTTTTTAAGGGGCACAGTACACCGGCTGTAAAATTTGTCTTAATCTGGATACAGCAAAGATGAAGCAGTTAGTTTTGTTTAGCATAGTAGCTTGCACTTGGGTTTTTTTGTTTTGTTTTGTTTTGTTGGGGTTTTTTTTACCCTCCTCCAGGACTGCTTTTGTTTTGGAATCCAAAGCCTACTAGAGTTATATTGGGAAGTCAGTTTGACATAGACTGTTCTTATGTTACATTAGACTTTCCTTTCTCATGCAGTAGAAATGTACTAAGGTATCATAATTAATGCAAATAAAAAGTATACTGTGTGCTTGTCCCTCAGTATCCATGGGGGATTGGTTCTAGGACCCCAGTGAATACCAAAATCCACAGATGCTCAAGTCCCTTATGTAAAATGGCCTAGTACAATTGGCCCTCCATATCTGTGGGTTCCCCATCTGTAGATAAGGAGGGCCTACTGTATAAACAGATCCATTTGATTTTCAGTGACTAGTTGACATTGACCTAGGCAGAAAGTACATCAATGTTAGATTAATCATGCATCAGTTCAGATATCTTAGAGATGGTCAAGGTGACATGTTTTGTTATCACTTACTTCATTATCAGACTAATTATAACAATTCAAATTGTATAGTTTTGGGGGTTTGCTTTATGAAAATAATTTACATGAAAGCATGATTTTTGACATTAAAACTTGCATACTTTCATAGTAATTTGCATTTTAAAAATTATGACATATAATATTGGATTAGCAATAAAACATGACAGCACAGTGGTGATGTTTGGTAGCGGGCCAAGTTGTGCCCCATAAAAACAAAATAATCATATATAATACCAACTTATAATTAGCCTATAGCTGTCTGGATACATCATTCTTATGAATGAAATATATATGGTTAGAATTCAGTTTACATTCTGAAATATAATACTTTTAAAGTAGTATAATATTAATAGTGTTTCCTTATAACAGAAGCATGCTTGCTTATTGTAGAAAATTTAGAATATTAAAAGCATAAAGAAGAAAATACAAAACGCTCCTTATTCTACCAACCTTGAGTAAACATTAACATTTTGGTGTATTTCCTTCATACCCCCACACTCATCACCTTGTACATACATACCTGTCGGTCTTTGTATGTGTATATACTGAGTGTATAAAATGTACATTTTAAAATGAAACAATTGGCTCATACTGTGTATATAGTTTAATATTTTGAGTGTTCTAGTTTTTACCCTCTGAGCATTCTTATTTCCATATTAAGGAATAAAGTCTATAATATTATTTTTAAAGGTTGCGGGATATTTCACTTTGAGGGTATACTGTATTTTAGTTAGCCTTTACCTATTGTTGGACATTGAAGTTGTTTCTAATATTCTACTCTATTAAATAACTGAAATGTACATCATTTTTTATGCATCTTTATTTGGTTTTAAAAATTGCTAGAGATTGAATTCTTGGATCAATGGGTATGAACATTTTTAAGGCTCTTGATTCATATTGGCAAGTTTCCTTCTAGACAGGTTACCTCATTTTGAATTTCCATCAGCGGTATATGGGGAAGTGCCCAATTCAAACTAGCCTTGCCAACATTGGGTAATATCTTTGAAAACTTTTAAATTTGATGGGTGAGTTATAGTGTCTTATTCTTTACATTTCTTTTGATTAACAATGAGGTTGAATATATTTTCATATACATCTTGGTCATTGATGATTTTCATTTTTGAATCTGTTCATGTCCTTGGGCCAGACTTTATCTATGAGTTGTTATCATTTTGCTTTTTGATAGACTGCAGTTTTCCTTTTTATGTAGCAAATCTAGAAATCCTTTCATTTGTGAATTATTTCTTTATTTGATGCTTTGAAAGTCCATCCCTCATTCTAGAATTGAGTGACTATTCACTAGAACGTTTTGCTAGTTTTTTATGATTCATTTTTCATGTTTATCTTTTTCTTCCATCTGGAATTTATTTTAGTGAAAGTTATGTGATGAGGCTCTAACATTTGTCTTTTGAAAATAAAAGTTTTTCAAGAACCACTTAATAATACTACATGAATTCAAAATGCCAAATTTATAGTCTAATAAATTTTATAGGGGTTGAAGTATAGTGTCATTCTCAAATATCACTTTGATGTTTGAATGTCATTATACTGCATTATTTCTTGGTGAAATTGAAACACTTTGTAGAATTTCCTACAGACAACTGTGCATAGAGCTGCCCCTCCCCCCTTAAAAAAAAATAAAGTCTTGTCCTTCCACGTGGCTTAATAGTTGTATGACTCACAGTCCTTTTCTCACTGAGCATGCATATAATCTACCCTCTGGTTAGCAGCTGTGGTTTCTCCTTGCAGCATCTGTTTTTGTTTGCCCCCTTGCTTCTCAAAGTGCCTGTGCTCAAAAGGAGCCTTCCATCATTGGTTGCTGCAGGTCACTAAGGTCTGCTTGTTATTGTTTCTCATAACTGTTGGCTTTAAAGCATTTTTTCTTCACTTTTTCTAATATCTACTTCATACTTTTTTTTCCTCTCCACTGTATTTATGGTTAATATTTTAACATCATGGAGTAGTTTAGAAATTCTTGAGCTGTACATCTTACTCATTCAACAAGGCTTTAATGTTATAGACTGACTTTTCATTATCTTTTCCTGAATGACAGCACAATACCCTTCTAGGGAATACTGAATCAAGAAATCACCTGTCTTTGCTGAGGGCATCTGTTGAAAGCAGATGCCAGAGCCATGGGGTTGTCATTTCCCATCAGGTTCCAACATCAGAGTCTAATACTTCAAAGACACTCTCCATTCTTGCATTGACAGACAGCTGTGGTGCCTCCTGTTTTCTTGTTGCTTTTGTTTCTAGTCCTAACACTTCTTTTAGATGGAAAAGTAGGTAAGGAAGCATTAGTATTTGAGAGTGTATTAATCAGATTTTACGTGCTGTAACTGCTCACATTTGAGTAATATCAGTTACTGAAGAGCACAGAAAATTATTTTCATTTTCATGTTAGGAAATAAGTATTTTAGTTAGTTGATTTTATGCACTCTCCTAAAGACATAATTCTAGCATATATTTTCCATGTAATAAGAACTGAATATAATTGCAATTTCCATCATTTTATTTTAGATCTTTATGAACATTATATATCATTAGGTACAAATTGATAATTTTCCTGTCGTTTCTTTTGCTTACTTCCTCTAAGGATTTTAGGTTGTTACAGAATGTTTATTCATTTCCAGTAGCTCTGAGATAATGAGTAGTAGTAATTAAGTGATTTTGGCGATCTTTTATAGGTAATCATCAGTAGAATTAGAATGTAATTCAGATATAGTCTAGTGCTCATCTACTAAATAACAGTTATACCTCATTTTTCAGTCTGTAGGACTTCTGTAAACTGTGAGATACACCCCAAGGATTATGAAGTATTGGTCCCATCACAACAGCTTTGTAAAAAATCACACTTTTAGTTGAACTAAGTGGGGGTGATTTTTTTTTTTATAATTCCTTTCACTGAAGTGTTATTATCTGAGCCGATAATATTTGGTGCTAGGGTGGAACAATAATTGGGATTGCTTAGACTTGGTGTCTGACTGGCTTTTAAGCTACCCTAACACGTAGTACCTAATTCATGGTGCTTAATGGAATTTTGAATGAGTGGCACAGCCTATGAGTCAAGTCAGAATGCTGCCTGGGAAATAAGAATGAGACTTGGAGGGTGAGAATCAGGATTTGCCTGCCTCTGTCCCAGACTCTAAGGGCAGAACCACAGATAATTTGATGCTTATGATATTTAATTATTTTACTTTGTGTATTTTCTGTGGTGAGGCTGCAACTTCTGATCCTTGGTCAAAAAGGAATGTACACCTTGGGAGATAATTTTCCGTGGGTCTCATGTTTCTGCATATCTTGGGAGTGAGGCACTAACTGCCCTTTGTTCAGGACTATCTTTTGGAAGAAAGGACAATCATGCTTATTATCCAGTAAAATAATGTCTCCCTTCGAACAAAGTGCAGGCATGTGTACTGTCTATTATAAAAGATTTGGGTTCCCGCAGCTTAGACTTCCTCTCCTTTAATGTGATGTATTGTATGTGCAGGAATCCATCTATACCCATATATGTTGCCCCTGTGAGATTTGGGGGGGGCAAGAGGAACTGATACAGACTTGCTGCTCATGCCACTTGCTGTGCTGTGAGTAATAAAGTCCTCTGACACGCAGGAGTCTCATGCCTTCTGCTAGCCTCCATTCAACTGTGGTAGGCTAGCTTGTTGGCTGACAAGTAGGCTAAAGTCTCAGATCCTTTAGAGTTCTTGACAGGTACTCAGCCTATAAAATGTTACAAATCTTTTGAAGAAACTCCTTTACTTTTTAATTTTCTTTTTAATCTTTGTTTATTGAGTTGGTTAAAATATTGAAAAATTAATAAGGGTCCATTCTTTAAGGAGCCAAGAAAGCTATGTTTTGGCTCAGACTAAACAGTCCTGAAATGGTAAATTGGGAACAGCTGAGAGCTTTATAATGGTGTTCATTATTTTCTTAACTAAAAATTGGGACTTGAAGTAAGATATATATTCTGCTTCTTATTGCAAGAAGAAATCTAGGCTATGAATGTAGTTAGGAGATTTAGAATTTCTCTGACCCTGCTTTGTGGTTCCAGTGGAACAGAATATTTGGAATCTGGAACAGGAAGTCACAATAGTGTGTTGGAGGAGTGGAAAAGCACACACAGAACATGGACTTAGAAGTCATATCTGAGTTTGGAACCCCTCTGCTGTCAGTTATTACTAGTTTTTTAACGTTATAGTCATGCCATTCAATATGTCTTTGATTCATATGTATAATGAGGAATAGTGGCTACCTCATAAGGTTGTTATGAGGATTAGAAATGATTATGCAAAGCCCATAGCCTTCTGACCTAGCATATGTGGAGGGTGCGTGTGTGCGCGCACACGCGCACACATGAGACAGTTGCTTCAGTTCCACTTAGGTTATTGTTGATGTGAATTTAAAGTTCTGACTTCAAATTATTTCTCTCCTTAACTGTCATGTTTCTTTAAGCAGAAAATTCTCTGTCTCTGTTACTGATGAGTGTTTTCTAAAACACACATCATTGTTAGAAGTTTTTCCATAGGTGAAAATGTGACAGATTTTCAAACATAATCTGGCATTTTTTAAAAATAAGAGGGACTATAGCAATCTATATTATTATCACCCAGAGAAGACTCATGTATCTTAGTTCGTTTTAACAATGTGTGACAGAAGTCATACAGCCTTTTGAACACTGAGTAAAATAAAACTATAATTAGTACAGTATAATAGTATACTTTCTGAAAGTCATTTTCTATATTTTGGCAGAAATGCTAGCTGGTGGGCCAAGAAATGCACTGGGTGACAGATGGACCCGTCTGTGGCTCTTGTGGCTGCAGCTTGGGAGGCAGCAAACAGATTTCCATTCCATCTGACTCCTCTCTTCCCTTCTCTAGCTTCTTTGACCTCTGAAGCTCAAGAGTGATACAGAACATAATTTAGATCAGATTATTTAAAATGATCTATTAATGTCTAACAGGCTCCCAGCAGTTTTACAAGGAGCGATTTGAAGGAGGCAGGAAACAGTACACAGCAGTCTGTCTACTGTTGAGTTATTGCCAATACTGCTTGATATGATTTTATAATAAAAACCAAGACAAAAGAAAAATAGTTCAGTGGTTATAAAGGCACTTATCCTTAAGGATACTGAGATATCATCTTACTGTTTAAGAAAAAAAATGTACGACTATTTAATTAAAAATTTTTTTGCAGGTATTCTCTCATTAATTCTGATTTTTGAGGAATCTGTTTATTTTCTGTGGCTGCTGTAACTAGTGACTACAAACTTGGTGGTTTGAAACAACAGAAATTTATTCTCTTATAGTTCTTGAGACCAGAAGTCCAAAATAAGTCTTTTGAAGCTAAAATCAAGGTATCAGCAGGACCGTAAATCCTCTGGAGGCTCTAGCAGAGAATCCATTCCTTGCCTCTTCCAGCTTCTGGTGACTGCTGGCATTCCTAAGCCACATCACTCCAATGCCTGCCTCCATCTTCACATGGCCTTTTGCTCAATGTGTCTGTCTCATTTCCCTCTGTCTTCCCCCTATAAAGATACATGTGATGGCATTTAGGGCCCAGCTGGGTGATGCAGGATAATCTCCATTGCAGGATACTTAATTATATCTGCAAAAATTTTTACCCTATAAGCCAACATTCACAGGTTCCAGGAATTAGGACCTGATATCTTTGAGGGGCACCATTCAGCTTACTGCAGGAAGATAAGGAGCAAAATTTAATTTCCTTTTTTGTGTGTGTGGGAAAGGTGAAACATCTTTATAATTTTCTTTTCCCAAGTCCTACTTGTCCCCTAAGAAGGCAGACTTTAAAGCTGTTGTGAAATGAATCTCCCCATAAGGAGTAAATTAACAGTTTGTTTTCCATCTTTAGATGGAACCATATTAAATAAAATACCAATTTTGGATGTACTTCTTGAGTATGAATATGTTCTTTTTTAGTCATGTTATTCTAGTTGCCCCAGTGCATGTGTTCATTAAATGATTTTTAATGTTATAAAAACTTCCTTATGGTTTAATTGTACATCACAAGATAAAAACTTAAATCAGAGTTAAATTTTATCCATTATATCTATGTAAACGTTAATTTTCACTTTTTTGAAGGAAAATATGAGATGCTGTTAGTGTGAGATCAAGAAATTAAAATACAGTTTTGTGTTATTGCCTATCTTTGCCTCTATGGTTGTATTTTTCTTTTGCCGCTCTTTCTCTGTTTACCCAATTCTTAGAAAAGATGTTTATACATATTTAAAATCTGAAAAAGCCTAGAACAAGATTTCCTTAATTAGAGGCTTTGTAATGGCTTCAGTTTTAATTTTAACTTTATTATGCTTTACTTAATTAAATTAGAATAATAATTGTAATTTTAAGTGGTATTTACTAAATAAATATACTACCTCATCCAGAAAATAGTTTATGAATTTAATTAAATTCCCTAAGGAAACTCATAATATTATTATTTTTTTATACAGTAGGTTCTTATTAGTTATCTATTTTATACACATCACTGTATACATG
>NW_020172371.1:488545-491113 GCF_003031525.2 Neophocaena asiaeorientalis asiaeorientalis | reverse complement strand
CCCATAGGTTTTGGACTGTTGTGTTTTCATTGTCATTTGTCTCTAGATATTCTTTGATTTCCTCTTTGATTTCTTCAGTGATCTCTTGGTTATTTAGTAACATATTGTTTAGCTTCCGTGTGTTTGCGTTTTTAACATTTTTTTTCCCTGTAATTGATCTCTAATCTCATAACATTGTGGTCAGAAAAGATGCTTGATATGATTTCAATTTTCTTAAATTTACTGAGGTCGCCAGGCAGACTCTCAACCACTGCGCCACCAGGGAAGCCCTGAGATGCTCCTTTGTTGGGTGCATATATATTTATAATTGTTATGTCTTCTTCTTGGATTGATCCTTTGGTTGTTATATAGTGTCCTTCCTTGTCTCTTGTAACATTCTTTATTTGTAAGTCTATTTTATCTGATGTGAGTATTGCTACTCCAGCTTTCTTTTGATTTCCATTTGCATGGAATATCTTTTTCCATTCCCCTCATTTTCACTCTGTATGTGTCCTTATGTCTGACGTGGGTCTCTTGTAGACAGCATATATATGGGTCTTGTTTTTGTATCCATTCAGCAAGCCTGTGTCTTTTGGTTGGAGCATTTAACCCATTCACGTTTAAGGTAATTATCGATATGTATGTTCCTATTACCATTTTCTTAATTGTTTTGGGTTTGTTTTTGTAGGTCCCTTTCTTCTCTTGTGTTTCCCACTTAGAGAAGTTCCTTTAGCATTTGTTGTAGAGCTGGTTTGGTGGTGTTGATTCTCTTAGCTTTTGCTTATCTGGAAAGCTTTTGTTTTCTCTATCGAATGTGAATGAGATCCTTGCTAGGTAGAGTAATCTTGGTTGTAGGTTCTTCCCTTTCATCACTTTAAGTATATCATGCCACTCCCTTCCGGCCTGTAGAGTTTCTGCTGAGAAATCAGCTATTAACCTTATGGGAGTTCCCTTGTATGTTATTTGTCGTTTTTCCCTTGCTGCCTTCAATAATTTTTCTTTGTCTTTAATTTTTGCCAATTTGATTACTGTGTGTCGTGGTGTGTTTCTCCTTGGGTTTATCCTGTACGGGTCTCTCTGCACTTCCTGGACTTGGGTGGCTATTTCCTTTCCCATGTTAGGGAAGTTTTTGACTGTAATCTCTTCAAATATTTTCTTGGGTCCTTTCTCTCTCTCTTCTCATTCTGGGACCCCTGTAGTGCAAATGTTGCTGCGTTTAATGTTGTCCCAGAGGTCTCTTAGGCTGTCTTCAGTTCTTTTCATTGTTTTTTCTTTATTCTGTTCCACAGCAGTGAATTCTACCATTGTGTCTTCTAGGTCACTTTTCCGTTCTTCTGCCTCAGTTATTCTGCTATTGATTCCTTCTAGTGTAGTTTTCATTTCAGTTATTTTATTGTTCATCTCTGTTTGTTTGTTCTTTAATTCTTCTAGGTCTTTGTTAAACATTTCTTGCATCTTCTCGATCTTTGCCTTCATTCTTTTTCCGAGGTCCTAGGTCATCTTCGCTATCATTATTCTGAATTCTTTTTCTGGAAGGTTGCCTATCTCCACTTCATTTAGTTGTTTTTCTGGGGTTTTATCTTGTTCCTTCATCTGGTACATAGCCCTCTGCCTTTTCATCTTGTCTATCTTTCTGTGAATGTGGTTTTTGTTCCACAGGCTTCAGGATTGTAGCTATGTTGTAATTTAACTAAATAATCTTGCTTTTGGAGGGGAAAGAACATGAAGCATCATACAATAATATATAAATTATTAAAATAATATCCTGATATTATTTAAATTATTAATACTGATATTTTGTCTTTTTCTCTGGTTACTTCTTCGAACACTCTCTTTATTGTGATTTTTGTGTTTTCTCTTGACTATTATTTTCAGTCTTCTCTGCTTGTTGTGTTTTTACTGCTCAACTTGTAAATCTTGGTCTTCTGGATGGCCCAGTCTTGAACTTTCTTTCTGACTCAATACTCTGATTTTAGATGATGTTTTCCATTTCTATGATTTTAGAGTAATAACCATATTCCCACAACTTTCAGTTTACTATATCCATCCCAGACCTCATGTCTGAGATCCAGAATGATCTGATTAACTGCCCATTTCACAGTCCCCTGTGGGATATCTTTCAGTTATCTCAGTTTGTACAAATATAAAATTGAACCCTTGATTCTAACCTCCGTTTCAAAAAACAAAACAAAACCCTAACAGCAAAAACAAGAACAAAAATCCTGTTCTACTTCTCACTCATCTATTAAGTAGCATCATTTAGTTGCCTAGGCCAGAATTCTGGGTGCCATCCTCGATTACTACCTCTTATTTATCCCGCATAAACAATCACTTGCCCAATTCTTGGAAGTACTAATATCAAATATATTTCAAATTCTATCTACTTTTTAAAATCCCTATTCTTGGAGTCTCAATGCAAGCTACCATCATCTGTTTCTAGGGCCAGTGTATTATTTATGAGTACTTACTAGATATACAGAATAACAAACTGGGCATAATTTTGTTTTTAGTGTTTCAAATTAACTTTAATCAGTAATTTTCAACTCCCAACTCCCAGGATTCTTTTGGTTTTCTTTTTTTTTTTTTTTG
>NW_020172371.1:460794-486887 GCF_003031525.2 Neophocaena asiaeorientalis asiaeorientalis | reverse complement strand
TTCAATAATTTTTCTTTGTCTTTAATTTTTGCCAATTTGATTACTGTGTGTCGTGGTGTGTTTCTCCTTGGGTTTATCCTGTACGGGTCTCTCTGCACTTCCTGGAATTAGGTGGCTATTTCCTTTCCCATGTTAGGGAAGTTGTTGAGTATAATCTCTTCAAATATTTTCTTGGGTCCTTTCTCTCTCTCTTCTCATTCTGGGACCCCTGTAGTGCAAATGTTGCTGCGTTTAATGTTGTCCCAGAGGTCTCTTAGGCTGTCTTCAGTTCTTTTCATTGTTTTTTCTTTATTCTGTTCCACAGCAGTGAATTCTACCATTGTGTCTTCTAGGTCACTTTTCCGTTCTTCTGCCTCAGTTATTCTGCTATTGATTCCTTCTAGTGTAGTTTTCATTTCAGTTATTTTATTGTTCATCTCTGTTTGTTTGTTCTTTAATTCTTGTAGGTCTTTGTTAAACATTTCTTGCATCTTCTCGATCTTTGCCTTCATTCTTTTTCCGAGGTCCTAGGTCATCTTCGCTATCATTATTCTGAATTCTTTTTCTGGAAGGTTGCCTATCTCCACTTCATTTAGTTGTTTTTCTGGGGTTTTATCTTGTTCCTTCATCTGGTACATAGCCCTCTGCCTTTTCATCTTGTCTATCTTTCTGTGAATGTGGTTTTTGTTCCACAGGCTTCAGGATTGTAGCTATGTTGTAATTTAACTAAATAATCTTGCTTTTGGAGGGGAAAGAACATGAAGCATCATACAATAATATATAAATTATTAAAATAATATCCTGATATTATTTAAATTATTAATACTGATATTTTGTCTTTTTCTCTGGTTACTTCTTCGAACACTCTCTTTATTGTGATTTTTGTGTTTTCTCTTGACTATTATTTTCAGTCTTCTCTGCTTGTTGTGTTTTTACTGCTCAACTTGTAAATCTTGGTCTTCTGGATGGCCCAGTCTTGAACTTTCTTTCTGACTCAATACTCTGATTTTAGATGATGTTTTCCATTTCTATGATTTTAGAGTAATAACCATATTCCCACAACTTTCAGTTTACTATATCCATCCCAGACCTCATGTCTGAGATCCAGAATGATCTGATTAACTGCCCATTTCACAGTCCCCTGTGGGATATCTTTCAGTTATCTCAGTTTGTACAAATATAAAATTGAACCCTTGATTCTAACCTCCGTTTCAAAAAACAAAACAAAACCCTAACAGCAAAAACAAGAACAAAAATCCTGTTCTACTTCTCACTCATCTATTAAGTAGCATCATTTAGTTGCCTAGGCCAGAATTCTGGGTGCCATCCTCGATTACTACCTCTTATTTATCCCGCATAAACAATCACTTGCCCAATTCTTGGAAGTACTAATATCAAATATATTTCAAATTCTATCTACTTTTTAAAATCCCTATTCTTGGAGTCTCAATGCAAGCTACCATCATCTGTTTCTAGGGCCAGTGTATTATTTATGAGTACTTACTAGATATACAGAATAACAAACTGGGCATAATTTTGTTTTTAGTGTTTCAAATTAACTTTAATCAGTAATTTTCAACTCCCAACTCCCAGGATTCTTTTGGTTTTCTTTTTTTTTTTTTTTGGCTGTGTTTGGTCTTCATTGCTGCACATGGGCTTTCTCTCATTGCAGTGAGTGGGTGCTACTCTTTGTTGCAGTGCACGGGCTTATTGCGTTGGCTTCTCTTATTGTGGAGCATGGGCTCTAGGTGAGCGGGCTTCAGTAGTTGTGGTGCGTGGGCTCAGTAGTCGTGGCTTGTGGGCTCTAGAGTGCCGGCTCAATAGTTGTGGCACACGGGCTTAGTTGCTCCACAGCATGTGGGATCTTCCCGGACCAGGGCTCAAACCTGTGCCCCCTGCATTGGCAGGCGGATTCTTAACCACTGCACCACCAGGGAAGCCCAACTCCCAGGATTCTGAAGTTACAAGAATAAGAGGTAACAGTCAACTGTAAAAGAAACATTCTAAACTAAAAAGAAAAAAAAAGACTTAATTTTTCCCCCTAAATAGAACTGCACGATGCTTGGGTGCTCAGAGGAGGTGAGCCAGGAAAATGAAAGTTCAGAATTCGGTTTCTAATAATTCTGTCTATCCTTTTATTTAGTTATTCAGAATCTTATGGTGGGAGGAAGAATCCAAATTAATCTTTATATTATATAATCATAACTAAGGTTTTCTTTCACCAATTACGAAATTTTGCATTAGGTGAGTGTGTGTGTATACACACATACATAAAAACATATTAATACATGTATATTAATATTCTGAATAGGGAATTTATTATACTGCTAAATATGTAGGTCTCATCCCTCAGAGTGAGGAAGTTGAGTGTTGGTAGGAAGCTGTTCTTATGAGGGCATACCAGATGCTAAGTGAGGTACAGTGGGCTAAAATACACTATAGATGTTCTTCTTGACAGAGGTGAATGATAGTCTTATGTTTTTAACCAAATAAGTATAATGAAGTTGTGTAAGCAAAGTATATTCCTACTGTAAGATAGCTAATTTGATAGTTGTTCAGGCAGTGGTCCTCAACAGGGGTAGGAGGGTTTGTACTCCAGGGGACATTTTTTGGCTTTCATGACTAGAGGGTGTTACTAGCATCTAGTAGGTAGTTGTCAGGGATGCTGCTAAATACCCTACCATGCCCAGGATAGCCTCATACAACAAATAGTTACACAGCCCAAAAGGTCAATCGTACTTTGGTTGAGAAACGCTTTTAGGGTATTTTTTTTCAACCTGCCACATGATATCCTAAATATTTTTCAAAATTTCATTTAACAAATAAACTGTCAATAGAGGTATAATAGTTATAATAATTCCATGATTTTATTTTTATGAAAACTTAAATGAATAGAAGTATATTTGTGTGTACCTGGAATAATTTAGGAGAGGAAGGAATCAAGGGTGAACAAGTTTGTGGTTTGAGCAGCTCGTGAGCAGGATGTTGGTGACATTATCTAAGATGAGAGAAAGAGCTATGTGGAAGATCTTCAGTTCCGATTTTACACTTGGAGAGTTTGAGGTGCCCGAGAGATATCCAGAGGAAGTCCTAAAGACTAGAACATAGGTGTTCAAACATATATTTAATTTGAAATTTGTCAATATATGAATACTAACCCCAGTTTTGGATAAAATCACCTAATAGAGTATATATCTTAAGGAAAGAGTACCTTATGTCACAGCCCTTAGGAACACTAGTATTCACAGTATGGGTAGAGAAGAATCTAGCAAGAGACTAAGAAGTAGCCAGGGAGATAATAGGAAATGATCCAGAAATGTAGTCTTCCAAGCCAAGGGAAGAGAAATATTTCCAGATGGCTGACTGGTGGTTGATAATGGAGGCTGTTGGTGACCTTGGTGGGCATGAGAATGAATAGAAAGCAAATTACAGTGGGTTGAGAAGTCCATGGTAAGTTAGACAGTTATGTTGTAGATTTATGTAAATTTGGCTATAAAGGAGGCAGAGGTGGATGGAGGCTGATGTGGGATCAGGGGAGGGTTTTTTCGTGTTTTTAAATATCAGAGAGAATTCCTCACTGATACTTTAAAAGATAATGTTTAAAGATAGTGAAGTATATAAAGTACGGTTTGTTAATGAACCGACTTTCCATGAGGTCAATATTTAAAATAGTTGCTTGGATTCTAAGTGATTCAGCAAGTGTGAAAATAGTTCTGTTAATTCCATAAATACAGGTGTATGTTTGACACTCAAACATTACTTTTATTTTTCAGATCTTTCAAGAAATCGTTTTACAGAAATTCCTTCTGATGTCTGGTTATTTGCACCTCTTGAAACGTTAAATTTATATCATAATTGCATCAAAACCATTCCTGAAGCCATTAAAAACCTACAGATGTTAACATACCTTAATATTAGGTAAGGAAACAATTTTGTGGGGGTAGATTTTGTTTTTTATTACAGTTCTGATTCTTTTTAGTTGAAAAGGAATGTATTTGGTTTGGCTATGTAGCCTATATCTCAGGAGTATCTTATTTGTATTTTTTATTTATCCACATTATAGGCTTTTGGTCTTGCTCTTGACAGCAGTGCTTCTCAAACTTTACTGTGCACAGGAATCAGATGCAGATTCTGATTCCATAGGTCTGCAGTGGGGCCAGCATTTCTAACAGCTCCCTGGTAATGCCCATGCCTGCTGGTCCTTAGATCACTTTGAGTACCAAGGCTTTAGATCAGAAATATTTTACTGAAATCATAGCACCACAACACAGATTTATTTATATGCATCCTCAGTTAAAGTGGAACATTATAAAGAAACAGTTCTTGATTTATATTTTTCACTTTTGTGACTTCTTGTTGCTACTTCAAGGATGGATAGATTGGCATGGGAGTATTGGAAGGTTAGGAAGCGGGTAATTGATGTTAATAATAAGTGCTTACTGTGTGCCAGCAGTGTTACAAATACTTTACCCATATTACCTCATCACATCTTCACAACAGCATTTTGAGATACGTGGTTAATTATCCCTGCACTGCAGATGAGGAAACTGAAGCACAGAGAGAGGTTAACTATTTGCCCAAAATTATATATATCGCAAGTGGTAGAGCCAAGATTCAAATCAAAGCAGCAGTATGGCTATAGAACTCTCATTCTTAGCTATTACCCTATATTTATAATAGAGTGAACATTGAATAAGTATAAGAAAAAATTGCCCTATCAAATGAGTGACATTGAAAAAAAAAATGAGTGACATTGAATGGAAACTGGTATATTGTGACTTAACTTTAGAATCTTTTTCTTATTTTTCTTTTATGTTTCTAGTTATAAGGAATAATTTCTTCCCCCTTCCTTAACAAAGTTACTTGTCTAAATTCTCATATAGGGAAATAGTAAATATAATTAATATACATAAATAATAGCATTTCTTTCTCTCTGTGATATATTATTTATGTCTCCCCCAGTGGTGTAACCTGTCAGTACCTACTATAACTGAATATAATACTTTAACTGAAACCATTTTACACCTTAAAATGTGTGAGAGGAATTTCCTTTCATAGAGGTTGGTCATTTGGGTTGTTCCTTTCTCTAATTGGGTACATAATCTCCCTGGCCTTGCTTGGGAAAGGTTTGAGGAAAGTGAGGTATTTTTAAGTTTTTTGTCTTTTTTTAATTTTGTTCTTTTATGGAAAAAGTGATTTGTCAAAATTGAATTGCATTTCTATATTAACATATATGGTAGATCTTAGAATAGTTCTGCTAAAACTTTCTGTGATTCTTTCCTGTTTTGATCTCTAAAAGTTGACTCCTGGTTTTTGTTTACAGTCGGAGAAATTTTTGAATACACTGTATTAAAGTAACATTTGTTCTAGTGACTGACTTCCTTTGACTATCTCTAAAACGTGTGGCAAAAAAGTGAAGATTGGTGACTTATTAGCTGTGTATAAAGAAATGGAAAGCTGACTGCTAACTCGATAAACCTGCTTCTTAAGGGAAGAAAAGAAGCCAGTTTTTAAACTTTCTTGGTGTGAGGGAGATTAGAATGAGTTTGTATGTGCCATTCTTTTTCCTGTTTAGTTTTTATTTTGGTGAGAAGATCTTGAGAAACTTGTAAGATAATTTTTTAGCTCTTTCTTTCTTCCTGGATTCTACTCTCCTTTTCAGTGGAATCCTCAGGAAGATCCCTGTGTGCTCTAGACAGACCACTTTCCCAAGCATCCTACTTGATCCTTAAAGTGCAAGGGTTGTGACAAGCACCTGGCATATTTGACATTCCACCAGTCCGGCTAGGATTGCTCGTCTTGGGGCATTATCCTTTTTTATTAAAGCCTGTGCCATGTGATTGAAGCTAGTCTAGTGTTTCTGGACATCCTCTGTGGGCATAAAATGAGGTGAAAGGTCTTGAAGTCCCCCCAATGGGGTAACATTGGGCTTTTGTTGCTCTGCATGTTACACAAAATGCTAGGTACAAGTCTATAAATATCACTTTGAAAAGCAGGAAAAATAATAGCAAATTGCTAATGAATGCTTGGTAGTATGTAAATATAATGATGCACTTTATATATTTTGGTAGTAGGATTGTCTTAGTCTGTTCTCGTGGTGCTGTAACAGAATACCATAGACTGGGTGGCTTATAAACAACAGAAATTTATTTTTCACAGTTCTGGGGGCTGGGAAGTTCAAGTTCAAAGTGCCAGCAGATTCCTGTCTGGAGAAGACTTGCTTCCTGGTTCATATAGATGGCTGGCTTCTAGCTGAGTCCTCACATGGCGTAAAGAACAAGGGAGGTCTCTGGGATCTCTTTTTAAGGCCACTGATCCACCTCCCTAAGGCCCCACCTCCAAATACCATCACATTGGGGATTAGGTTTCAACATTATAGTTTTGAATGGGGAGGACACAAACAGTCTACAGCAGGGATTGTTTGGGTCAGTCTGCATTGGCATGTAAATTTGACCAAAATTAGTTTGAGGGTAAGGGACCCAGAGCCAAATTGCCTGGATTTGAATCCTGACTCTTCCACTTACCAGCTCTGTGACTTTGAGCAGTTTACCTAATCTCTTTTAGACTTTTTCTTCATCTGTAAAATGGGCATCATGATAGTGTCTATCTTCCTAAAGTAGGTTGTTTTGAGGGTTAGTCAGGTTAATTCATGTGAGGTGCTCTGAACATGGCCTGCCGCATAGTAAGCACTCAATAAATGTTAGTTGTCCTTATATTTAAATGTATGCACAGAGACAGGAATGTTGTATCAACTTCGAGCTGAGATAAAGGTGCTAGTAGACTGTTCTACCATAAACCCATAACAAAAGCAAATGGGTTGGGTTACTACATGTTTTTAAAGATATAATTCTATTCATTCTTTCATAAATTTGGACACAGCACATGCAAATTTATCCTTGGAGCCTTTCCCTAGGGGTGTAGAGGTATTGAATATAGTGAAGTTATGCCAGAGAGCAAAGTTCTAGCAATTTCTAGCTCAGAAGAATAATTCTAGGTTTTGAGGGCTGGTGGTGTGTAGGACAATATCATAGGTAACAGCACAGGCTTTGCAGTCTGTTGTGCCTGGGCAAGTCACTTAAGCAATTTTAACCTTTATTTTTACTTGTATAATGGAGATAATAGTCTTGTGGGGTTACTATGAGGATTAAGTGAGATAGTGCATGTAAAGATTTTAGCCTGTTACAAAGTAAGCACTCATTAAATGATAGTTACTATTTAGTGAAAATTTACTTTTGAGGTGATCTGTTCTTTTTCAACATAACATGTCAAGTTTCAGACATATTTCTCATAATGAGACTTTCTTATTCTTTTCAGTCGAAATCTTTTATCAACATTGCCAAAATACCTATTTGATCTTCCCCTTAAAGTTTTGGTCCTCAGTAATAATAAACTGGTATCCATTCCAGAAGAAATCGGGAAGTTAAAAGATTTAATGGAATTGGTGAGTAAAATAGTTGCATCGATTGTATATAATATGCATAATACATACCTTTATATTTCTGAAGATTAATTCCTTTATGGAATTTCACTGTAATTAAAAAAAATAACTTGGTATATGCCTAAGTTCACTTTAGTGAAATTTTGAGATACCATTGCTTATGTCTGATTTTAGCTCACAGCTACAATAAAAGCCTGGTTGTTCCTCAGTCCTAGTGAGGTTAGAAGGCTTGATTACAAGTCTTAAATGCTTTCAAACAAATAAGCATTTGTCTATCCATCTTGTGGACAGTAAAGGTTTTAGACCAGGAAGAGATAAGGTGGGTTTTTTTTTTTAAGGTTTTACAGGGCTTCTGTGAAAGCGTCAGAGGGAGGAGAGTACAGTGCCTACAAACAGTAGAATTAATAAAATGACCTTCCTCTCCTATATCCTTGTGTGATTTTATGACACCAAGATAAATGGAACCAAGATAAATGGAAAGAGGACATTTATATAATTGATTATAGAAATTGATATAATTGATTATAGAAATATAGGAATAATTTAAAGTAATTACTTTGAACGTACCATTGTAGGTATTAAAGGACATTGAACTCTGAGAGAAACATAATCAAATCTTCAAAGCACTGAGCTGTTTTCACATTTTTCTGTTACTTCTACCCATACAATATACCATGCTGTTTATTTTTATTTTCTGTTTTATCTTGAGTAATGCTTTCCCAATACATAGATTCTTTTAAAAAGTGTTCATAAATATGACTTTTTAATGTGTGGAGGGCCAAAAGTTTTCTTGAGGAATTTATATACAGTTTTATAATGGGAAATTAATGTGCAAATAGAATGTAAGGAACAGAAATTTCAGGAATGTCTTTTTTTTTATTCATTAGAGAATACCTACATGTGCAATTGTAATGCAAAGAAACTTCCTTGAACTTAGTCTTGTTATGTTGTAGAACCACAGAATTTTAATATTGTAAGAGATCTTATAAGTGATCAGATGTAACCACTTCCTAACACAGGAATCCCTGACACATCTAGTTGTATATTTTCAGTGGTGGACAAATCTTCGCGTGTGTGTATCTGAGGCAGCCCTAATTCTCTTTTGCAGAACTTTGTTATCTTTCTTATTTTGAATTAAGATACATGCCCCTATCACTTTTATCCATTGGTCCTGGGACTACCATGTGAAGAAGTATATAGATAATGACAACTTTTCTTCCCTTCGGATATTTGTAGTCTGTTGTATGTCTGCTCTCCATTTTACCAAACTCTAAGACCTGTTTTTCTGTAGCTTAAACATCTTTATTTTATTCCTTTTCATATTTTCTATATTTCTATTCTTTATTACTTTTTATCTTTAGCTATGTCTATACTGATAATGCTCCCTTTTATTAAGGTCTCTTTTAATGTTACACTCACAAATGAACAGAAGATGTGCTCTAACTTGTGATCTAACAAATTCATATTACAAGGGACCCATTACTTTCTTTGCCCTGCACACTGTTAACGTTTTTAAAGATTTTATATATATATTCTACTTAAAGATTCTGTGGCTCTGTAATTTCTTTTTCATTCAGTTTTTGGCCCTATGTTCTAAATTGTATTACATGAGATAGTTTTTGGATAAATGAAATTTCAAAAATATTTAGGATTTTTAGATTTAGTGTAGTATTTTTATTTAAATAGAATGTGAAAAAATATTAACCATTATTTTAGTAGGCACTATAAAATTATTGTGCTTTAAACTCTCAAAATTAGTAATGGTGGGTAGGTTGCATTAGGCTGGCTAATTGACAGTTTTAAATCACACAGTGAATTTGTGGGTATTACCTGTCATTGGAATGTTTTCCCAGGACACTATTCCATAAGAGTGTGGTAGCCAGCTATAGTGAAGTTCTGTCATTAGATCTAGGAAATACTCTCAGGCCTTCAATCCCCAGCAGAGTATTTTGTAGAGTACCCATTGGTGAGTGGGTCAGTATCCTGTGCCTGGGTTTATTTCTTCTGGGAAGTGGCAGCTACCTATCAAATTCTTATGGATTTTTTTGTATGGAAATCTTCAGTATTAGGCACCTTCAGGAGGAAGCCATAGTATTTGCTTTAATGGGCATTTTCCCAAAATTTTATTATCCATCATTTGGACAATAGCCTATCTTTAACACAACAGCTAAGGTGATCCTGTCAAAACATAAGTGAGATCATGTCATACCTCTGTTTAAAAGTTTCTGGTACCTGCCCATGTCTCTGAGTAAAAGCCGAAGTCTTACCCCTCCCTCCATCCTAGCCTTCCCCTTGCCCACTTCCCTCTAGCTACATGGGATTCCTTGCTGTTTTTAGTACATGTCACACATGCTTTGCCTAAGAGCCTTTACATTTATTGTTCCTTCTGTCTGGAATATTCCTTTCTTATGTATTGGCATGGCTCATACTCTCACCTCTGATAATATTGCTCAAATATCAGCTTCTTTATGAAACAGTCTAAATTGCTAATATCCCTCCCCACTATTAACTAGTACTGCCATTTTCCTTTACCCTGCTCTGTTTTTTCTTCCATAGCACTTATCACCTTCTAGCATATTGTATAATCTACTCCCCTTGTTAGAATGCAAGTTCCATAAGGAGCTGCGAAGGCAGGAATTTTTGTTTGTTTTATTCATTGATGTGTCCCCAGCACCTACAACAGTGCCTAACAAATAGTTTGTATTTGATAAATATTTGTTGTTGAATGAAGATGCCTTAGATATAGTTGGAAAGAATTATGTAGGATACATTTTTTAAATCATCTGTGGGTTAGATGATTAGATATTATTTAATATTCTTTATCTTCTTTTGAATTTACCCTCCTGCCTTTTTTACTTTTGATAAAACAATATATGTATGTGCCACTCCTCTCCCTTCAAGCTAATGTCAGTTCCAGAAAGTTGGAAATTGGGGGCAGTTGCAGTACAACATGAATTTCATTTGCAGTGTGTCTGGAATGACTGCTGCCTGAGATCTTGTTGCAGATTTTTCTTCCCTTTTTTTTGATGTGATAGTAAGAAAGGGGAGGGAGAGGGACCACAGGTAAATAATTTAAGCTGTGCCTTTATCCTCATATTATGGAAAGTTGGTCTTGTTTACCTTTAAATTGGGGTTTGCATTTTAACCTAACCCTGAGACATTTCTGATTAGATCTCCTAGAATGCCTTTTGGTTATGAGGTGAGCCACAAAATTTTGAGCTTGTAATCCCTCATGTTTTGTATCCCTTTGAGAAATAGGTTTAGTTAAATCGATGCTGACCATGGTCTTTGGTTCTTCAGCTCACATCTGTAAATCCTTGACTTTCTCAGCTTCTGCCCAACCAAGTATCTCAAAACAACTACTATAATTGACAAATTATCACAATGATTGATAGTTGTCTTTCATTTTTACCTATGAATTAAGAGCACCTGGATCATCCTTACTTCTGTTTTTAGTTGGTAAGAGTGGTCTTTAGTTGAGATTTTCAAAAGGCTGACTTATGTAGTACTAAGTTGTAACCTTACATTTTTGCACAGAAAAATGTATGTTAACTGTGCTGAGTTGATTTCTCGATGTAATATAAATGGAAATCTGCCTGATAATCAATGTTTAGAGAAATGACATTAGAGGTGACTTTTACTAGCTATTAGCCATGTGGTTTAATTTAAAAGTTGAAATACATCTCTATTTCTCTGTTAGTTTGTTATAATTTTATTTTCTTGTTTTCCTTAGGATATTAGCTGCAATGAGATTCAGGTTCTTCCCCAACAAATGGGAAAATTACAATCACTTAGAGAGCTAAATATAAGAAGAAATAATCTTCATGTATTGCCAGATGGTAAGATGCTCACTGTTCTTACTCACGAGAACAAGAGAGTACCTATGTAGAATTTAATTTAATTATTTTTTATTCCTGAACAGAATTAGGAGATCTTCCCTTAGTCAAGCTGGATTTCTCTTGTAATAAAGTGACCGAAATTCCAGTTTGTTACAGGAAGCTGCATCATTTACAAGTAATAATTTTGGATAACAATCCATTGCAAGTACCACCAGCGCAGGTTTGTAATTTTAAAAAATGATACTTGTTTCTTCTATTTTTATTAAGAATTATATCTGTTACTGGTAAATCAAAAAGCATCAGAATTAAGAGTCAATTTGTTTTTGAGGTATTGTCTCAAAGAGTTTTTCTGAGAAGTGACTTTTTCACTTTGGCAGGAGGTTTAGCGTACTTTCTAGAGATTAGGATTTGGATCACCCAGATATCAACTTTCTGCTTGTGAACTGATAATTCTGGTTGTCTATGTTATTTTAAAAGGATAGACTATGGAGTCTCTACCTCTGTCCTACTCAGGTATATATCTACTTGAGATTTGTTGTGTGATTGATCGGAATACATTTTCAGCACTGATAGGTGGAATCATAACAGAAAGAAAAATATACAAGTGGAAAAGTTTTAATTCATACATTTAGTTTGAGAATTAAATCCACGTGGAATCCACTAAAATTATAGCATAGGAATACACTAAGCTGTAAACCCACGAGGACAAAGAATGAGACAGAAGAGGACAGCAGGGGAGAGATGGCAACAGAATGTTGGAAAATGGAAAATAAGTGAAATACTGGTAACTAGGATCTCTACTTACACGGCACAAGAGTATCTGGCTGAGGAGGCACATGGTAGTGAAATGCCAGCCTGCACTCTATTTCTAAGCTACATGCCCTGGCACTGGGTTTGTATACATCCAGAAGACAGGTTGCCTTTTTCTTCCTACAAAGGTGCATTCCACTCATTGCAAAGGAGGTGCCTTTTTAGGCTGGCTGGGGTCCTGGTAGTAGCTGCCCTAGCAGATTGGGGAAAGCTGAAACTGTGTCTGCTGTGGGAGAAGGCAACAAGAAGCAAGTTGATTTTACTGTGTTAAACCTGGGAATGGCTTGACTGTTTCTTTTGTGATTATTGAAGGAATCATGTAACTACAAATATAGGTATGAAAGACTGAAAACATGAAGGTCTGTAGAATATCTAAGGCTTTGATATCCAGTAAACTTTCTGAATGATTGGAGTGTTCTATAACATGTGATGTCTAATACCATAGCCACTTGCTATTGAGTACTTGAAATATGGCTAGTGCGACTAAGGAACCAAATTTTCAATTTAATTTCATTTTGATTAATTGAAATTTAAATAGGTTTACATGACTAGTGGTTAACATATTTGATACTACAGGTCTAGGTTGACACTCTGATTCTTGTCCTTAGCTCCACAGCTACATGACTTCCCCTCCCTTGCCTTAGCAGAAGCCTAGGGTTTACTCTGAGGAGTAGGTAGATTCTCTCAGATTCTCCTCCTCAGCTCAGCAGCCAAATGAGTATAGTTCCTTGCCTCAATATAAGCCTGGAGTTTACTCTTTAGAGCAGCACTGTCTATTAGAACTTTCTGTGATGATGGAAATGTTCTAAACCTGCAGTGTGGTAGCCACAAGTGGCTAATGAGCACTTGAAAGTACATAGTGTGACTGAAGAATTACATTTTTAGTTTTATTTAGATTAAATTTAAATTTAAATAGCCACATGTGGCTAGTGACTACTGTATTGGACAGCACAGCTATAGAGAGACTCAACCAGAGTCAGGGGCTCCAGGTACAGCTGTGGGTAGGGGTGAGACCCCATACTGGAAACAGTGAATGCTTACATACTGAATGCTGGGACTCTCCAGTAGATGTCTCTTGCTTGGCTCCCAGAATACTTGCAGCCTCTCTTATATATCTCAGGCAGAGTTGGTGGATTTCTCTCTTGGTAAACTGACTGAACTAGGAGAAAAGACCTATAGATATACTGATCGTTGGCAGGCCCCTGAAGAAGTGTGCAGTCACTGTCTGAAATCTAGACAGTGAGGCTCACCGTTGATAAACTTCTCCCTCATACATAGAGCTTCCATTTGGCTTCTTATTGTTTCACTTTGAAAATGAACAGACAGCAATGGATCACTAGATATTGCAGAAATAATTTCTAACATGAAAGACCAAAAACACTGAAAGGCTTCCATTGAAACAACATGGCTCACATTCATAGCGGTGGTAATCAGAATGACTTCTCAGCAGCAGCATGGGAAGCTAGAAGATGTTAGAATGATGCCTTCAGAGACTGAGGAAATACCTCCAACTTTATAAAGTCAAACTATCAGTTAAATGTAAGATAGAAAAAAGTTTCAAACATGAAAGATCTCAGAAATTTTAGCTCTCCCGCACCCTTTACTAGGAAGCTAGCAGAGGATATACTATATCAAAATGAGGGAGTAAATTAAGAAAGAATTCATGTCCAAGATAAACAGGTATGCATAGACCTAGAGAGCAACAAGTCAGTTTGGAAAAGGGGGGTTGTCTCCAAAAAGAAAATAGAAAAAGAAGAAAGAAATTGATACCTGACTTGATGTGTTTGTCAATATGGAGCGATGTTTTACAGTTCTGTCAGAGTCAGGAATGAATTAGTAATAGGCATACAGAAAATTATGCAGAGGAAAAAAATGGGACAAGTAGTCATTTTAGGAAAAAAAAAACAGGAGAAAGGAAGTGTAATCTAACTAACCTATGTAGCTCATCTGTGAATATTTTCTTGGTCATAATATTGTACATACTGGATTTTGATTTAATGAAAAATTGTGACATAGTTATAATAATAGCAGAGATTTATATGGCACTTACCATGCTCCACGCACTGTTGAAAATGCTTTACATGCATTAATTCATTTCTTATAGCAACCCTATAAAACAGGTACTGTCATTATACCTCATTTTATATAGGAGGAAACAGAGGCATAGATGTTTAGTGACTTGTCCAAGGTCACACGGCTAGCATATGGTGGAGCCTGGTTTCAGACCAAGGTAGTCTGACTCCAGAATCCATGCTCTAACCACTATGTTATGCTTCTGAAGAGGGAGGAAGTATGTTTATATGAGTTGGTAGGGATTGGGGATGGGAGGAAGGTGGTTTGATGATATGTGATAGTGGTGGTGATCTTGTGGAGACAGCAGTGAGCGATGGCTTGAAGCGAGATCTTAATTCCCTGCCCAGGAATTGAACCTGGGTAGACTGGGTGAAAACCAGGAATCCTAGCCACTAGACCACCAGGGGCTAGAGGCTAGAAACAAAGTTTCCCTGGCTCTTGCCACGTTTGAAAGCAAGAATGTTTCAAGGAGGCAAAAACTGTAAAAACAGGTACAAAGTTTAGAGACACAGCACAAGTGGGAGAGCACACAGAGAAACTGTTAAGACAGAAGCAAAGCTGAGATACACACCTGGAGAGAAAGGGTGTGGGCGTCCTCCTTAATGAGCAGGAGCGCACCAGAGAGGTGATTCAAATCACTTATATAGGGCAGTTCTTCCGGGTTTCCTTTGCCTGGCTCTGAGTCCATATTTGGTTTAACTCAGGGTCCTCTCCTGTGTGCGCATGCCTCTTTCAGCCAGATGGATTCCAGTGCAAGGATTTCTGGGAAGTTAACCAAACGTATTATGGTCTGGCGCCCCCCTCCCTTCTCTGACCTCTGAGGAACCTTTCTGCGCATGTGTAGTTGGGGAGGTCTCCTTGACCTCAAGAATGAGAAATACATGGTCTCTTTATCTTTCATCCAAGCAGGACTCAGCTCCTCCTTGCTCCTGCCATTATCTTTATCTTGGAGTATCTGTCCACAGGGGACAGGTTCCAGCTGCTCAGCCAGGAGCCCATCTATCTCATGCCTCAGTGGTAGTGGTAACATAAGGAATCTAAGTCCTCATCTTCCTTAGTAAGACCTCAATAAATAAAATATATAATTGAAAAATAAAAAAATAGCATTCGAGGGCTTCCCCGGTGGCGCAGTGGTTGGGAGTTTGCCTGCCGATGCAGGGGATTTAAACCCATGTTATTTATAAATATGAAGGTAAAAAGCAGAAACCAACTGAAAGAGTTGAATGTGGGGACTGGGTCTTAGAGATTGAAAGGGGTGGAATGGGGGATTGAGTTTTTGTTATCAGTTTTGTAATTCACTTTGATTTTTAAAACTATGTACATGAATTATTATGATACAAATTAAATTTACAAAAGAAAGTAATTTGCCATCATTTAATTTGGAAATAGATACTTTTTAAAAATAGTTTGGACAGACAATAGGATACATTTTAATTGGTAATGTATTTATATTCTAATAGCTCAGATGTTTTAAATTTGCCTCTTAAATGAAGTTTTTCAGTGGTCAGGTCAGATCTGGTATCTATTAGGTTTATCCTTTCTACGTGGAATGATAATTACATTTTAATGTACTTTTCTTACTGTTTTCTTTGTTCATTGTTTTGTGTGTTGCTAGGTTATGTGTGCCCATAAAACAAAACATTTTTTATTCTAATTTTTGAGAAATACTTATTCGATAACACTTATGGTGACTGTAGTTAACCTTTGTAAAGCTGACTTACTGTTTCCCTACTGTGCATTGTCTATCTTTTTTATTATAGAATATTTTCTTTCACATAGTATTTTTCCCTTCGTTATTCCTTTTCTTTATCACCAATGAAAATAACTTTTCAGGATATTGTCTTAGTTGAATTGACCATTTAAAGCTTTATTTTATTCTAACTGGCCTACCGTCACACCTTTCAACAAATTCATTTTTCCTATATTTACATTCTTTTGATTAGCTTTCTTCCAGTGTTTAGCCCAAATGACTTAGTGATTCTGATGAGATTACTTTAAAGAATTACATGGATTATTATTTTCTGTTCTTACCACTACAATGAATATATTTCTTTTCATTTTTTTCGAATAAAGGCAACTTTCATGAATTATAAATTTTATATTGTTTAGTGGTTTGTACATTGTGCTTTTAACAAAAAAACCCAGTGAAATACAGAAAAATTAACTTATTTTTCTAATAAGAACAGAGACCGCAATAGAATTTTAGTTGGTATCAGTGTTGTCAGATTTTTTTCACCTAGTGTCAGAAGTACAAATTATTTAAATATGCAAACTATCTCTCATGATTGTTATGTCTCCGAATAATTTGAGATTATTAAAATTTATCAATAAATTGGTAGATGACATTTATATTTGGACCTATATAATTAAATCTTTATTATTTACTGACAGATATGTTTAAAAGGTAAAGTACACATATTTAAATACTTAAATATCCAAGCATGTTGCAGAATGGATAAGAAACCAGATTCTCTGGATCTTCCATCATTGAGTAAAAGAATGCCCTCCCAACCTCTCACAGACAGGTAATGTAATATTCTGACAGTCTCATTTCATGATTATTGTGTCTTCTTTCTATATAAAAGATATTTATTAATCTCAAGTATACTGAATACACTTAGACTGATTGGCCCAGTGTTAAATAATTGGCTGAAGTGAAATATCACCATCATAGAATGAACTTTTGGTATACTAGAATACATTTGGAATTTTCTCAAAAATTTATTATTAAAGCTTTTAGTAGTAAAATGTAAAGATTTGGCATAGTACAGAAACACTAATTTCTCAGCACTTGACAACTGTTAATTTACTCCTGTGATTACTCTGTTGTACGTGTCAAATAACAAGTAGAATTTGACTTTGAACTGAGGTTAGCGGAAGAGCAAGACATTTCGGGATACCTTTCACCTTCATATTCTTTATGTCTGGATCAAAGTTGAGTTACCATTGATGTTCTCTATGATATTGGTGTTTTTCTACTCATGAGATTTTGAAATGTTAGATTTGATATTTTGTTTTTAATTCACCCTTTCGAGATGTAGATTGGTCTGAACAATTTTATGAAAACATAATTCCGTCTAGTAGCATGGAAAATAATTTGGAGTTGGATGAGAGTATACTGTTGTTAACAGTGCAAGTTCTTGAATTCACAAATAGGACTTTTTCTTGAATATTTTTGTTGCCTCAGTAGAATTAAATATCAGAACATTAACTTTAGTTCCCAAAGATTATTTTGTTTAATATTATAAAAGATAGTAGACCAAACAATTCTATAAAAATTAGAATTAGTTCATATACTAATCTCTATTAGTATGCTTTATATTTATTTAAAAATTACTTTAGTAACAGCATTCATTGTATTAGTCATTTATTTATTTTAAAAATATCAGTTGGGGCTTCCCTGGTGGTGCAGTGGTTGAGAGTCCGCCTGCCGATGCAGGGGACACGGGTTCGTGCTCCGGTCTGGGAAGATCCCACATGCCGCGGAGCGGCTGGGCCCGTGAGCCATGGCCACTGAGCCTGCGTGTCCGGAGCCTGTGCTCTGCAACGGGAGAGGCCACAACAGTGAGAGGCCTGCGTACCACAAAATAAATAAATAAATAAATAAAAATATCAGTTGAATGCCTACCAGCAGGTTCAGGGTATGTTTTATTTAATTATATACACATTGGCCTTGGCTCTCATGAAGCTCACATTCTAGTGGAGGATGTCAGTCAGTAAATAAAGCAAGAACACACACACACACACAATTTCAAATTGTGGTGACTGCTTTGAGAGAAAGGAACAGGTTTCAGGAGTGTGGTCAGGGAATGTCTCTGAGAAGGTGAGGTTTTAAGTCAAGACGTGGAAGGAGAAAAGCTAGCTGTGGCAAGAGTGAGGGGAAGAGCATTTCAGGCAGAAATAATGCCATGTGCAAAGGCGTTAAGTTAGGAAGAAACTTGCTGTGTTAAAAAGCTGAAAGGAGGCCAGCATTGTGGTATAAGTTGATTTTGGAGAGGTAGTCAGGGCTGAAGTCATGTGGGGGCTTTGGGGGCTGTGGTAAGGAGTTTGAATTTTATTTAAAGTACAGTGGGAAGTCATTGGACAGTTATAAACAGGAGAATAACATGATCTGAATTATGTTAAAAAAAACTATTTTGGCTCTTACAGAGAGAATACATTGGAAGTATACAAGAGTAGAAGTACAGGGACTAGTTAGGTTGTTGTGGTACTGCCAAGAGATCAAGGGGTCTTGAATAGGGTTATTGCAGTAGAGATTAAAAGGAGTGGACAGAATTGAGATATATTTTGGAGATGTTCTCTAGCAGTGCCGTCCAATAGAAAGGCAATGTGAGCCACGTAAGTAATTTTAAATTTTCTTGTAGCCCACTTAAAAAAAGTAATAAGCAGGTGAAATTAATTTTAATAATGTATGTTACTTAACCCAATATATCATGTCATTTCAACATATAATTAAATGTAAAAAATTAGTAAGTTATTTCACATTCTTTTTCTTCCTTTTAAATCTTTGAAATCTAGTATGTATTTTACATTTATAGCATGTCTCAATTTGGACTAGTCACATTTCAGATGCTCAATAGCCATATATGACTGGTGGCTACTGTATTGGACAGTGCAGGTCAATAGAGTTTATTTATGAGTTGACTTTTGAGTGTGCTTATCTCTCACTCACAGCTGGTACTGAATTACTTGGAAAGTTCTTGTACTTTGAGTTTCACACTCATGTTCTTGGCTATATGGTTCTTACTACTTTCTGTGCCTTGACTCTTTTGTAAACTCTTTATTTTACATAGGCATTACAGTAGCTATACTTATCATCAGCTTTTGGAGTCAGACATAATATGCCTGTGAAGCTCTTCTCCGACCCTTAATAACTGTATGTCCTTGTGTCATGATATCTCTGGTTCTCAGCTTTATTATATATGAAAAGGGAAATAACCATATGGATGCTGTCAGGATTAAATGAAATAATGTATATAGAGTACTTAACACAATGTCTGATCCATAATAATTCCTCAACAAATAGCTTATTATTATCATTATCGTCTATTACGAATACACCAATGTATTTTAGTATAGTACATGGATGTATTATTGTGCAGTGGAGTCAGATGGATTTCAGTTCTAAACATGGTTTAACCTCTCGTAATTCCTCTGTGGGCTGTGTAAATTATTTAATCTCTCTGAGCCTGTTTCTTTATTTAAAATGTTAGCAATACACACTTCATAAGCTTGTTGTGAGAATTAAATGTGTGCTTGGCAACTAGTTCAATGAATAATATTCAGTAAATGTCATAATTTTCCCCCTTGGGAAGTTAACTTTTATAAGCTGTATTATCTTCATTTGTAAAAAGAAATAATGCGTAAATTGTATAATGTAAGGATTATAAATAAAATATGATGTGTACCTGGCATAGTATCTAACACAATGTAGACACTCAACAAATGCTAGCAATTGTTGCCTCTTTTCATCCTTCAAGATTCATCTCAAATGCCACTTTCTTGGATGAGGCCTTTCCTAACCTTACCAAGGAGAATTACTTAATCTCTCTTTTCTCACAGCACTTTATATTTACCTTTGTCATATTCTTCAAAACATATAAACATACTCCCTTCCCCTCTGGGCTGAGAGCCCTTTGAAGCCAAACATTTTAAAATTCATCTCATCTCAGGTGTTCAGCATAGTGCCTTGACACTTGGTAATTGCTTCCCTAAGTTTGTTGATATACTTCTGAAAAGTATAAAATCAGTATTTGGGGAGGGAGTATAGCATAGTGATTAAGATTAGGGACTTTAGTGTTAGATAATCTTGGGAACAAATTTAGACTGCCATTTACAAGTTGCGTGTCATTGGGCAATTTTTTCAACCCCTCCTGGCCTCACTTTCCTCTTCCATAAAATGAAAAAGCACCACTAACCTGCTAGAGTTTTCACAAGGAATGTATAAGGTATTACCTTTAAAGCACCTAGCCCAATTCTTGGCACATAATCAGTGGTCAGTGTAGAGTGTATAGTAAATTTGCAAATTAAAGTGAAAAATATCTTGCAACCTGGGTGGCATACTGTAATTCAGAAATTTGCAAGGACAGCTCTATCCTCACACCAAAACAATTGCTTATTCAATGAGTCACAGACTTTTTTTGCCTTTTTTCTCTTTTCTTAATTACTAAATGGGCCTTATTTACAAATCTAAAATATATTTTTAAAGATAATGAAGAAAAAACTCTATGAATTAAAGTTAAAAAACATTTCAGCATTCTGTGGTGAAATTTGTCAAACTGATAAAAAAATAGGTCTTTATCAAGATGATTTTCTAGCATGGCTGTCTGCTTTTCTGAATCTCAGGAGAAATAATAAGCTATTGTTAAGTTTTTACAACAGAGCACATGAAAGAAAAATATTACATGAGGGACATGAATAAAGTGTTTTGTATGATCTGATATTTTTCTCCTCATGTCTTTAAGGATCCTACATATCAAAAATGTGTAAGACTGTATTATCTAGGGAAATTTTAGGTCAGTTATGTATTATCTATTTAAGAAGAAAACCCTAACTGCCCTTAGAATTTGTATTTCCATAGTATGGAAGACTTTTATCCAAATAAAAATCATGGCCCTGACTCTGGAATTGGAAGTGATAATGGAGAGAAACGATTGTCTACAACGGAAGTGAGTCTTCTCTATTGCTGAACTGTTTTATTTTAAAATTTTATTAGAGCTTTGAAATAGACACTTGCACACACTTGATTTCTTTTGCTTAAAAATATGATCATCATGCATTTTATGACTTCAAATGAAAAAAAGACATGCACGTTTTAAAAAGCAGAACAGTAAACCTCATGTTAATTTTTGGTTTGAAAACTGGAGATTTAAATCAGATGTTCTGTACTTAAGATGTGATATTAAAGCAACTTAATCCTTATCATATGTTTAAAACGCCTCATTTTTACTTTTTGCTTATTCTGTTCAGCCATCAGATGACGACACAATCAGCCTTCATTCTCAAGTCTCAGAATCAAATAGAGAGCAGACATCAAGAAATGACAGTCACTCAGTAGGAAGTAAACCTGATTCTCAGAAAGGTAATTCATATGGTGTCTGCTATTTTTATATCATGTACATAGCTCTTATTAAAAATGAATATTTTATTTAAAATGGCCTTTAAAAAATTATAGTATCTTTGGCCAACTCTTTTATTGGGAAAATGTACTTTTTTCTAAGCACTGCAGTGTCAGAGAATACTGTTTACTATTCATATTTTCTAATAAATATTAATCTCCACTTAGACCAGGAGGTGTATGATTTTACTGACCCCAACACAGATGATATAGCAGTTCCTGAGCAGGGAGATGCACCTATTGGATCATTTGTCACTTTCCTTAAGGTAAAGAAAACTTTGAACAAGTATTAATAACATGTTCTCCTTAATCTCACAAAAGTGAACAATACATTTTAAAATGATAACTTTCTTTTGTATAAGGGAAAAGAAAAAGGCCCTGAAAAATCTCAGAAAAATGAAGAATTGGGAGATGAAAAAAGGTAAGCACACACTAATTCTCAAATTGAAATGTTACTTACTAATACTTGAAATATTCTTTAGATATTTCTACTTGAACGAATATTTTTTTTGTTCATTTACCTGTTAAGTTCAGATAGTTAATTTGTGAATATTTCATCTGTCTGCATTCCTCAATTAAACTGAAAATTATACTGAACATATAAGTTGAGTGTAGTATATACTCTGTTTTCCCCTATAAGTGTAATTATAATATCACCCATTATTATTACTGAAGAATACTGTACCTTCCCATACATTGCCTCATTTGAGCTATCTAACAACTCTTTAAAACAGATGGTATTGGCATAGTTTAACCGATAAGGGTACTGAGGCTTGGAGTTTCAAATGTCTGGAACTCAGGTGTTCTGACTCTTGGTCTAATACACTTTCTGTTTCATCAGACTGGTTATGGTAATTTTAAGGGTATTTACTTCTCTATTTTATTAAAATAATTGTACTTTGGATCTTTTCTGTATCATTTATCTTATGAAATGATGGAATATGACCTACCACATTTTTCAGTCACTCCTTCAAGTTACTTCATAGCTGCAGGAAGCAAGGAGCATTTGTTGAATACCTACCATATACCAGGATCTGTGCTATGTGCTTTGCCATGTTTCTTACTTAATCTTCACTAAATCCTGTGGGGTCGATATTGTCCACATTTTTACAGATGAGGAAGGTGAAGCTCAGAGACTGAAGTTTCTTGTCTAGAACTACTTAGCTAGTGTCCACTAGAACCTCAGGTGTGAACCTAGCTCTCTCTCTCTGATCCCCAAGTTTTTCTCTTTTCTCTGCATTGTGCTTCCCCCAAATGACCTCATTGGTAACTTTTTAACAGTCATTAATTAATCATCTCTGGTACCCCATAGGGAGATACAGTGCTTTGTCTTGTACTCTATATTTCATTCGTCTCTTACTTTCTCACCTTATCTCATGAGGACAGTTGCCTATACTTGAGTCTCCAGTGGCATGCAAGATATGGTAAAGATACAGAGTCTTAGGCTTGGTACCATTTTTTAAATGAAATACCTTTGGGGTAAAATTACTAGAGTTTGGAGGACAATTTTAAAATCTCTTTGTTCTTTTTGAATGATAAAACTATATATTTTAATGAGTGTTTTTTGGCAAATTGCCAGTCTGTCAATCTATTTTGGATTTCTACTACTTAAACATCTTACATAGAGATTTTGAAAATCAAAACGAATAAACTGATAAGAGTAGAGTGGCTTGATAAAATGAGAGATTTTCATAGCATTTTCTATCTCTAAAGATAGGCCAAATAGAGCTCTGTGGTCCTTATTACACTCAAGATGGAGAATATGCATTGTTAAACTACTATGGCCATTACACATTTCAGAAATTACAAAATGGTGGTGCAGTTTACCTTTTAGCCATTAATTATATTAATATAACCAGTATGCCACGTTGCCTATTGAGAGGATAGATATGTTTTTATATTCCTTAAATATTCTTTATTTCTTATTTTAACATTTTAAATACAAGGACGTTATAGGGCTTTAGCTTTCACATGCTATTAAAAATAAAAAATGGTTTCTACATTTGGAAGCTGGCATAAAATATCATCTGCCTTACTTTTTGGATAACCATGTTTGTGTCACCTTTCAGACTTGGGAAAGAGCAATTACTTGCTGAGGAAGAAGATGATGGTTTGAAAGAAGTAACTGATTTGAGGAAAATAGCTGCTCAGTTATTGCAGCAAGAGCAGAAGAACAGGTATCTTTTTCAGTAATGAGATTTAAGTGGGCAACTTTTATAATCATTAAATCTGAGTATTTAAAGATTCTCAAATAAACAGTAAATAATAGGACCATCTTAAGATCTATTTCAAGGGACTAACTACTAAAAGACAATAGGAAATTCTTAGGAGAGAAATAGAAAGTTACATATACAATTAACAGAATACTTTATACTCATCTAGTCATTATATTTAATTATTGCTTTGATATCTCTTTTTTATTCCTGGTGCTAAATAATAATAATTGTTGATATTCACCTTAGCTCACAGTAGCATTAAATATGTTATGAGCATTTTTTTCCAAGTACGTGTCACAAGTATATAGTGTGCTTTTTATCAGATTTTGAGTTACTTGGGATATGTGTAAACTCCTTAAAATTGAACTGAATTATATAATCGTTGATTAAATCAGTGTGACGATTTGAGAGTCACAGGTTCACTTTAGTCTGTTTCTTGGTCAAGGAGCATTTCTCCCTCTGGCTGGGCTTTCTCCAAATGCGTGTTATTGGCAATGAGGAGGACATTGTGTTAATGAGTGTAAAATCAGTGCAGGTCCATTTTTAACACATAAAAAGTTCTATATGCTGCTGAGGGTCAGCTTTATTGCCATCTTCATGTACTGAGAGTACTGCATTTATAGTTTTGAAATAATAAAGCAGATCTAAGATTTTTTTGTTTTGAGAAAATTAAAAGAATAATTTTGGTGCACTTAACATGGATAACTACTAAGCATTTTACTTATTCAAAGCAAGAAATGTTTATAGATCATATGACCATGTTTTGGGAAGCTTAAAAAAGTATACTGGCATTTCAAAGATGCTTTGAAAAATAATTACTATTAAAACTTATTCAATGACAGATGTGTGGTTTTAGGGGCCACTATTTTTAAAAAATAATCACTCAGTATCTTTTTTTTGCACTGCTACTGCATTTATAGAATTGAAAACCATACTAGAAAATATCACTCATCTTTATCCCTTCTATATCTATATCTAATGTATCCTCACTCTCAATTGACATTTTTCTTCTGCCATAACTTTCTGTCACCCTTTTCTGTGAATCTTCTAATCTTTCCCTATGATTCATTTTTAACTGGGCTTTTTAAAAATTGGCTACTTATGAGGTTGTGTGTGTTTTCCCCCTTCAGTATAATTAAAGTATTGATCTCCCCATTGGTTTAAGAGGTTTGATGAAGCAAGCCACCACCTGCTCTGTGTAGCTTAAAAAATAGTTGAGTTTCTACCTCCTCTACCTGGCAGGAGAAAAAATTGCATTTATCATTATGGACAGAGAATACTGATTTTATAAGAACCCACAACAATATCCATTTCTCTCATTGTGTTGAGAATAGCATTTGAGTGCATAATTTTAGATTTTAACATTGCCACATATAACATTTCTATATTTTCAATTTTCTCCTATTGTTGTATTAGTTTTTCATCTATCCCTCTGACAAATTATTCTTTCTAGCCTAGATACAACATCAAATGATGTTTCATAGGTCTTGTTTTTGTGATAGTTTTGTAATCAGAACAAAACAGCGCCTAGCACTGTACATAGTAGGTACTCAGTAATACTGTTACTGGTTAAATAATTGCTTGAAAATGAGATCAACAAATTTAAAGCTAATAGGAACCATTAATTTAGTTAATTTGTTCTCTCTACATAATTTCTGTTATTTTTTGAGATTTATACAAAATTAATTCCTCTCTCTCTGAACTGTTTCTCTACTTCATCCTCCTTTTCAGATGTTAGTGCATACAAATATAAGAGCTTTTTGGATTAAATATTAATATGCCGTGACATTAATGTTATAACTATGTCTAATTTTTGAAGGCATTAAAATTTTATAATATCTGTTCATAAAGTAAGGAGTACATTTTACTTTTAAAATTTGTAATCTGTAGACAATTTAAATTAGATCCCAGATTTTTTTATGCTGAATCTAGTGTTTTCTCCATTAAATGATCTCATCCTTCCTTCTAAAATATGTTGCTATTGCTTATATGTCTTAGATGTAGATAATTAAAATTTTTTGTTTACTGTTACAATACTAAAATTTGAGTGAGTCCAAAAAGTCAAAAGTAATCTTGTATAAGAATATATGCCTTAGAGGATGTGAGTTTGTATACCTTCTCTGGTTGTAGTTTTTCCCTTTCACACTGTATTGTTTTAGATTCCAACTTTATTAATGAAGAATCTGAAATGCTATTTAAAATTGCAAGTCAACCAGGAGTTGTAAAATTTCTTTTTAAGTTTTAACATAATCATTGTAATGTTTTTGTTTGTTTATTGTTAGTCTTGATTTAAAATAGTTTATCTGGGGTAAGATTATCTTTGTATATCAGGAAGTACCGCTTAAGACTCCTACTTTGACTGTATGCTTACTATTTAACTGCTCTTTAGCTAGCTACTAGTCAAAGGTAAATGCAGTGTTAACTCTCAGCTAAAAGAAGCCATGTGTGTACTCCAAAATTAGAGGCAATTTAAAAATTGCTTATGTTGAGTTTAGTGATGATTTTCTTAGAGCAGCTTTGCCACTTGTTTAGTTTGCACTGTTTTTTAAAATATCTGTGATTCTTTTTTTTTTTTTTTTTTTTTTGGGGTACGCGGGCCCCCCACTGTTTTGGCCTTTCCC
>NW_020172371.1:449440-460540 GCF_003031525.2 Neophocaena asiaeorientalis asiaeorientalis | reverse complement strand
GGTACGCGGGCCCCTCACTGTTGTGGCCTCTCCCGTTACGGAGCACAGGCTCCGGATGCGCAGGCTCAGCGGCCATGGCTCACGGGCCCAGCCGCTCTGCGGCATGTGGGATCTTCCTGGACCGGGGCACGAACCCACGTCCCCTGCATTGGCAGGCCGACTCTCAACCACTGCGCCACCAGGGAAGCCCTCTGTGATTCTTAAAGAAGGTTTATACTAGTACTCGGTGGATGAAACTGTCCTAGGAAAGTAACAAGAAGATATCACACAGAATTAATAATCAAAAAGGGTGGGGAAAAGGATCACCAAATAAACCATCAAGTAGATAACTCATAAGTGTTCAAAGTCTGAAGCCTAGTTATTTAGAAGACTGCCCCTTCTTTGTCTTAGATGCATAGATTAAACTACTTTGTATTGACAGTTTACTGTTAAACTTTTAAAAGCTAATCTTTATCCCCTTTGTCAAACTATTGGATTATTTCTACTGGTATTTGAGGGTATTGAAGTCCCCCTGAATCAATGACTTTGTCTATATTAAAATAGCTGTTCCACAAATCATAATTTTATCTCCACAAATCATAATTTTATCTTCACTATAATTTGGGAAGCTAAATAAAAAACTATTGTCTTAAGAAATCATTATTTAAAAATAATGTTGCTCTGTAAATTACTTAGCCAATTCTTCAAATTTCCACCAACTCTACTTATGTATGTTAACATTAGAGAAGTGGCTACTGCTCTTCTTATACTGATTTTCTTATTACATGGCTGATTAAGTAGATGTTTAACTGGCTTCTTAAAATTTGTTTGATTATCATCCTAAAGAAAGGATTATAATACATGCAAGCAATGAATAGCTTCAGTTGACTGGTTCCCATTGCATGTTCATTCCTTCTAACTTATTCTATAGTATTTTCTATTACGTCTTCACTTTTAATAATTATTTTATTTGCTTTTAGGTGTGTCCTGAGAATTTTTACTTACTGTACAAACGTGCTTCTGAGTGCTATGTGATATAGCTAAATTTAAAAAAGTAATTATGAAAAGTTATATTGAAGTATAATTAATTAAGGATCATGGAAAGCAAAATCAGATTTTGAGCAGTTTATTATTTTGGTTTAGAATTATAGAAATTATGTACATTACCTTTTCATGTGATTTTTTTTTTCTGATCACGTGAACTCTAATTTGAGGAGCATCATGTTAATCTCTAGCTTGTTATAACTAATCAGGTAGTTCTCTCAACCCTTAAAATCTATCCATTCTTTCTTTTCTGCTTGCTTTACTAATGACTTCCCTATCCTCTCCCAAAACATCTTACTTCTTCCATCTTTTGGTTTGGTTGATGTACGTGAAATGTGAATACAGACGGAGACCTTTATGTTATAGAGCATCATTCAGTGAAAAACTCTTCCAGAGGACCAGAACAGCAGGACGTGCATCAAGGTATCTAGAGTTTGTGGACGCCTTAAGTATTAAGGGGCCAGGTTGATGCAGCTGAATTATATAGAATTATATAGTCTTTTACTTAAAACTCAGTACTGGTACCTGGATTGGGGAAGTGTCTTAATAATCTAGAAGAGGTATTTAGATAAAACAGACACTCATTTTAACTTTGAGTATCACAGAGTAAAATATTAAATATCAATTATACACAAAATTTTTCATAGGAGAATTTTCAAGTACATAAAATATATTTTATAGGTAAGTAGATCTCAACTTTTGTTCTTTCTGCTCCAATATGACTTATACACATAAATAATCACAACACTAGTGAGTATGGTATGGGGAGAATTCAGAATTTACTGCAGTGAAGGGCACTGTAGTTTGACCTCCCCTTCCCAGGGAATAATTCTGACATTGCCCCCCAGGATATTTCACACTACTATATCTCCTTTTTAAATTAAGATTTTTTTTCCCTTTCAGTTTTATTGAGATACAGTTGACATACAGCATTGTATAAGTTTAAGGTGTTTGGTATAATGATTTGACTTACATACATCATGAAGTGATTATCACAAGCAGTTTAGTGAACATCCATCATCTCATATAGATACAGAACTAAAGAAATAGAAAAAAATTTTTTCCTTGTGAAGAGAACTCTTAGGATTTACTTCCTTTTTTAAAAATCACTCTTTAATGATGTAATTTTTCCTCATAGTCTTAGATAATTTATTATCTAAATTCTTCTGCATTTGGGGATTCAGTACAATTTTAGTGCCTGCCCACACAAAGGTGTCAGTAATCTCGAAATTGTTTGGTGCAAAGCTACACTGCTTTGCTTGTGATAGTTGACCTTTGCCCCTCACTGGGACTTCTTCCTGGTGAGGCTCTACTAGATCTAAGCTAGTGAGGAAACTGGGGTAATGGAAATTGGTTTCTTTATGTTAACCATCTTTCTGGAATTACCCACTTATATTTATTTCATTATGTGTTTTAATAGTTAATATGTAGCTTTAATTTGGAATTTCTTTTCTCCTGTGTATTCTTTTGATAGTTGACATCTGATGATATTATTTTGAATAAAAGGCAGATATTCTACTCCTTATAAAACTAAACTTAAAATTGAAAATTAAGATAACATTTATATCTATAGTAAGGGTAAACATTAAGAACTCTTAAATATGTTACTTATATTAAAGAAAGATAGTTAATAATTCATTACTTTTGACTTTGAGATTAACACTTAGAATTACATAAAATTATGGACAAATAGTTCTCTCATACAGTGGTTTATCATTCTTTATTTTTCTTTTGTTTTTTGGTTTTCTTCGAATACTGTTTCATTTGGTTATTAAAAGTTTAATAAACTTGTGGAGTTTTTTTTTAAAGAATTGAACTTTAGCACTGGCTTTGCATTTTGAATTAAGTTTTATTGGCATTAGGCAAAATGATATTACATCAGCATGATCCTGTCATTTGCTATCCTGGGAAAACTAAATCAGTTGTGATGGTACCTAAACAATCTGCATCTCTTTATCTTCTGTCTCAGCCAAAAGTTAGATATGCACAGGGAAATAGCATGGCTTGAAGATATCCAAGCCTTGAGAAAGGGTTTATAAGAGAAGATGCATGGAAGAGTTGGTGAACTTCATTCCTCCATAATAGCCAGTGCGCTTATGAGCATCTGATCTAAATAACATTTAAATATTGTTTTCTAGCAAAGATCTTCATGGACCAGATGCAGTTATTTATGGACATCTTTTATATCATGTATATACACTATTCTCTTTAATATACTATGGAATTAATGTGTTGATTTACTTCTAGGATTCTTAATCATTCAACTTCTGTCACAAGAAACAAGCCAAAACAAACTGTGGAATGCGAAAAGAGGTATAAAAATATCTTAGTACTTATAGTTAATATTTTATAATGAAAGTTGATCCTTTAACAGTAATGTTCCTATATGTGGGCTTTAATTGAATAATTGATATCAATTTAATATAACTAGATAATTTAAAGAAGAAATGGGCTTTTTTTTTAAAGAAATGTGTTATACAGCACAGGTTTAATTGACTTTTGATTTAAACAAATCCAAAAATGCTGATTTGATCTTTTTGTACTCATACCTGCATTTTGTCTTGATGACAGATTCATTTATCCGTTTAGCAAACATGTATTGTATTACTGTTACTGTCAAGAATAATGTGTTTCTTCATCATTGATTGCGTTTATTCTCTATGTATTGTTCACTTTTTTTTAATTAATTTTTATTGGAGTATGGTTGCTTTACACTGTTGTTTTAGCCTCCAAGGCACAACAAAATGAATCAGCCATACACATACAGATATCCCCTCCCTTTTGGACTTCCCTTCCATTTAGGTTACCTCAGTGCATTAGGTAGAGTTCCCTGTACTCTACAGTATGTTCCCATCAGTTGTCTATTTTATACATAGTATCAATAATGTATATTTGTCAATCCCAGTCTCTCAATTCCTCCCACCCCACCCCTTTCCCCCTGGGTGTCCATACATTTGTTCTCTATGTCTGTGTCTCTATTTCTGCTTTGCAAATAAGATCATCTATACCATATTTCTAGACTCCACATATATGCGTTGCTATACTGTCTTTGCTTTTCTCTTTCTAGCTTCACTCTGTATGACACTCTCTAGGTCCATCCATGTCTCTACAAATGATCCAATTTTATTCCTTTTTATGGCTGAGTAATATTCCATTGTATATATGTATGACATCTTTATTCATTCATCTGTCGATGGGCATTTAAGTTGCATCCATGACGTGGCTATTGTAAATAGTGTTTCAATGAACAATGGGGTGCATGTGTCTTTTTGAATTATGGTTTTCTCTGGGTATGCCCAGGAGTGGGATTGCTGGATCATATGGTAGTTCTATTTTTAGTCTTTTAAAGAACATCCATACTGTTCACCATAGTGGCTGGCTGTAACAATTTACATTCCCACCAACAGTGCAAGAGGATTCCCTTTTCTCCACACCCTCTCCAGCATTTACTGTAGATTTTTTGATCATGGCCATTCTGACTGGTATGAGGTGATACCTCATTGTAGTTTTGATTTGCATTTCTCTAATGATTAGTGATGTTGAGCATCCTTTCATGTGTTGGTTGGCAATCTGTATATCTTCCTTGGAGAAATGTCTGTTCAGGTCTTCTGCCCATTTTGGGATTGGGTTGTTTGTTTTTTTGATATTGAGCTGCATGAGCTGCTTGTATATTTTGGAGATTAATCCTTTGTCAGTTGCTTCATTTGCTAATATTTTCTCCCATTCTGAGGGTTGTCTTTTGGTCTTGTTTATGGTTTCCTTTGCTGTGCAAAAGCTTTGAAGTTTCATTAGGTCCCGTTTATTTTTGTTCTTATTTCCATTTCTCTAGGAGGTGGGTCAAAAAGGATCTTGCTGTGCTGTGATTTATGTCATAGAGTGTTCTGCCTACGTTTTCCTCTAAGAGTTTTATAGTGTCTGGCCTTACATTTAGGACTTTAATCCATTTTGAATTTATTTTTGTGTATGGTGTTAGAGAGTGTTCTAATTTCATTCTTTTACATGTACCTGTCCAGTTTTCCCAGCACCACTTATTGAAGAGGCTGTCTTTTCTCCATGCTATATTCTTGCCTCCTTTATCAAAAATAAGGTGACCTTATGTGCATGGGTTTATCTGTGGGCTTTCTATCCTGTTCCATTGATCTGTATTTCCATTTTTGTGCCAGTACCATACTATCTTAATTACTATAGCTTTGTAGGATAGTCTGAAGTCCAGGAGCCTGATTCCTGCAGCTCCATTTTTCTTTCTCGATATTGCTTTGGCTGTTTGGCGTATTTTGTGGCTCCAATACAAATTGTTATTCCTAGGTATTTTATTCTTTTTGTTGCAGTGGTAAATGGGATTGTTTCCTTAATTTCTCTTTCTGTTCTTTGTTGTTAGTGTATAGGAATGCAAGAGATTTCTGTTTATTAATTTTGTATCCTGCAACTTTACCAAATTCATTGATTAACTCTAGTTTTCTTGTGGCATCTTTAGGATTTTCTGTGTATGGTATTATGTCATCTGCAGTGACAGTTTTACTTCTTCTTTTCCAATTTGGATTCCTTTTATTTCTTTTTCTCTGATTGCCATGTCTAGGACTTCCAAAACTGTTGAATAATAGTGGGAAGAGTTGACATCCTTGCCTTGTTCCTGATCTTAGAGGAAATGCTTTCAGTTTTTCACCATTGAGAATAATGTTTGCTGTGGGTTTGTCATATATGGCCTTTATTATGTTGAGGTAGGTTCCCTCTATGCCCACTTTCTGGAGAGTTTTTATCTTAAATGGGTGTTGAATTTTGTCAAAAGCTTTTTCTGCATCTATTGAGATGATCATATGGTTTTATTCTTTAATTTTTTAATATGGTGTATCACACTGATTGATTTTCATATATTGAAGAATCCTTCCATCCCTGGAATAAATCCCACTTGATCATGGTGTATGATCCTTTTAATGTGTTGTTGGATTCTGTTTGCAAGTGTTTTGTGGAGGATTTTTGCGCCTGTGTTCATCAGTGATATTGGCCTGTAGTTTTCTTTTTTGTGTGATATATTTGTCTGGTTTTGGTATCAGGGTGATGGTAGCCTTGTAGAATGAGTTTGGGAGTGTTCCACCCTCTGCAGTTTTTTGGAAGAGTTTGAGAAGGATAGGTGTTCACTGTTCTCTAGATGTTTGATAAAATTCACCTGTGAAACCATGGTCCTGGACTTTTGTTTGTTGGAAGATTTTTAACCACAGTTTCAATTTCATTACTTGTGATTGGTCTGTTCATATTTTCTATTTCTTCTTGGTTCAGTCTTGGAAGGTTGTACTTTTCTAAGAATTTTTCCATTTCCTTCAGGTTGTCCATTTTGTTGGCATATAGTTGCTTGTAGGACTCTCTTACGATCATTTGTATTTCTGTGGTGTCAGTTGTAACTTCTCCGTTTTCATTTCCACTTTTACTGATTTGAGTCCTCTCCCTTTTTTTCTTAATGAATCTGGCTAAAGATTTATCAATTTTGTTTAAAGAAGAACCAGCTCAAAGAACCAGCTTTTAGTTTTATTGATCTTTGCTATTATTTTCTTCATTTCTGTTTCTTTTTTTTCTCCTCTGATGTTTATGATTTCTCTCCTTCTACTAACTTTGGATTTTGTTTGTTCTTTCTATAGTTGCTTTTGGTGTAAGGTTAGGTTGTTTATTTGAGACTTTTCTCATTTCTTGAGGTAGGATTGTATTGCTCTAAACTACCCTCTTAGAACTGCTTTTGTTGTATCCCATCGGTTTTGGGTCATTTTTATTTCCTTTCAGTCGGGTTTTATTAAATTCTTCTATATGAATATGTAGTCTAATCCACATATATGAATTCCAGAGAACTAGAAGACATCAAAAGTTTCTATTTATTCTTTTTGGTGGTTTGAAAATTTGCATCAGACTCAACTCCTGAGTCATTCTTCTGGAAGTAAAAAAGTCCAAGGCTAGGGCGTAGGTACAGAAGAACACACAGAGAGAATTAACATTTGTTGAATGCTTGTTAATATGTATACCGTTTTTAGTGCTTTAGATGTATGATGTAATTTAATCCTCATAATAACTCTATGAAAGAAAATAACTCTATGAGTTATTGTTACTATTGTCATCCCCATTTTATAGGTGAGAAACTGAGGCTCAGAAATTACCTTAGCTTGTTCAAGGTCACACAGCTAGTAAATGGTACAGTGAGGATTTAAAACCAGGTTGTCTGGCTCCAGAACCCCAAGTCTTAATATATGGCAACAAGAGCACTTTGCTTGCTCCAGATGCATACATTTCACTGATATGTTTTCCTAACTACCTCACAGTCTAAACTGAACTTACTTTTCCCAAATCTGTTTATTCTCTTGTAGAGTTTGCCTGAGTGAATGTGCCACTATTTATATAGTCAACTTTGGAATAATTGGAAATTCCTTTCTCTTATGCACCCTTCCCAATCTGTTCAGTCACAGAAAACTATAGCGTCTTAACATTATTTGCATCTGTCCCAATCTCTCCATTCCTATTACGGTTGTGTTGGTTCAGCCCCCGTCTTTTCCACCTGGATCACTGCAACAGGCCACAGACATATCTCCTTTCTTGAATTTGGCCTACCTTTAAATCTGTTTTCTGTACTGGTGGTGTAAGAGTGATGGTTCTAAAACACAAGCCTGACTATGTGACTCCCATTTATTATCTTCTAATAGTTCTTTCTAACTTTTAGGATAAAGCTTAAAATGTTTGGCTTAACCCACAAGATTGAAGTGAATTTCTGCCTAGCTGGAGAGCCTCATCCAATGTACTGTTCCACTGGCACCTTTTCTGGCTAGGAATAGTAGTACTCCTTTCTTTATTACAAAATAGTTTCACATCTCTGTGTTCTATATCCTGGTATCTCTGCTGGGATTACCCTTTCTTCTTCCATTTTTCACTTAGGCTTTTAGAATTCGGTTCAGGCATAAGATAACTTTTCATACCCAAGTCTAGAAACATTCATCTCTGTCAAATTTCATTTAACTGGATTTAACCCACTCTCTCCCTTTTTGAATACTGATTCTTTATCTTACATATTCTGTTGTCCTTGAACTTTCTGTTATTACCTTCTTTCTCAGTTCCTTTCATTTCTGTCTTAAGCTTTCTCACCAGGTTTATAACATTCTCTTGAGAAAGCCCCAGCTACCCAAACTTCAAAACTGTGATATTCAATCCTGGCCTTTTTTTTTTTTTTTTTACAGAATTATTTCTTCCACTTTTCTCATTTTCAGAACAATCACCAATTTCTTCTTTAAAAAAAATGAAAAATCTTTTAGTTTTTTCCTGATTATAAGAATAATGTAGCTTTATTGTTAAAAACAATAGGAAAATTTTATCACAAAGAAAAAATAAATATCATCTATTATCCTACTCCCCAGAGATGAGAAGTCTTAATATTTTGGTATTTTCCCCTTTAAACCAATTTTCTATATATGTGCATGAACATTTGCATGTACATGTGTGTATGTATGTACATACACATACACACTGCAGAGTTGTATTACCTGTTACCTACTCAGCACCTCCACTTGGATGTATAATAGGCATATGAAACTTAACTTTCCAAAATAACACTCTTAATCTTTCTCTTTGTACCTCTAAACTTGCTCTTCCTGCCTTTTTCCCCATTTCAGAAAATGTCAACTCCATCTTTCTAGTTGCTCAGCTCAAAAACCTCAGAGTCATCCTTAACTTGTAATTTTCTTTCACACCCCATAACTAATCCTTTAGCAGATCTTGTTGACTCTGCCTTCAAAATATGCCCAGAATCTAATCATGTCTTACCACCTCCATGCCTACCACCCTAGCTCTAGCAATCTCTTACTTCAGTTATAACAGCCTGGTAACAGGTCTCCTTTCTGCCCTTGCTTTCCTTTAGTCTGTTTTCAAAAAAATATATCAGATTGGTATTTTAAAAATGTAAGTCAGATCATGTCATTCTTCAGAATTCTCTAATGACCTCCCATTTCATTCAGAGTAAAAACTAGAGTCCTTTAAGGACTTGTGAACCTCTACATCATTTGGCTCCCTACTGTATTCCTCTTGCTATGCTCTTCCTGCTGTTTAGCTCTTCTCTAGTTATACTGGCCTCCTTGCTGACTCCCAATACTCCAAGCATTTCCCACCCCTTCAAAGCTTTTGCCTCTGCCTGGAGTGATTTCCTCTCAGATAACCATATGGCTTATTCCCCTGTCTTCACATTTCTGCTCAGATTTCACTTCATCAGCAAGGGATTACCTGAACAACTTATATAAAAGAGCATGTCTCCTCCACTCCTTTGTCCCTTTTCCCAGACCCTGCTTTATTTTTCTCCACAGAACTTAATTCCATCTGACATTGTAAATATATACTTTTTTACCATCTGACATTCTCAATATATACTTCTTTATTTATTCATTTCTTGTCTTTACCACCCCAGCACCACCTGGGTGCACTACAATGTTGCTTTTATCAGTTATTAAGAGAAGACTATTTGAAATCTCCAACACTAATTGTGGATTTGTCTTTCTCTTTAAAGTTCTTTCATTTTTCCTTCATATATTCTGAAGCTGTTATTAGATGCATAAATGTTTAGGATTGTAATGTCCTTTTGGTGAATTTACACCTTTGTCATTATAAAATGACTTTTTAAATATTCTTGGTTATATTCTTTGCTCTGAAGTGTACTTTTTTGATATTATATAGTCACCTCAGCTTTCTTTTGATTAGTGTTAACATGATATATCTTTCTTCTTCCTTTTATTTTTAACCTATTTGTGTCTTTATGGAGAAAGTGGGTTTCTTGTTGTTAGCATATGGTAGTATCTTCCTTTTCTATCAAATCTGACAATCTGACTTTTAATTGTGGTGTTAAGATTGTTAATATTTAATTGGAACTATTGGCATTCATGGATTTAAATCTACTGTATTATTGTGTGTTTAATTTTTACCTTATCCATTCTTTGTAGCCATCTTTCCTCTTTTTCTCCTGTCTTTAGAATTAAATTTTAAAATTCCTATTTATCTCCTTTGTGGGCTTATTTAGCTACAACTTGTTGTTATGTTAGTGATTGTTTTAGGGTTTAAAGTATAATATTTAGCTTATCACAGTCTACCTTCAAGTGCTATTATGTCATTTTATATGTCCTATAAGAACCTTACAAGAGTATACTTCTGTTTCTTCCCTCCTGGCCTTTGTGATATTGTTGCCATACATTTTACTTCTGTGTTACATATTACATTGTTATTCTGGCTCTAAATAGTCAATTGTTTCTTTAAAGAGATTTAAATAATCCGAATAATGTCTTTTATCTTTACCCCTTTAGTTACCATCTCCAGTGCCCTTTGTTCCTTTGTATAGCTCTGTATTTCCATGTATATCATTTTCCTTCTACCTGAAAGAGATATTTTAACATTACTTTTACTGCTGGTCTGATGTTGAATCCTTTAAGTTTCTGTAATGTTTAAAAAAGTCTTTGGGGTTCCCTGGCGATCCAGTGGTTAGGACTTGGCGCTTTCACTGCTGTGGCCCTGGGTTCAATCCCTGGTCAGAGAACTCAGATCCCACAAGCTGTGCAGCACAGCCAAAATTTAAAAAAAAGTCTTTATTTCACCTTCATATTTGAAAGATATCTTTGCTAGTATAAAATTCTAGGTTGATACTTTTGTTTTCTTTTGGTACCTTAAAGAGGTTTTTTTACTGTCTTCTGGATTGCGTTGTTTCCTGTGAGAACTCTGTTGTCAGTATTCGTTTCACTGGACCTATTGTGTCTTTTTTCTCTGGCCGCTTTTTACATTTTCTCTTTATCATTTGCTTTTAATTTGATTATGATGTATATTGTTGTAGTTTTCTTCATATTTCTTTTGCTTGGAGTTCATTGAGCTTCTCAAGTTTGTGGGTTTATTGTTTTCATGAAATTTGAAAATTTGTGGTCTTTATTTATCTTTAAATATCTTTTCTGTCACCTGAGTTATATTATTCTGGAACCCCAATTATATGTATATTAGGCCACTTGAAGTTTCATACAGATCATCTAAAGAAATTATTATTATTCTTTTAGTTTTTGGTAATTATTTTAATATAATAAATATCCT
>NW_020172371.1:391705-449137 GCF_003031525.2 Neophocaena asiaeorientalis asiaeorientalis | reverse complement strand
TATCCTGTGTTTTGACTATGTCTTAAGATATACATATTAAGGCATCTTTAATTTTTTAGTGTCTCAGCAGATGAAGTTAATTCACCATTATCACCCCTCACATGGCAGGTAAGAAGAAATTAAATTACTGTTATATCTAATATTTTGTTCTCATTTATTTAGTTAAAAGAAATTATTTTATTACAGCCCTTAGAAAGTCAAAAGGATCAAATAGATGAACAACAGTGGCCAGAATCTCAGCCTATAATCTGGCAGAGTGAAGAAAGGAGGCGGAGCAAACAGATTAGAAAAGAATATTTCAAGGTACTTTATTAAGTTTTAAAATTTACTCTTTAATTATTAGTTTTGACTTTATCCATTTTGTTTTACATTAATATGACAGAATATAACTCTCTAGTTAGGTATAGTAGATGTGTTATTTTATCTTGATTTCCTACATGTATGTGGTATACATATATGAGCCAGTTATTTCCATAAAATTTTAGTAATTCAAAATAATTAAGAGTAGATCAGTGTGAATTGTGATTTGCCAGATACTTTACAAGAAACATGAATGTTTGCTACACTGCTAGTTGTAGCAATATGTAATAGTATTTTAAAAGAATTGCCCAAAAAAGGTCTTTCATTGGATCTGTTTCAGTAAAGAGTTGACACATTTTTACAATTAGCATTTAACTGTTTCTATGTAAATAAATGCTATTTACATGATTCTAAAAATGCCTGAAAGCATTTTCCCCCATTTTCTTTTCTTATTACCTTAATATATTTCTTAGGATGGCATTTTATCTTAGATAAATTAAAAGCTCAGACCATCTGAATTATCTCAAATTTCTAGTTAGAAGGGTTTTAATGAAATTTCATTGTGTACACCTTTGTAAATATTGTAATATTGTCTAATTTGTGATTAAGGTCTGCTGTATTTGTAGTGGCCAGTCATTAGAACTGGAGTAATCTTCAATACTAGTTAGAATTTGTTATTGGAATTTCTGACTCAGTGCAACCAAGCTCCTGCTCTATGCATAGCAAATTTTATTGTTTGTGTGGACCTTTTCTATTTCCCAAAACCTAATTTTTATCTAATAATAAATACATATCTAAATACATGTTCTAGGTTAAATTATAGGTAATTTGAAGTTTATATCACTAATAAATACGATTATATTTCATGCTTTTCTCAGTTTGGTAAAAGTGGGTCTCTATGCACATTGATCAGTTTCCTTATTATGGGAGTGTAACATACATTTGGAAGTAGTATCATATGACCAAAGCAAAAATGTTATATGTCTTAGTCTGTGATAAGTTTACTCCTTCAACAAATAATTACTGAATCCTTTTAATGAGCCTTATGTTACCTGGTCAATATGAGAGATAATGAAGAAATTAAAAGACATAGGGAAAAAAGGAAAGACATTCTTAGCAGAACCCTGGTCAGTACCCTTTACAAATCTTCAGTTATATTTGCATTCTGGCATTTATTAATTTGTAAGTCCCCTCTTTTAGTTTATGGCACTTGAACAAACTCACTAAAGAAAATTTGTTAACAGATAAAACTTAATGAATAACTGATGATGTGGTAGAAATTTTAGTATTTCTAACTAATAAAAGAGATTTGATATTTATTTGATCTATTAGTATAGTAAAAGCATACAAATTCTGACTGTTTTTCAAAATACTTACATGGCACTTAGTAAGAAGTAAGTGCATTTATTGTCATTCCTATTTTATAGATGGGGAAATTAAGGCACAAAGAGGCTAAGTAAAATGCTTCAAGCCACTTAGCTAATAAGCAGCTGAGTCAAGACTTGAACCGAGAACCTATGCTGTGCTGCCTGTTGATCTGCTGTGGATAGCCTAATAGCAAATGAACACACTTTCAGATAAATACAGTTTTATTGTCTTTTAAATATTTTATTGTAACTCAAGTAAACTTCTCAGTAAAGTCTTAATAGAAGCCTCAGTGAACCTTTAAAAAATAGTTATTTGATTTAATAGTATCATTTGTTGATAAATATTTTATTTTTTATGGCTTAAGTATACCTTCCATAATATTGCTATTTTTTAAGTTGCTAAGAGATCAAAGGAGATAATATTTGAAGAGTCCATAATCATCATTCAACAAATGTTAATTTCTACTATAGTTAATAAAGTAGGTGCAAAGATAAGCTTCAGTAACTGGGAATGTTTTAAGGAGACATGTAGTTCTCCTCAATAGTCAGAAGATGTCAGTGTTAGGACACTGTAAAAAAATAAAGTCAACAGTTTTTTCCAGAGGTGTTAAAAAAAAATTATAAAACTGAGATACTACTCTCTAAGTGAAGTCAAAATGGTTATTCAGATTTGCCAGTATTTTCATGATTAAAATATTATCTATGAAAAAAAATATTATCTATGAAGTGTCTTTCTTTCAAAAAGAAAATTTCTCTTAATCACTTATCTCAAGAATAAAAAGGCTTATTCATAAGATAATAGTATTGAACTTAATTTGGATTTATAGTTAAAGTATACTACTCTAGAGATATATATCAGATTATCACTAAGCTCACTCAGTGATGGCTCCTTTAGCTTTGCTTTGTTATGAAACATACAGACCTTTTGTGCAACTTTATCCTAACATATATAAATGACTGAACCACAGGATTTCTTTGTTTGTGTCCCATGGTAAATTATTCATGATGCTGTTATTTAGAAGATTTATTGAAAGTGTGTGTGTGTGTGTGTGTGTGTGTGTGTGTGTGTGTGTGTGTGAAATCTAGCTCTCCAGTTTCATAGTTGCTAGGACTGATTTTGGGAGGTATGTTTTTCAGGTAAGCCCCTGAAACTAAATTTTAAAAAGTTTCAACATAATTGGCCAGAGTATGTGAGTAAGAAGGTAATTTAGGTCAGATTATATAAGTAAATCATTGTAGGAGAGTTATATTAACTCTTTTAGACTCCCCGCCGCTCTTGCGTAGATTACTATTCTAGTAAATAAAATTTAATGTCATTGTTGCTGAAGTAAAATCACTGCATTTCTCAGAGTGAAGGTATTCCAGAAAATACATTACTTTATTAAAAATTGTAAGGCCAGCAGGTCCGGGGAAGGGCCCAGGGAGCCAGACGGAACCCCCGCCAAAGTGGCTGATGCAACCGACACCTGACATTGCCACAACACCCGAGAGATTACCAAAAAAGGGCTGCTTCACACAGCAAGCACCTCCCCTGCGTCCGCCCCTATAAATTTTGTTTGTGCCCGCACCCGGGTGCGACTTCTCTGGCCCCTTTCTCTCGGACCAGTGAACCTCGCCCAGGAGCGTTCCCAAATAAAGCTTGTTTAAGCTCTCCTCTGTTTTTGGTGCCGTTCCTTACAAAAATCTTTTACAGAAATTTATTAATATCATTTGAATAAGATATACAACAAAGTATGAAAATCTAACCTTTTTTCGACAATGTTCAATGTAAATTAGTAGCTTTAATTTCTTGTAAGAATGACAACACAAATTTCTAAATGCGTTTGATGATTCATTTCTAAATAAAGTTAAAAAACATCAGAATAACTATACCAAATTAGTTTTAAGGCTTATTTGATTTATTTAAATGCCATATATATTTGTCATCAAATGTATCTCACTACTTTTGTGATAAAACATTATAATGACTCTTAAAATACATATCTGATTTCATAAATATAGTACAATATTTTAACTTAATGGCTAACCCCAAGGAAAATATTTTTGTATATTTTCTCTGACCATGGTTAATTTTATACCGGAATAGGGAAGCCAACTGGGCTTCTGAAATAACCTGATTTGTTCTGAGTCAGAGTTTGTGCACAAGTACTGTCCCTTCTGTGAAATTAATATAAGCTTCAGAGATGAACTGATCTTTGTGTTTCTGAACAGGCCTTTATTGTAGTATTTGAATTTAGATATAATAAAACTTCAGTTATTCCAACTAATGTTAACTGACAGCTGAGTTGAATTAGTAAGAAGTTGGACTTATAGAATATTTAAAAATCTGTGTATATATTCTGATTTGGATTTTAGGACCTTTAAATATGTGCAGTAATGCAAAACTAAGTATCTTCCTAAGTTTTCATGTATAATGGATATTTTAAATTAGAATAGCAGTTGAGTAATAATAATACAAGTCTCATTATCTAAGTTCTCGACTGTATCATCCTCTGTTTCTTTCCTTTATCAATTATCCGTTCAGTCTTCTATGTCCTTTCTCTTTACCTTCCATCTTATAAATGTGCTCAGACCTCTACCATTATCCCTGATTCCCCTTTCAGCTGTTGCCTTATCTCTTTGTTTTCTTCTAGGGCCAAACTTGCCATTTCTAGATCTGCAGTTTCCGATCACTCCTTAACCCACTGCAGTCTGTCTTTTACCTCCATTTCTCCATGGAAATAGCCCCTCACTAGAGCCTAACATGTACCTACTAATGGCAAAATCTAGTGTAGCATTTGACAGTGATGACCACATCTTTCTTCTCAAAACTCCTTGCTTGGTTTCTGCCTCATTTTCCTTCCCTGATTCTTCTTTTTTCTTTTTGATGCTCCTGGCTAACTTTTCTTCTGATTTTTCTTCTGCTTGTTTTTAGGGGTCTCATCTTTTGTTACTCTCTCTGAAGCTTTTATGATTCCAGATGTCTCATATTCTCCTGGGTCTAAAGTTACATCTCACAACTTTTTTTTCCTGTTCTCTGTACCTGTGTTTCTAATTGTCTGGATGCCATGTTTTTCAAATCAATATGTCTCCCCTTCCTGCCGCACCACGATGGAACTTGCTCCTCCTCTCTGTTCTTTATTTTAGTTAGTAGTAGTATTACCCACCCAGTTCTCTAAGCTCTATACCTCAATCCTCCTTGATTTTGCTTTCTTTCTTTCTTCTTACCTTATTGGTCATCAGGATGCTAATTATGCATCTTTCTCCAATTCATTACCTCTTCTCCATATCTACTGCCCTTGCTTTTGTTGGAACCCTCATTCTTTCTTGTCTGGGCAATTGTAATAACTTCTTAATGGTCCCCCTTTCTCTAGTTTCACGGTCCTTAGAGAAATCCCTGGCTTAAAATTCTTTATTGGCTCCCCATTATAAATTACATAAAATTTGGACTTTTAAAAAACTTCACAGCCATCCTTACCTACTTCTTTAAGTTTTATTACCTGCCACAATTCACTCGTTACTAGCTACTCTTTTTTACATAGGCTGAGCTTTTTTATTCCTTTGTGCTTTCCTTCTTCTGAGCATGCACATTCTTTTATTCCTGAAAAATCCCTACTAATCATTTAAGATTTAGGGATGAGAGTATAGCATAGTGGTTAAGAGCTTTGACCTCAGAAATCAAACCACTTTGGTTCCAGTCCTTACTTAGATATCTACTAACTGAGTGACTTTGGCAAATTATCTAATCTTGCTGAGCTTATTATTATTTTTTTTTATCTTCAGATGACTCTAATAGTATCTTCCTTCATAGGATTATTATAACTACTGAATTATTTAATAATATAAAGTGCTTAGAACAGCACTTGCCACAGAGTATACACTAATAAATATTAGCTTATTATTCACTAAAATGTCATTCTTTTGTTTTTCTACCAGTCATCTTTTTTTAAATAAATTTATTTATTTTATTTATTTATTTTTGGCTGTGTTGGGTCTTCGTTGCTATGCACGGGCTTTCTCTAGTTGTGGCGAGTGGGGGCTACTCACTGAGGTGGCTTCTCATTGAGGAACATGAGCTATTGGTGCCTGGGCTTCAGTAGTTGTGGCACATGGGCTCAGTAGTTGTGTCTCGTGGGCTCTAGAGTGTAGGCTCAGTGGTTGTGGCACACGGGCTTAGTTGCTCCGTGGCATGTGGGATCTTCCCGGACCAGGGCTCGAACCTGTGTGCCCTGCACTGGCAGGCGAATTCTTAACCACTGCACCACCAGGGAAGTCCCTACCAGTCATCTTTTTTCAGATGTTAATTCTCAATTAGGATATGAAAGGACTCAGCAAAGATCAGGGCTGCTGGGCAAAGAAGGTCATGGTCAGGAATGCAGACTGCGTCCTCCTTTTCAGTGGTACTTGCATAACTGCTCATGTTTGAGTTCCTTGTAAGAAAGGCAGTAGTTGAAAAGCACATAAGCATGGAAAGTCCAGTGAAATACTTGTAATACTCATAGTAACCTCTTTGAAACTCTCCAGCAGTGCCTTTAGGGGTGAAATCCTGCATCAGTATCAAGCTTGGGCAGCTCCCCTGTTTTGACATCCATGAGTTTCTTCGCCTTCACTAGTATGCCTGATGCCATCTTGGGGTCCTGGTGTCCAACTGTCTAAATGTCACTTTTTTGTTGAAGTAGAACAAGAACAAGTGTCATCAGTGACCTTGTGCCTAAGGATGGCAAATAGGTTTATTCGCACATGCCAACTCTATTCAGTGGCTACCTGGAACATTGGATTGAAAGTATATTGAGGCTATGTCTGGAATCAGCTGGAAAGAGCACTTTGGTAGATTAGTGATAGTTGTCATAAGTCATAGGAGAGACAGTGGAGGAATTTAGGTCTTGTATTTGTCATCCCTAATGCTGCTCATCCTCCAGTTTGTGGTTGAGCTATCAGGTAGGTTATCTATTTTTCCAAGAGTTATGGAAGATAATGCTGCATAAGTAAAAGGGGCTATTAACTAGAACCTTGAATGCCAGGCAGAGAAATTTGGACATAATCTGAAAGTTAGGTTTTTTCAACAGAAGAGTCATGAGTTGCATGTAGTATTTTGAAAAGGTCAATCTGCCACTGATTTGCAGGATAATTACCGGCGAGGAGGAATCAGAAGAACTTTAGTGGTTGTCATAACTGTATTTCCTTGATTTCCTGCTCCTAAAAACAAGCACTGTTTTTACATTCTAGAATTTGTGATAGTAAGCATATTACCTCTGTGCCTTAGTATAAAATGGAGATAATATTGGGTTGGCCAAAAAGTGCCTTTGGTTTTTAATTTAAAAAAAAAGACACAGTTTTCATTTTCACCAAGAACTTTATTGAACAACATATTCACTCTTTTGTTCCACTACTTTTTCCCATTTTTCAGGCAACTTCATAATTCCATCTTCCCAAAACTTTTTGTCTTTTTGAGCAAAGAACTGTTCCAGGTGCCTTTTACAGTTTTCCAGGGAATTGAAATTTTTTTCGTTAAGAGAATTTTGTAAAGACCTAAATAAATGGAAACCCAAAGGTGCAATGTCTGAATATGGCGGATGAATCAGAACTTCCCAGCCAAGCTGTAACAGTTTTCGCCTGGTCATCAAAGAAACATGGGGTCTGGCGTTATCCTGATGGAAGATTATGCGTTTTCTGTTGACTAATTCTGGACGCTTTTCATTGAGTGCTGCTTTCAGTTGGTCTAAGTGGGAGCAGTACTTGTTGGAATTAATCGTTTGGTTTTCCGGAAGGAGCTCATAATAGAGGACTCCCTTCCAATCCCACCATATACACAACATCACCTTCTTTGGTTGAAGACCAGCCTTTGGCATGGTTGGTGGTGTTTCATTTTGCTTGCCCCATGATCTCTTCCATTCCACATTATTATACAGTATCCACTTTTTATCTCCTGTCACAATTTGTTTTAAAAACAAAACTTTTTCGTTACGTTTAAGTAGAGAATCGCATGCAGAAATACGGTCAGGAAGGTTTTTTTCACTTAAGTTACGTGGAACCCAAACATCAAAGCGATTAACATAACCAAGTTGGTGGAAATGATTTTCAACACTTGATTTGGATATTTTGAGTATGTCAGCTATCTCCTGCGTGGTATAACGTTGAGTGTTCTCAGTTAATGTCTCAATTTGATTGCTATCAACTCCAATTGGCCTACCCGACTGTGGAGCATCGTCCAGCAAGAAATCTCCAGCACAAAACTTCGCAAACCATCGGCAGGCGGACTCTCAACCACTGTGCCACCAGGGAAGCCCTGTTCCATCTTTAATATTAAAATGGCTATACAAAAATTTAACAATTTTGATAAGTCTTTTTTAAAATGCAAGCTGATATGACAGCTGTCACATACAATCTAACAAAATTGTTTTGAATGAAGTTAAAGACAACTAAGTGCTGCTAGAGCCATCTTGCAGAAAAAACTGAATGAACCTTTTGGCCAACCCAATACTATTTACCTCAGGGTTGTTAAGAATATTAAATGGGTTCATACATGTAACACACTTCAATCAGTGCACGGTGTATAGTAAGCACTGGTGTAAGTGTTATTATCACTGTTACTGTTATTGTATAGTCAATATATACATTTAATGTAGTATTTTTTTAACCTAAAATCAGTAGGTTTCTTAAAAATGGATGACATTTTTGAATGGTGAGATTACAGGCTAGGCGTGAGATAGTGGGGCCTAGAATAGAATAATATTTGAGAGAATTCAGAAGAAGTAAGTCTGAGGGAGATCACAGAAAGAATTGACTTCTTGATGTTTTGTAAATAGCGGATTAAGAAAAAGGAGGATTTAAGACAGCACTCAGATAGCAAACCTGAATGAATGGGAAATGGATTGGTTTAGGAAGGAAATGTTACTTGATGTATGTACTTAGAACAATGCCTTGCACATAGAAAGTACTGTTTTGTGTTAGCTATTAGTAAGTAGTAGGACTGTTAAACTGGTTATGTAATTACACAGTTTATTTATCTTTACATATAATTTACATTCTATATATACTTTAGATAATTTAATAAAAGTACCAAAATGTGAATAAACCTCATATATAATTTACTACTTAGAGAATTTATTTGTTCAAGGAAAAATAAAATAATGTGATTTAAATATTTTTCAGTATAAATCATCAAGGAAGAGTTCAAGTGGCAATGAAAACGATGAGGTGAGAAAACAGGGTAATATTAGCAATTGTTTAAAATATTTACTTTCACATGTAGTTGGCTCAGTCAGAGTAAAATGTAATTCATCTTTCAGTTTGTTATTGATTTAATGCACAAGTTTTCTCCAATAATATAAACTGAGCATCGTTAGACAATTATTAATTTAATCATGTAATTTCCATCTGTCCTTTGTAGTTCAGCTTTAGAATTTTGTTAACATTCATCTTGAAACTAATTAATTTAAAATTTTTACATTTTCCTATATTTTATCTTCTTAAATCAACCTGGTGGTCAATTGAGATTTTTCCTTTGGAATTTGTTAATCTCTTTTCACAGCTCTGTATACTATTTCAACACTTAAAATTAGATTTCTACAGTTTGTGCATTACTATAAATTTTTCTACCTCATCATTTTAAGCTGTACAGCAGCCTGGCATTTTTGAAATGATACAGTCTCATCACCATGAATACTTAAGCTTTGTGTATTTTTGTTTGGAAGGATTGGTAATTCATTTGATGTTGGATACTTGGCAGGGTTTCTGAAAACTTTAATTTTAGGAAATGGAATCACCAAAAAAACGTTTGTTGTACCTGAGCTAGAAGTTCAGCTTGGATATTTTCCCTGTCCCTTTATATATTATATCCACTTTGATCCTGCCTGCTTCAATATCTAATCAGTTACCAAAACCTTTTTTTTTTTGATACAGAAATATTCTGAATACATTCCCCACCTGCATTTCTGCTCTGGCACAGGCCCTCCTCATTTCTTGCCTGTATTACTGCAATAGCATCCTTGATCTTCTCCCTTTCTCCAGTCCATTCACCTCTCTGCTGCAAATGATTGTTTCAAAGAACACAAATATGATCAGGCCATTCCCTTGCTTAGAAAACTTCACTGTCTCCTCATCACTTAGAAGGTAAATTCAAGGTCCTCCTTCATTAAGCTCCTGCTTACCACATCAGCCTCAACTCACGATTTGCCTTCCTTTCACCATACTGTCCAAAAATGTGGAATTACAAGGTTTTCTGCACTCATCCTTACATTTATTGCTTTTTTTAAAACATTTTTATTGGAGTATAATTGCTTTACAATTATATGTCAGTGCTACTCTCTCACTTCATCCCAGCCTCCCCTTCCCCTTCCCTACGTCCTCAAGTCCATTCTCTACGTCTGCGTCTTTATTCCTGTCCTGCCTCTAGGTTCTAAAGAAACATTTTTTTATTCCATATATATGTGTTAGCATACGGCATTTGTTTTCTCTTTCAGACTTACTTCACTCTGTATGACAGTCTCTAGGTCCAGCCACCTCACTATAAATAGCTCAATTTCGTTTCTTTTTATGGCTGAGTAATATTCCATTGTATATATGTGCCACATCTTCTTTATCCATTCATCTGATGATGGACACTTAGGTTGTTTCCATCTCTGGGCTATTGTAAATAGTGCTGCAATGAACATTGGTGTACATATGATTTTTGAATTATCGTTTTCTCAGGGTATATGCCCAGTAGTGGAATTGCTGGGTCATATGGTAGTTCTATGTGTAGTTTTTTAAGGAACCTCCATACTGTTCTCCACAGTGGCTGTATCAATTTACATTCCCACCAACAGTGCAAGAGTGTTCCTCATGACATTTTTTTTCTTATATTCCATATATATGTGTTAGCATACGGTATTTGTCTTTCTCTTTCTGACTTACTTTACTCTGTATGACAGACTCTAGGTCCATCCACCTCAGTACAGATAACTCAATTTCATTTCTTTTTATGGCTGAGTAATATTCCATTGTATATATGTGCCACATCTTCTTTATCCATTCATCTGTCAATGGACATTTAGGTTGCTTCCATGTCCTGGCTGTTATTACTTCTGTGCCTTTGTCCTTGTTGTCCTCTCATCTTGGAATATTGTTAAACATCTACTCAGTTTTTTAGTTTCTCAGGAAACTTGATTTTATCCACCACCCCCACTGTTTCCCCAAGTGCCCCTTATCTGTGCCTCATAATATATCATGCATAGCTCTATCCTTATACTGAAAAGATTGTACTACCCATGTAAATGAATCTGTTTTCACCCTAGACTGAGAGATCCTTGAGTGGATGATATTTTACTAAATTTCAGTGTTCTCAGTGTCTAGCACCAGTGTCTGACATATAGTAGATAGTAATCATTTGTTGATGATGAATACATGTCCTCTTTGGTATGCATATTCAAGATTAAATGTTAAGAATTTTGTATTTGTTTAGTAGTAGTGGTTGAAAAAACATGGACCATTTAGTAGTATTTTATGCAATTCAATTAATTCTTTGTCATTATTTCTAAGCCTATGTTAGATACACATAATTTTCCAGGTAAATGTTATTATTTGGCGTGATGGAATTTTTGCATGCTTCCATGTACCTGTCTCAGATGGTAACATATTGTTGCCATTTCCCATCAGGAATTAATCTTAACACATGGCTATTTTCTAAGAAATATAGAAAGGTTTTTCATTTGTGATATTTAAAGGAAATACATTTATAAGAAAATATTTGATGTAAGTAGATACTACTTCTAAAACTTTAAAGGGCTTATGAATCACCTGAAATACAGATTCTGATTCATTAGGTCTTGGGTGGGGCCTGAGATTCTGCATTTCTAACAAGCTCCCAGAGGATGCTGATGCTACTGGTCCACAGACCACACTTTGGCAAGGTGGTAGATGGCATTTTCCAGATTCTTCCTTTAGTAGTTAATCAAAAAATTTTCAGTTTTCCTTTTATATGTCTAAATCATCATTCATATTTTAATTTCATCTTTCATCTTCTTGTTTTTATATTTTAGCAAGACAGTGATAATGCTAATATGTCACCACAATCTCCAGTATCATCTGAGGTACAAGTTCTGTTTTTAAATGTGTTTACATAGGTTTCTTTGTCTCTTCTCTCTAACCTCATCTTTCTTTTTTTTAAGTGTAATTTATTCACCCATATTTAAAAATCCATAGTAGGTTAATTTATACAAACCTAGCCTATAAAAAATTCTAAGAACACCATATTTTTGAACAAATATTCATAATCAATATCACTTAAATTAGTTATTGAAAAATGCCTATAGATCACAGAAAATAATTCACTTTATACATTTTTTATGTTTTATAATTCATCCATATTTTGAAATCAATGATAAGAACAGCTTTCAGATTTTAAATTTGAAAAAAGTACTTCAGCATTGTGCAATGGCCTTTGGTTTTTCTCATAACCAGTTAGGTCTGAAAGCAATGCAAGAAAAACTTCCTTTTTCCACGAGAAACATCCCTGTAGTGGGTTGTTCCTATCGACAGGAGGGTACACCTTTCCTAGCATCTTAGACCTAAGGAGGAGCATGGGGAGAAGGGGTAGATGAAAGTTAGAGTTTCTGAGATCTCAACCAAATACTTTGGTGGTTTGAATGATTAACTCTTCTAATTTAGTTAAACCTATTACTTCACAATAAGAGATAAATTAAAAAAATTCTAAACAGTATCTCTTTTACTTCAGATTACTTTAGTATTCTAAAAGTGTATTGGCATTAGTAAATAGATGATTATGTGTTCATTTGGTGAATTCAGAACTTTGTCTAAACGTTTGGATGATCCAAATTCACCATATAACTTTGGTTAATTAGCCAGTATTTCATCTTATATAGGTGGTGTTAATTTTTTAAAAAGCCAGGATTCTTTGTCTATTGTTTTGGGTGAGTTGCATTATAAAACTGTTAAATGGACGTGGACATTAATTTTATAAATATGTTTCTAAATTATTTATATGGCAGGAAAATGATTTGCATTCTTTTAGAAAATAATTTAAATTAGGATATCCTAAAATTAGTCTTTGTCACATGCTTTTGTAAATCCTTTTTTTACTTTCAGTTATAACAAATGTAAGTGCTGCCTTATTTAACTAGGTACTTTATGATTTTATGATCTGTGCTCATGGGGAGAGTATCAGTGCCAGTTTTCTCAAATAAATTATATTGCTTTTATAATACATTTTTCCTTACATTTGGATAAGTGAAAATTTTGTCTGGAAATTCATAACACTTTAACCGAAGTAATCAAGACACACTGAGGCTTGTAGAGGGATAGGGTGGTGAGCATGTATTTTAGAAGCTCAACTGACTTTCAACTTGAATTGCTTATCATATGTTAATCAGAAAATTAAGAGAGTCAACAGAATTCTGATTGTTTTAGTTTCATCTGTGAAAGGAAAATGATAAAAACAATTAGTATAGTGTTTTACTATTAACAAAGTGCTTGCCTATACATTTAAACCTAAGAGCAGTCCCATGAGCTGGGTAGTATCCTCATCATTTTACAGCTGCAGAGACTGATAACTTTTCCTAAAGACTCCAGTCGATAAATGGTAGAGAAGTGACTGAAGCCCAAACTCTGGCTACTTCAGTTGTTGTACAGATTAAATAAGATGCTGCTAAAATTACATTATCTTTCCACCTTATAATTTACAAAGTGTTTTCTTTTAGTTATCTCACTTAATCTTTACAACATCCCATTTTAAAGGTGAAGGAACAGTTACAGAGAAATTAAATGTTTTGCTCAAGGCTTAGCCTAAACTTTCTGACTCTAAGTTCAGATTTTTAAAATATACCACGGTTCTTTCCAAAGCACACTACTGTGTGAAAGCACTTTGAAACAATGTGCATTCAGATAGAAGAAATAATACTTTATTATCTATCACTCTGCAGCCCCTATTAGTATGAATGTGTATATTTGCCTCAGATTATCCACTAAGGGTCAAGTCCATAGTAGGTACTGAGTAAGTTTTACTAATTTCACTTATCTTTTCATTGAAGCTTTTTTTCATTTTGGGGGAGACTTTAATCTGGTTCGTCATTCAAGAAATATCTATTTTATATGCTTCAATAATTTTCATTTTCCTTATACTATGAGGGAGAAGTCAATTAGCAAATATTTATAGACCTTTTAAAAGTGAAATATATCAATTTGAATTGAAATGCAGTTTACCTTTCTCTACTACACTAATCATGGAAAAAAATACTTCTCAAAATTGGAATGGATATGAATAACTACCTTGATTATTTTGAAAGAAAAGAGGTTTTATTTGTTTTTTGTTTTTAGGAGTATGATAGAACTGATGCTTTTTCACATGGTCCCTTTGGCTTGAAGCCTAGATCAGGTAAATATATATTCTGCAAATAAAATTTATTGGCTATATATGAAACGAGTTTCTCAGCTTAAATGGGATTGATTCCATAGTTTTAAGTACACATAGATTCTTTCCCCTCTCCTAAAAGTAATTTTCTCTTAACCTTATTTGTCTTTCCAATTCCCATTCCCCATTTCTTTCTTCCTCTTTACTTTCAAGCTCCTGAAACCTCAGCTTTTTGCCTTAGATATACTGCAGTCTTATTTCTACTCTACTGTGACTGCTATTAGAATGACCACTCTGCCAGCAGACCAAACACTGTTTGAAATTATAGCACTCCATTATATTGTGGTTTTAAAAAGGGATCTTTTCGCATTTGGCAAGCCCAAAAGAAAATGGATCCATGTTACTTGGCAAGGTATTGAATTATAGTTTTTATTCGTGAATAACTGTATTGACCTTCAAGAATAATTTCCTTTTTCTTTAAAGATAATAAAGGCTGATTTGTGTTCAGTAATAATTCTTAACCTGGATCATAAGTTTCTAATAATATATGTTTAAGTAAGAACATGTATAGGTGGTAGAAATTGTTACACTTGTCTTCCCTGTTACTTTCAATTATGCAAATAAGCAGATTTCAGTTATATTCTGTAAAAAATATTTAGAATTTATTAATAATAATAGTGTTTTATGTCATTTTGTTCTGGTTCTTTTTATCATGTCTCTTTCCCCACCGATGGTTGATCCTTCCTGTTAGCTTTGTAATAAGCTAGGAAATTTCTGTTTTATAGCTTTTAGCCGCTCATCTCGTCAGGAATATGGGGCAGCAGATCCAGGTTTTACAATGAGAAGAAAGATGGAACATCTACGGGAAGAACGAGAGCAAATACGACAACTTCGCAATGTAAGTCATATTGACCTTTCAGGTCTCCTTTATAGAAATGGGTTTAACGTGGGAAATTAACAAGGTATATTTTATTTTCAGTACTCTTTAAAATTTTAGATTACATAATGATTAGTTGTATAAATATATAACATATATGTTTAGATAGAATATCTGTGATTTATACCCATTTTTTTTGTAGAATCTCGAATCCAGGTTAAAAGTAATTTTGCCTGATGACATTGGAGCTGCACTGATGGATGGGGTTGTTCTTTGCCATTTAGCCAATCACATAAGGCCACGCTCTGTAGCTAGTATTCATGTGCCATCACCAGCAGTGGTAAGTTTTGTCTGCAATTTGTTAGTTCTCTAAAGGAAGATAGAGCTTCTTGAAACAATCTTTAAATAATATACTTCAATAAATCTAATTTTCAGTTTTTATTAATTTCGTATAAATATACCTGAAAATATACCTTTTTTTCTTACGTTACAGCCTAAACTTAGCATGGCAAAATGTCGAAGAAATGTAGAAAATTTTCTTGATGCTTGTAAAAAGCTGGGTGTCTCACAGGTAATTATTTTTCTAACAAAATGATCATTCAATTATTAATTTATTGCATGCAAACTGGATTCTTCTTCACAGTAGGAATGAGTAATGCTTTCTGAACATGAAAATGAATACCTTCCCTTGGTACATTCTACTGAGTCTCAGCTTCAACTGTAACAGCTATCTAATGAATGATTTTAAGCTGCTTTTAAAGTAATTGTAGAAATAGTTTCAGTTTTTCACCATTGAGGGTGATGTTGGCTGTGGCTTTGTCATATATGGCCTTTATTATGTTGAGGAAAGTTCCCTCTGTGCCTACTTTCTGCAGGGTTTTTATCATAAATGGTGTTGAATTTTGTCGAAAGCTTTCTCTCCATCTATTGAGATGATCATATAGTTTTTCTCCTTCAATTTGTTAATAATGGTGTATCACGTTGATTGACTTGCGTATATTTCAAGATATGATCTGTCCTGGAGAATGTTCTATGAGCACTTGAAAAGAGTGTGTATTTTGTTGTTTTTGGATGGAATGTCCTATAAATATCAATTAAGTCCATCTTGTTTAATGTACCAAATAAAGCTTGTGTTTCCTTATTTTCATTTTGGATGATCTGTCCATTGGTGAAAGTGGGGTGTTAAAGTCCCCCACTATGATTGTGTTACTATCGATTTCCCCTTTTATGTCTGTTAGCATTTGCCTTTGTATTGAGGTGCTCCTATGTTGGGTGCATAAATATTTACAATTGTTATATCTTCTTCTTGGATCGATCCCTTGATCATTATGTAGTGTCCTTCTTTGTCTCTTGTAATAGTCTTTGTTTTAAAGTCTATTTTGTCTGATATGAGAATTGCTACTCCAGCTTTCTTCTGATTTCTATTTGCATGGAATATCTTTTCCATACCCTCACTGTTGTCTGTGGCCTTATAATGATTTTAGGCAGCCTCTCTGCTAATGGGTGTGGTTGTGTTCCTGTCTTGCTAGTTGTTTGGCATAGGATGTCCAGCACTGTAGCTTGCTGGTTGTTGAGTGAAGCTGGGTGCTGGTGTTGAGATGGAGATCTCTGGGAGGTTTTTGCCGTTTGATATTATGTGGAGCTGGGAGGTCTCTTGTAGACCAGTGTCCTGAAGTTGGCTCTCCCACCTCAGAGGCACAGCCCTGATGCCTGGCTGGGGCACTAAGAGCCTGTCATCAACATGGCACGAAACTCCAGAACTCCACACTCCTGAGGCCCCTGTCTGGATGTGCCACCTCTCCCCTTCTGTGCAGGTCCAGTTAATTTTTATATGTGTTGAAAAGTATGGATTGAAGTTATCTTTTTTTAGGCCTGGGATTGGGTTACACACATTTTTTTTTTAACATTATTATTGAGATATAATTAACATACCCTAAAATTCACCCATTTAAAGTGTATAATTCAATGATTTTTAGTATAGTCACAGAGTTGGGCAGCAGTCTAAGTGTAGAATATTTTTTTGTTTTTTGCATTTTTGAGTGTTTTATTTATATGAAACTGGATAAAATGTGTTTATTTCTCAGACAGAAAAGACATGTGGAGGTAGAAATGTACCTTTCAACTATTCATGCGTACACAGTAAGGAACCTCCATACTGTTCTCCATAGTGGCTGTACCAATTCACATTCCCTAAGTGTAGAATATTTTTATCACCCCAGAAAGAAACCTCTTACCTGTTAACAGTCCCTCTCCTGTTCTGTCTCTTTGAATTTTCCTATTTTGGACATCACATATTAATGACATCATATGTTATGGGGTCTTTTGTGTCTGGCTTCTTTCATTTAGCATAATACTCTCAAGGTTCATCCATGTTGTAGCATAAAGCAGTACAGACATACCCAGTTTTATTGCACTTCACTTCATTGTGCTTCACAGATACTGCATTTTTTACGAATTGAAGGTTTGTGGCAACCCTGCATTGTCAGATGATGATTAGAATTTTTTAGCAAGAAAGTATTTTATAATTAAGGTTTGTTTTACGACAGTGTTATTGCACACTAATAGATTGTAGTATAATGTAAACATACTTTTGTATTCACTAGGAAACAAAAGTTCATGTGACTTACTTTATTGTAATATTTGCTTTATTTTGGTGATCTAGAACTGGAGTCTCTATCTCTGAAATATGGCTCTACCTCATTTTTTAGGGCTCTATGTATATACCACAGTTTGTTTACCATTCATCAGTTGATGGATATTAGGGCTGTTTCCATTCATTGTTTATTATGAATAATGCTGCTATGCACATTCATGAACATGTTTTTGTTTGAAAATGTTTTAATTCTCTTAGTTAACTAGGTTATATGGTAGTTTATATGGTTGCTCTATGCTGGATTATATGGTAGCTCTATGTTTACCTTTCTGAGGAACTGCTAAGTTATTTTCTGATTTACATTACCAGCAGCAATGTATGAGGGTTCTAATTTCTCTGAATTCTCACCAACAATTATTATTGTCTACCTTTTTTTCCGTGTCCCCTGCATTGGCAGGCGGACTCGCAACCACTGCGCCACCAGGGAAGCCCTTGTCTACCTTTTTGATTCTAGTCATACTAGTGGGTCTGAAGTGGTCTCATTGTGGGTTTTTTTTTTAATATTTATTTATTTATTTGGCTGCACCGGGTCTTAGTTGCGGCATGCCGGATCTAGTTCCCTGACCGGGGATCGAATCCGGGCCCCCTGCATTGGGAGCACGGAGTATTAACCACTGGACTACCAGGGAAGCCCTATTGTGGTTTTGATTAGCATTTCCTTCATGATTAATGATGTTGGGCATCTTTTTGTGTGCCTATTGACTATTTGTATATATTCTTTGGAGAAATGTCTTTTCAAATTCTGTGCTCATTTGTTAATTGAATTAGTCTCCTTTTTATTATTAACTTCTGTATATATTCCAGATACAGGTTCCTTATGAGAAATATGATTCTAATTTTCTGAGAGTTCTTACCACAAATGGATGTTGAATTTTGTCAAGTGCTTTTTCTACATCTGCTGAGTTAACATATTTTTTCTTTCACAGCATTGTGAATTACATTGGTTGATTTTCAGATATTAACTCAAACCTGGACTGCTGGGATAAACCCCACTTGGTCATGATGGATTTTGTTGTTGTTATTTTTATATTGTTGGATTCAATTTGCTAAAATTTTGTTTAGCCCTTTTGCATCTATGTTAGTGGGGTTATTAGTCTTCTGTTTTCTTTCTTTTAATGGTTTTGCCTGGTTTTGGTGTCCAGTAATGCTGACCTCATGGAACATGTTAGGGAGTATTCCCTGCTGTTCACTTTTCTTGAAGATTTGGGGTAGAATTGCTATTATTTCTTTATTAAATATTTAGTCAAATTCATTATTGAACCTTGAAGCCATCTAGGCAAGGGGTTTTCTTTGTGGGAAAGTATTTAATTACAATTCAATTTCTTTATTAGATATAGGGCTATTCTATTTTTCTGTTTGTTCTTGTATGAGCTTTGGTATACTGTATCTTTCAAAGAATTTGTCCATTTCATGTAGTTTGTCAAACTTATTGTTATAATGTTGTTTATAATGTCCCCCTTATTATCATTTTAGTATTTGTAGACTCTCTTGTGGTGTCACTTCTTTTATTCCTGATATTGGTAATTCTTGTATTTTCTCTCTTTTTTGTGATTAATCTAGCTAGGGATTTATGAATTGAGAAACATTTTCTCAATGAACTAATGTTTGGTTTCATTGATTTTTTTTTTTGCTATTATTTTCTCTTTTTTAATTTTATTGTTTTCCTCTCTCATCTTCATTATTTCCTTCTTTATGCTTACCATTGGTTTAATTTGCTTTTCTTTTTCTAGTTTCTAAGATGAGAGTTGAGGTCATTGATATGAAACCTGTTTTTCTTTTCTAATATATATTTTAGTGGTTTTTTGAATAAATAAGCAAAATATTAGGAGGGCAACAAATGTTGCAGTGAAAATGGAGTGAGAAGATAGTTTTTGAGAACTCTTGATAAATGAGATATTATCAGTAGTATTTGGTGATTGACTTATGGGAGTAAGGAGGAAAGAGACCACTATGATTCCCAGGTTTATGTTGAGAGAGATTGAATAGTGTATTACTCACTGAGGTATAGAATACAGAGGAGAAGTTAATTTAGTAAGAAGTAGTTCTGTTGTGGACATATTGATTTTGATATGTCTGTTGGATATCCATTTGGCTGTATCAAGTTGACATTTGTATCTGGAGCTCAATAGAGAGATCTTGGCAGGAAATAAAGACTTGAAAGTTATCAGGATGGAAAATATAGTTGTTACTATTTGGGAATAAGGACCCTGTCTTGCCAAGGCTTTCAGTGTTTCTAGAACCACTGAATTAAAAAAAAAAAAAGTGGGCTTCCCTGGTGACGCAGTGGTTGAGAGTCCGCCTGCTGATGCAGGGGACACGGGTTCGTGCCCCGGTCTGGGAAGATCCCACATGCCGCGGAGTGGCTAGGCCCGTGAGCCATGGCTGCTGAGCCTGCGCGTGTGGAGCCTGTGTTCCGCAACGGGAGAGGCCACAACAGTGAGAGGCCCGTGTACTGCAAAAAAAAAAAAAATAAATAAAAGTAATGTTTCTAGATTTTTAAAACACTGTGGTAGCTAACTAAAACAAATTATGAACCAGATGGGACCTGTAGATGGTCTGTTTGCCACCCAATGTATCCATTCTTATTTTCCTGAGATGAGCGAGTGTCCTACCTGAAGCAGTAGAATTCATTGTTTCTTCAAAAATGCTACCAAATTTATTTGTTGTGCACATGCATGCAGACCTTCAGTTAAAACCCTTGTAGTTTTGATGAGGCTTTGAGAATACCAAGGAGAGGATATAGTTTGAAAAGAGAAGAGGGTGAAGACAGAACCGTTGGTAACATTAAGATTGTTAGAAGATCAGTGAAGGCTAATGAAACCTAATGCAAAGTTGTCTCTGAACCCTCTTTCTCATAGAGTTGTGAATATCAAATGACACACGTGATGACTTAGAAGAGAAGGCAGTTGTTATTTATTAAATTCTAGACTATTGGAACTAAGAAGCAACACATCACTAGAAGCTGGAGGGAAGTAACCTTAAGACAAAAAAAAAGTACTGAAGTGCTGTATACATCACAGACCATGGAACCTCAGAACTGATAGAAAGAACCAGAGTGGCTAGTTTTGTATAGGACTGAACAGTTTACAAAGTGGTTCCGTATATAGACTGCTGTGTTTGTTTCTCACACAGTTCCATTTTCAGGTTGAAAAAACAGAGTCTCAGGGAATTTTAGTACCTTTAGTACTTCATATGGCCCTTAGATCCCTTGGCTGGAAATGTAGTGCTCTTTCTGCTGTAGCACGAAAGCTTAGGGAACATTTAGCACCACTGTCTCACTTTAAAATATTTGCTTATTGTGTGTATCAGATCAACTTCAGGTCAAAATACAACCTGTAAAATAGAATTCCATACCATAAAAAAGTATTGAAACAGACATTTTAAAATTAGATTTTAATCTAATTAGAATTGTGTACTTTTAACTTGAAGTTTCATAAAAAGCATGTTTTAAACACCCAGTTCTGACTTTTTCAGGTTTTGCTACACTATTAAAAAGCAAATGTTCAGATATCATTTGTTTTTTTTTTTCAGGAAAGACTCTGTTTGCCTCATCATATTTTGGAAGAAAGAGGTCTTGTGAAAGTTGGTGTCACAGTTCAGGCTCTTCTTGAATTACCTACAACCAAGGCATCTCAGCTTTCTACGGCTTGATATAACATTTAAAAATCATAAGTGTCTAGTTTCATTTGAAGTGATTTCAAATATCTCAAATTTATGAATAAGGATGTCTAATCAAAAATAATTTTATTACATCAAGCCTTAGGTTTAAGAAATATTATGTTAAAACATTAAAATTCAATTTTGCATTGCCCAAACTTCTTTTGGGGGAAAACTGGATCAACTTAAGAGTTTTTGATAAATTCAAATTCTCTTTTTACTAAGTCAGCTGATAACCTTGATTATTTTTCAATAATCAGATTAATACTAAATTTAAAATGTGGTTTCAATTCAATAATCACATTAGGTTTAATTTTTTTTTATCATAGCATACTGGTGAACATGTGGATAAGGTAATCATTTTTTTACCAATTTAAAACAATTCTATATTTGAGTTATTTAATATGCTTGTAATTCTAGTTTATACATAATTTCTTCAATCTTTGGTCTTAGTTTTCTAGAAAAAAGTGAGTAGAAATTATAGAACTCTGGCTTTATATTAAATTCTTTTAGTATTATAGGTTGGTGCCAAAATATTTTCAGTTGTACTGTAGATTGTTTACATGTGAAGTGCCTGTGTAATTGATGACTCTTATATAGTCTTAAGCATTTTTGCAATTTCTTTTTATGTATTAATGGAATCAATGGAATTTTAAAATATTTTAGTAGATTTTGTAAGTTCAGTAATATGTGAGGATAAATGTGCCTCACATTGTGACATTTGTGTTTTTTTATTTAGTCCATTGCAGTTTTCGTAAATTGGTTATTTCATGTTGTCAGAAAAACAATGTTAATATGCTTAATTTATGCTATTTAATTTTGCAAAACTTAATCATCTTTTAAAATGTATTATTTGAAGAGTATTTTATTTCTGTATTGAAAATGTTACACAAAGCAGTAAGGTTTTTGCAAATTAGCAGAGTAATTAATTGTCAAGGACATTTTGATAAAACTGCCAATGTTTGGATTTATATCTTGACTTTCAGGAACGTTATTACATCAGTGTGCTGCCTTTGGTTACATTCAGATTCAGAGAGCAGCAACTGAGGAATAGGTTTTTATTAGAAAATATGTCCATTTGTGGAACCTGTAAATCTTAATTGATCCTCAACATGATGTTGAAATAAACACAAACCATTCTATAAATCTTTTCATAAGTATACTGTTACATAAAGTCCTTGTTTAATTTAGAGATGGATAAATTTGCATTGGTAGTAGTGCAGGAATTTTTCAAAACCATTACTGTGATGAATAACTCAGTTTGCTGTAGAAAAACCTTAGTATAATTATAATTACTTTTGTAGTAGTCAAGCAAGTATCATATCTTAAATATGTGATTATTTGCACTTGTTACCTCTTAATATGGATGCAACTTACTAAAAATGTTGGCCTGGGTATTTCAAAGGTATATATAAAAGGTAAAAACCATTGTGCCAAATGGTATAGTAAGGGTTGGTTTAGGAACAACTCTACTTTTTTGATCAATCGGCATGAAGCCATATAATTAAGTTTTGGCTTTAGGATACAGATGTGTTCTTTACATTCCCCAAGGGTCAAATTGAAGCTTTTAAAGAATTAAAGCTTCTTATGACTAAAAGGTTTAAAAATTAAATTATTAGTAATTTATTACTTTAAATATTTGAGCTAATTAGTTATTATTTTTCAGTTGGATCTTAAAAAACGGCATTGACATAATCAATCTCTCTAGTGAAAACTTGGGTAATAAAGGTAAGAAATGACAAATACCTTAGTTGTTAGTTTTTAATGTAAAAATTTGACAATGTTACAAATAAAGCGATCATTAAAAGCTACAGCAATCATTCATACTGCTTTCATAGTTATCATGCTGTAGAATTCCTCTTGTTAATCAATCTAGATGTTAATTATTTTACAAGTATCTTCATGTTTCATATTATTGAAATATTAGTGAAATTATAGGCCATTTCCTTATTGCATTTCACTTACTTGTCAATTAGTTATTACCTTAAAGAGAAAATACACCAGAACCTTTGTAGCATTCTTTACTGCAAAGCAGAATTCCATTTAAGATGGGTCTATCTGAGGTCCATACCATGGCAGTTTATTTAATGTAGTGGCAAAAGGCAACATCACCTCTATGTCAGTTTCACAGCATAGTCCCCAAGCACACATTATACCAAGGCTCTGATGTATTTCTTCTAGTATTTTTGAGTAAGTGTAAAGTTATTCTAAATGGTCTTTATGGTTATTATATATTTACTTCATCAGTTATTGAATTAAGAATAATTATCATTATTTGAATTGGATTTGTGATTTGAAGAAGGTTAAATAATCAAACTAAAATATTTTATTAGGACCTAAAACATGCAGTAGATAGCTGCTTCTGCTAAATTTTATTCCTGTATCGCACAAGAAAGAGGTGATGTCAGATATGTTAGAATTGAAATAAGGAGTAAAAATACATTACCATTTGTTTCATAATTATCTTTACAGAATGCTAGTTTATTGACTTTTCTAACTGAATTTTTTGAAGAATTCAGCAATGTTTGTATTGGTCACAGATCTATTATGATTGATTTTCTGATGCATTTAAAAATAAATGGAACACTAAATGTATATTACTGATGCAAACTGTGGATAAAGTTGAACAAAAAAATTAAAGTCTGAGATTTCTTTTCTCCCTTTCTACCTCTTCTCTTAACATCACAGCATTCATTTTTTGTAGGTATTTGATAGCTTGTGTCTATGTTCTCTAGTATGGAAAAATAGACTTCAAGAGGATATTCAAAGTAAGTTGAGTCTAGATTTTCTTTACATCATGATATTTTTAGTAGACAATGTTTTCTTTAAAAAAACAATGATTTCCTCAGATATCTTCACAAAATGATGTCACCTTAAGATAGACTGGATATAACATAAATGTCAGATAAACCTTTACATAAAATAAAAGGTAGGACACTCCCTTCTGGCCTGCAGAGTTTCTGCTGAAAAATCAGCTGATAACCTTAAGGGGATTCCCTTGTATGTTATTTGTTGCTTTTCCCTTGTTACTTTTCATGTTTTTTCTTTATCTTTAATTTTTGTCAATTTGATTACTTTGTGTCTCGGTGTGTTCCTCCTTGGGTTAATCCTGTATGGAGTCTCTGCATTTCCTGTCATTTAAAGTTAGGAATAGATTGATTTTTACTGTGCCCCATTAATATGCATCAAGTAGCTACCTAAGTAGATGAGAAATGCATTAGGTATGTACATAAAGAGTAATAGATTTTTCAGTTAGCAAATTGAATTTTCTAGAACTTTGTTGTTCAGATATCTCAGTCACTTCTATTGCAAAGAAATACAAAGTAATGCTGTATAATTTATAAAGTAGTAATTAAAATTATACCTTAGGGCAGTGATTCTTTTCTTTTATTATATAAGTTTCAGGTATACAGCATTATAATTCGACATCTATATATATATACACTACAAAGTGGTCACCACCACAAGCCTAGTTACCATCCATCACCATACAGTTTACCCTCTTCACCTGTTTTGCCCTTCCCCAACCCCTTTCCCCTCTGGTAACCACTAGTCTGATCTCTGTATCTATCAGTTTGTTTTTGTTTTATTTTCTTTGTTTGTTTGTTTGTTTTTTAGATTTCACTTAGCATAATACCTTCAAGGTCCATCCATGTTGTTGCAAATGGCAGAATTTCATTCTCTTTTATGCCTGAGTAGTATTTCATTTGTGTATATAAACCATATCTTCTTTATCCATTCATCCATCATGGGTGCTTAGCCTATTTCCTTATATTGGCTACTGTAAATAATGTTGCAATGAACATACGGGTGCATATATATTTTCAAGTTAGTGTTTTTGTGTTCTTTAAATACCCAGAAGTGGAATAGCTGGGTCATATGGTAGTTCTTTTCTTAATTTTTTGAGGAATCTCCATACTGTTTCCATAGTGGCTGCATCCATGTACTATCCCACCAACAGTGTACGAGGATTCCTTTTTCTCCACATTCTCACCAATACTTGTTATTTCTTGTCTTTTCAATAATAGCCATTCTAACAGGCAGGTGATATCTCATTGTGGTTTTGATGTGCATTTCCCTAATAATTAGTGATGTTGAACATTTTTTCATGTACTTGTTGGCCATTTGTATGTCTCCTTTGGAAAAATGTCTATTTAGATCCTCTGCACATTTTTAATTCAGTTTTTTTTGGTTGTTGTTGAGTTATATGAGCTCTTTATATATTTTGGATATTAACCCCTTATCAGATTTGTGATTTGCAAATATCTTCTCCCATTCAGCAGGTTGCCATTTTGTTTTGATTATGGTTTCCTTTGCTGTGTGGAAGCTTTTTAGTTTGATGTAGTCTCATTTGTTTATTTTTGCTTTTGTTTCCCTTACCTGGAGTCACATCCACAAAAACATCGCTAAGGCTGATGTCAGTGAGGTTACCACCTATTAAAATTTATCGTTTTTCCTGCTCATATTTTGCAAGCTAATTTTTAAAATTTACCTCTCAGTACTACATTTGTCATTGAATATTCATTTCTGCTAGTTGGTCCCAACAATCATGTTCCTTTGAAAAGTAATTCTGTTTATTTTGAATGATTGTACATCACATTTGCATGGAGGAAGTTAATATATCCATTCCACAGATTTGTAAAATAGTCTATGTAGAAAATGGTGTATTTCCTAAAATTTTATATTTTTTCTGGAATAATTTATTTCTAAAGCAATTAGCTTTGAAATCTTTCTCTGTGTTGTTTTAGAATAATTCATTTCAGTTTAAATGTAATGTTTTTATGTTTATGGTTCTATTGTAGATATAACATTAATATAACTCAAGTTCTGGTAATTTTGGCCTATGGAAATGTTAAAAGTATTTTTTTAAACAAATTATAAAGTACTAGGAAATTTTTCACTGTTTTCTATACTCATTTCTAGGTGCTTCTGATATTATTTGAAAATCTTATTGGTAATATTTATATCAGTAGGGATCTAATTCTTTAACTGATCTTTTATTTATTTGACTTGTCAGTTATTTCCAAATTGTTTTCTCTTTCTTTCTATGGCAAAGTTGCAAGTGATAAATGCAAATGGAAATGGTTTTCTTTCTGCTAGATCTTTTCTTAAACCAAGGTGCCTCTTTAAAATTGCTTCTGTACTTTCAGCCTGGTTAATCTACAGGAATGAAAGAAGAGACTACCACAAATGATCCTGTTTTGCCCTTAGGCCTAGACCCACGTGTTTTCTAGCCAGACTTGATAAAATACGGTTTTGTTGATAAAGGGATAAGGTAGGACTCTAAATAGTAAGATCTGATATTTAGTGAGTTCTTAACTATGTGCATAGCATTGTACTGAATGTTTTCAAGCATTATGTAATGTAATTCTCAGAATAACCCTATGAGATGGGTACTGTAATTATCCTAGTTTTACAGATGAGGAAAATTAGACCAGAGGTTAAGTAATTTACCCAAGTTTACCCATTTCATAGGTGGAAAATCTAGGATTCTAATTCTATCCAACATCAAAAAAACTTTATTTTACCACATCACCTGCAGGAAATAAAGTTCTTTAGTCCTCCTAAGGAATTAATTGTTATGAATCCTTCACTTGCTTATTTTTGTAGTTTAGACTATATTTTTTCTGTGGTATATGTATATATCTATTTTCTATATAGGCCTACACAAAATATGAGTCCATATACATGTTTGAATTTTAATTATTTTTCTTGTATTGGAGAAACTTAATGAGAAATTTGAAATAATAACAGGCACCATGGCGTGTCTCAACACTTGAGTTTTAAATCACTCAGGAAATACTCAGTATCTATTACTTGCCAAGCATTGTGTCCTGGGTGCCAGGTATGCACTGATGAATAAGACAGATACCTATACCTTGAAGGGGCTCACAATCGCAGTATTCTATATAGAGTGCCTTAAGAGTTCTGTTTTCTAAGCCTTCTGTGACTCTTAGAAATATAAAGATAGAGTTTATCACTTACTATTTGATTTATACCTCAGCCTAATATGACGGTTTGCAATAAAAGTAATCAATAAATTACTGTCATGTATCCAGTTAATGGATAATAATATGACGGTTTGCAATAAAAGTAAAAATAATATGATGGTTTGCAATAAAAGTAATCAATAAAAACTGTCATGTATACAGTTAATAGAGAATAAGAGCCAAGTAATGAATAGGATGGTAGAACAATTATAGATAGAAAATCCAGACTGAAGTCAGTTACTACAGTTTTATTCAAAACTTAGCTCTGAGCCTCCTGCCAGATAAGAAAATACATGAATATATCAAGAATGTTGTTTCCTTAGGCTTTGGAGATCAGTCAATGCTGCATTCACTGAACCTTAAGTGTAGTAATCTCTGTTATGTATTGAGCACAGGCTTTGCAGGACAGACCGTTTAATTCCCAATTCCTTTAGTAGCTGTGGAACTTTGTATGTGCTAACTTCACTTGTCTGTGTGGCTACTGCATAGAGTTGAGTAGATGAAATGAGAATTGTGTAGATTGCCTACCACAGCACCTCATGCGAAGTAGGTTTCCTCCATTTGGATATTAAACATGTAGATAAAGATTTTGTTGTGAAAATTATTATATCCTAATTCAGATGGAAACCTTATATTGGTTGGCCACAGGATTACCTGTAGGTAGGTACCAAAATTCCTTTATGAATGAGTATCATCTATTTGAAAGTCTAACAATTGCTCAGTTGAAATTCCAGATACCCATCATAAAGCAGAAGAGATGGCTTTAAGCCAGGAGTTACTAATTATCTTCCATAGCAACAAATTGAGTTTAATACAGTTCCTACAGATCACTTGAGTTTTGAGCTGGAATGCTATCTCAATGAGCCAACCAGAAGTAATTTATATCCTTTCTTCAAATTTATTCCCACAGTCTCTCAGTTGATTAATCTGTTTTAATACTTCATTGAGAAAATAGAAACCATCAACTGGGGACTCTATAATCTTTCCACTTGTAATCTTAGCTGCCCTTACACCTATTAGATTATTCAATACTGTTACAGTGGAAGATGTGTCTTTCTACTTATCAAAGGCCACATATTCTCTGGGATAAAAAACCCTCTTTTGTACTTCACTTTTTTGGTTGATAATTCTTTGTGCATTTTTGATTTCTGCCTCTCTACCTTGATTGTTACCATCGACATAAAAGCATATGCTAGTTTCATTTGAAAACAACCATAAAACTCCCACAATACTCCCAGCAATTGACCTTTTTTCTGCTTGGCTAAAAACCCAGATCTCTTAGAAGAATACTCTATGCTGTCTCCACTTCCTCACCTTTCACTCATTCTTCAGTCCACCCTGTTCTAGCTTCTTACCTGATCTCTTCACTGACGTTGATTGCTCTTATCAAAATTACCATGATTTCCATATTGCAAGATAACATCAGTTCTTTGTTCCCATCTCTTTTGATCTTTCACCTGCTTTCATCATAGTTGGCCCCTCCCTCCTTGAAACATTGTCCTCTCTCACCTCTTTATAACATTATATTCCTCCAGTTTGCCTTCTATCCTCCTGGCTACTCCAGCCGTACTTCCAAACGAATGGTTCTCAAACTTTAGTGTACTTTAAAATAGCTTTGAAAGCTTGTTAAAATGCAGATTCTTGGACTTCATTCTCCCAAGTTCTTTTTTAACACCTCTGAATTAAGCCTAAGAATCTATAGATTTTTTTTTTTTTTTTTGCGGTACGCGGGCCTCTCACTGTTGTGGCCTCTCCCGTTGCAGAGCACAGGCTCCGGATGCACAGGCTCAGCGGCCATGGCTCACGGGCCCAGCCGCTCAGCGGCATGTGGGATCTTCCCAGACCGGGGCATGAACCTGTGTCCCCTGCATCGGCAGGCAGACTCTCAACCACTGCGCCACCAGGGAAGGCCCAGAATCTATAGCTTTAACCAGTACCCCAAAAGGTTATGATGTAGATGGCTCATGAATCTCAATTTTGAAAACCTTTGCTCCTTAGGTCTCATTCCTGTGCCTGCCTTCTGTCTACACTTTCTCCTTTGGAGAGCTAATCCGTTCCTATCTATATGTCAATGCTTCTCAGCCCTAACTGCATAAAGAATCACCTAGGGAGCTTTTGAAAAATGTTAATGCCCATTCCAGACCAATTAAATCAGAAATTCTGGAGATGGAACCTGGGCTTTAGTATTTTTAAAAGCTTCCCACGTTATTCCCATTTGTAGCCAGGGTTGAGAACCACTGTTCTACAGATGTATAACTTTTATCTTTAGCTCAGCCCTTTCCACAGAGTTTCATATGTATGTATTCAATTGCCTACTTAACTGTATCTCAGATGTCTCAATCCTAGAATGACCAATAAAGAACTATTTATTCTGCACCCTGGCCTCAAACACATTCATACCCATAGAAGTATAAATGTTAATATCATTGATTCAGTTGCTTATGACAAGAAAGAGGGAGTCATTGTCAATTTTTTTAACTTTATTTTTTCAGGTTCAAGTCATTAATAAGACTTGTCACTTTTACTTTCCAGAATACATATCAGCTTTGTCTCATGCTTTCTATCTACACTGCCAGGACTGTAGCCCAAGCCACCATCATCCCTTGTCTGGACTGCTGCAATAGACTCCTAATTGGCTTCCACACTTGCTTCTCTAGTTCATACTCCATATTGCAAACTCAAGTGACCCATTAAAGCCATAAATTATCATGTCATCCCCGTACTTAAAACATCTCACTTATAATAAACCCTGGGTTACCTCTCCAACATCAACTCCACTACCTCTCTTACAACTCCCCATGCTCCAGCCACATGGGTCTCCTTTCTGTTTATTGATCTCATCAGTGTATCAAGGCCTTTGTATGCTGCCTGAAATGCAATTTCCCCATGGCTGCTTCTTATTATTCAGCTTGAAAGTCTCCTCCTCAGAAAGTTCTCCCTTATTATTTTATAACATAACACGCTGTTTATTTCTTTCATAGTACTTCTCAATGTGACATTTTATTTTATGTGTTAATAATACTTTCCTATAAGACTGTAAGATTCATTAAGGCAGGGATCTGTTTGATATGTCTTGTTCATTACTGTATCTTTAGCTGGTAACACAGTGCCTGGCACCTAGTAGGAACTCAGTATAAACTTGAGTTATGAATAAATCAATTTAATTAATATCCCCAGATAACTAAATGAAATGACTCCGTGAACCTCTCCTCCGTACTCACTGAACTTGACAAATCCCAAGTCATCATTTAGGTGCAGGATTTCTTAAGGCTCCCTTTGTCAACTGCCCCCCCCATTAGTTTAAGCTCCTTTTTTACACATTCTCATACATGATGTTAAAAATTATTTCCCTAGTATTTGTTCAGTCAATGAATTATATATCAAAATAATCTAAGACTACATCAAATTACTTAGAGATGGGGTCATTCTTACCTATTCCAATTTCAAGATAGTTTTAGAATAAAGGCTGTGAAGAAATATTAAATCCTGGGAACTATATCTAGATCATATAGCATAGTTCATAGATGGCTTCAATCTATATATTCACAGGTCAAAAGTTTTTCATTAAATTATGTAAAATTCTTATGTAGTTCTCAATTGTGTGAAAATAGGGAGTTAAGTAATAGTTAAAAGGAGGCCATTTGTGTTTTTTAAAGAGCATTTTTGAGAGACGGGGAGAGAAAGGAGGGAGGAGGAGAGGACAATTTTGAGGAGATATTTAGAAAATTGATGAATTGTAATCTTGGAGAGAGAAGGCTTTAAGAAATGGGATAAACGGTACTTTGATCCCATCCTGCCTAAATTATGTCTGAGAATTTAGAGTAAAATGTTTTCCGAAGATTGGAATTTCCAATGATTCAAATAATTCTTATGACAGATCTTCCTAGGGTTTTTAAACTTTAGCACAAAGTTTTAAAGGATTTCAACTTTAAACTTAAAGTAGTTAATAAAATGAACTGTAACTGGTAGAATGATTAGTTTTCTCATAGAGATAATTCTGGAATCTAAAACATAGAGCTTATAAACCTAGGAGAAATAGCTCCCAGTCTCCATTAGGCACTGGTGTCTCTCACTAAATGAGATCAAGGGAAATGTAATCACAGTAATGATAAATAAAAAAGGAATAATTACTAATAATTTTTGTCATTTGATTAAAAATGTGAGTGAGCTCCTATCTTGACCTACCCAACAGATTATCCATCATATGACAAGATTAAGTTGTGATTAGATATATATGATCGAGCATGCATCTACATGTTTGGTTTTTTTTTAATTTGGAAGCTTGGTAAGGCATCAAAGAAGTATTTTGTTCACTTCTCTTCGTTAAAATAATATACTCTACAAGCAATTGACAATACTCTATTCAAAAATATTAATGGATGGTAGTACATAGAGCTTGCAGGTGCTGTAATAAAAGTTGTGAGATTATAAGGGGGCTGATTTACTTATTGCACATAGTGGTGCCAAAGCAGAAATATTACTTGGCCTTGTACTGTAGTTATGTTTAAAATGCCTTATATTTAACATGCTTTTTAAATGTGTTGTGATTGGGGACATATTATTATTATGTTTTTATAAAGACAATTTCTGTAGAAAAGGAAAGATTATTGGTCAGAGTAGATCTGTTTTGACTACAGGGACATACTTGAGAGGCAGAGACTTTAAGATTGCAACACAATGGCAATAGTCATTTTTTTTCTTCATACTGAGCGTATGTTTTCTCAACACCACCTTCTAAATAATCCATAATTTTTCCTTTGATTTGTGGTACCACTTTTATCATATTTCAAATTCTCATATATATGTGTATCTATCTCTGGGCTCTCTATTTTGTTCTATAGGTCTATTTGTTGAAACAATATTAGTTTTTTAAAAGTAAAAATAGGTACTTAAAAATCATTTATGCCCCCTGGATTCAGCACTCAAGCAGGCCATGCTAACAGAGCAATGCAATTAACTTTTCCTATAAATTAAATGTGCAAATGTTCTGTGGAGCACTTGCTTAGAATAATTTTCTATCATTTGCAGAATGTGGTAGAAAAATTTTCTACCAATGGCTAGGTGGTTTGAAGATTAATTACAGGAGGACCTTCAGGATGGTGGAGGAATAAGACGTGGAGATCACCTTCCTCCCCACACATACATCAAAAACACATCTACATTTGGAACAACTCCTACAGAACACCTACTGAACGCTGGCAGAAGACCTCAGACCTCCCAAAAGGCAAGAAACTCCCCATGTACCTGGGTAGGGCAAAAGAAAAAAGAAAAAACAGAGACAAAAGAATAGGGATGGGACCTGCACGTCTGGGAGGGAGCTGTGAAAGAGGAAAAGTTTCCACAAACTAGGAAGCCCCTTCACTGGCAGAGACGGGGTGGGCAGGGGGAAGCTTCAGAGCCATGGAGGAGAACACAGGAACAGGGGTGCAGAGGGCAAAGCGGAGAGATTCCCACACAGAGGATCAGTGCCAACCAGCACTCACCAGCCTGAGAGCCTTGTCTGCTCACCCGTTGGTCTGGGTGGGGGCTGGGAGCTGACAATCAGACGTCAGAGGTCAGATCCCAGGGACAGGACTGGGGTTGGCTGCATGATCACAGCCTGAAGGGGGCTAGTGCACCACAGCTAACCGGGAGGGAATCCGGGAAAATGTCTGGAACTGCCTAGGAGTCAAGAGACCATTGTTTTGGGGGTGCGCGAGGAGAGGGGATTCAGAGTACCATCTAAATGGGCTGCAGAGAAGGGTGTGAGCCATAGCTATCAGCGTGGACATCAGAGACAGGCATAAAATGCTAACGCTGCTGCTGCAGCCACCAAGAATCCTGTGTGCAAGCACAGGTTACTATCCACACCTCCCCTCCCAGGAGCCTGTGCAACCCACCACTGCCAGGGTCCTGTGATCCAGGGACAACTTCCCTGGGAGAACACATGGAATGCCTCAGGCTGTTGCAGTGTCATGCTGGCCTTTGCGACTGCAGGCTTGCCCCACATTCCATACCCCTTCCTCCCCACCAGCCTGAGTGATCCAGAGTCCCCTAATCAGCTGCTCCTTTAACCCCCTCCTGTCTGGGTGAAGAAAAGATGCCAGAGGGTGACCTACATGCAGAGGTGGGGCCAAAACCAAAGTGAACCCCAGGAGCTGTGCAAACAAAGAAGAGAAAGGGAAATTTCTCCATGCAGCCTCAGAAGCAGTGGATTAAAACTCCACAATCAACTTGATGTACCCTGCATCTGAATAGACAATGAATCATCCCAAAATTGAGGTGGTGGACGTTGTCAGCAACTGTAGACTTGGGGTTTGCTGTATGCCACTGACTAGTTTCTGATTTATATGATGATCTTAGTTTAGATTTTAGCGCTTGTTATCATTGGTGGATTTGTTTAATGGTTTGGTTGCTTATTTTTTTTTATTTTTTATTTTAATAACTATTTTATTGTACTATTTTTTCTTTCTTTTTTTCCTCCCATTTCTTCTGAGCTGTGTGGCTGACAGGGTCTTGGTGCTCTGGCTGTGTGTCAGGCCTGGGCCTCTGAGTGGGAGAGCCGAGTTCAGGACATTGGACCACCAGAGACCTCCTGGCCCCATGTAATATCAATTGGTGAGAGCTTTCCCAGAGGTCTCTGTCTCAACGCTAAGACCCAGCTCCACTCAATGACCAAAAAGCTCCAGAGCTGGACAACTCATGACAAACAACTAGCAAGACAGGAACACAACCCCACCCATTAGCAGAGAGGCTGCCTAAAATCATAATAAGGACACAGACACCCCAAAACACGCCACCAGACATGGTCCTGCCCACCAGAAAGACAAGATCCAGCCTCATCCACCAGAACACAGGCACCAGTCGCCTCCACCAAGAAGCTTACACAACCGACTGAACCAACCTTACCCACTGGGGGCAGACAACAAAAACAACGGGAACTACAAACCTGCAGCCTGTGAAAAGGAGAACCCAAACACAGTAAGTGAAGCAAAATGAGAAGATAGAGAAACACACAGCAGATGAGGGAGCAAGGTAAAATCCAACCAGACCAAATAAGTGAAGAGGAAATAGGCAGTCTACCTAAAAAAGAATTCAGAGTAATGATAGTAAAGATGATCCCAAATCTTGGAAATAGAATGGAGAAAATACAAGAAACGTTTAACAAGGACCTAGAAGAACTAAAGAGCAAAAAGAAATGATGAACAACACAGTAGATGAAATTAAAAATTCTCTAGAAGGAATCAATAGCAGAATAACTGAGGGAGAAGAATGGATAAGTGACCTGGAAGGTAAAATAGTGGAAATAACTACTGCAGATCAGAATAAAGAAAAAAGAATGAAAAGAATTGAGGACAGTCTCAGAGACCTCTGGGACCACATTAAAGGCACCAACATTCGAATTATAGGGGTTCCAGAAGAAGAAGAGAAAAAGAAAGGGACTGAGAAAATCTTTGAAGAGATTATAGTTGAAAACTTCCCTAATATGGGAAAGGAAATAGTTAATCAAGTCCAGGAAGTGTAGAGAATCCCATTCATGATAAATCCAAGGAGAAACACACCAAGACACATACTAATCAAACTATCAAAGAAAAATATTTCAAAGCAGCAAGGGGAAAGCAACAAATAACATACAGGGGAATCCCCATAAGGTTAACACCTGATCCTTCAGCAGAAACTATGCAAGCCAGAAGGGATTGGCAGGACATGGTTAAAGTGATGAAAGGGAAAAGCCTACAACCAAGATTACTCTACCCAGCAAGGATCTCATTCAGATTTCACGAAGAAATTAAAACCTTTATGGGTAAGCAAAAGCTAAGAGAATTCAGCACCACCAAACCAGCTTTACGACAAATGCTAAAGACACTTTTCTAGGCAGGAAACATAAGGAAAAGACCTACAATAACAAACCCAAATCAATTAAGAAAATGGTAATAGGAACATACATATTGATAATTACCTTAAATGTAAATGTATTAAATGCTCCCGCCAAAAGACAAAGACTGGCTGAATAGATACAAAAACAAGAACCATATATATGCTGTCTACAAGAGACCCACTTCAGACCTAGGGACACATACAGACTGAAAGTGAGGGGATGGAAAGAGATATTCCATGCAAATGGAAAATCAGAAGAAAGCTGGAGTAGCAATTCTCATATCAGACAAAATAGACTTAAAAGTAAAGACTATTACAAGAGACAAAGAAGGACACTACATAATGATCAAGGGATCAATCCAAGAAGATATAACAATTGTAAATATTTATGCACCCAATATAGGAGCACCTCAATACATAAGGCAAATGCTAACAGACATAAAAGGGGAAATCAACAGTAACACAATCATAGTAGGGGACTTTAACACCCCTCTTTCACCAATGGACAGATCAACCAAAATTAAAATAAATAAGGAAACTCAAGCTTTAAATGATACATTAAACAAGATAGCCTTAATTGATATTTATAGGACATTCTATCCAAAAACAACAGAATACACTTTCTTCTCAAGTGCTGATGGAACATTCTCCAGGATAGATCATATCTTGAGTCACAAATCAAGCCTTGGTAACTTTCAGAAAATTGAAATCATATCAGGTATCTTTTCCGACCACAATGCTATGAGACTAAATGTCAATTGCAGGAAAAAGAAATGTAAAAAATACAAACACATGGAGGCTAAACAATACGCTACTAAATAACCAAGAGATCACTGAGGAAATCAAAGAGGAACTCAAAAAATACCTAGAAACAAATGACAATGAAAAAATGACAGTCCAAAACCTATGGGATGCAGCAAAAGTAGTTCTAAGAGGGAAGTTTATAGCAATACAATCCTACCTCAAGAAACAAGAAACATCACAAATAAACAACCTAACCCTACACCTAAATCAATTAGAGAAAGAACAAAAAAACCCCAAAGTTAGCAGAAGGAAAGAAATCATAAAGATCAGATCAGAAATAAATGCAAAAGAGATGAAGGAAACAATAGCAAAGATCAATAAAACTAAAAGCTGGTTCTTTTAGAAGAAGATAAACAAAATTGATAAACCATCAGCCAGACTGCAAGAAAAAAAGGGAGAAGGCTCAAATGAATAGTATTAGAAATGAAAAAGGAGAAGTAACAACTGACACTGCAGAAATACAAAGGATCATGAGAGATTACTACATGCAACTATATGCCAATAAAATGGATGACCTGCAAGAAATGGGCAAATTCATAGAATAGCACAACCTTCCGAGATTGAACCAGGAAGAAATAGAAAATATAAATAGACCAATCACAAGCACTGAAATTGAAACTGTGATTAAAAATCTTCCAACAAACAAAAGCCCAGGACCAGGTGGCTACACAGGCAAAATCTATCAAACATTTAGAGAAGAGCTAACACCTATCCTTCTCAAACTCTTCCAAAATACAACAGAGGGAGGAACACTCCCAAACTCATTCTATGAGGCCTCCATCACCCTGATGCCAAAACCAGACAAAGATGTCACAAGAAAAGAAAACCACAGGCCAATATCACTGATGAACATAGATGCAGCACATCCAAAGGATCATGCACCATGATCAAGTGGGGTTTATCCCAGGAATGCAAGGATTCTTCAATATAAGTAAATCAATCAGTGTGATACACCATATTAACAAATTGAAGGATAAAAGCATATGATAATCTCAACATCTTCAGAAAGAGATTTTGACAAAATTCAACAGCCATTGATGGTAAAAACCCACCAGAAAGTAGGTATAGAGGGAACTTAACCTCAACATAACAAAGGCCATATATGACAAACCCACAGCCAACATCATTCTCAATGGTGAAAAACTGAAACCATTTCTACTAAGATCAGGAATAAGACAAGGTTGCCCACTCTCAGCACTATTATTCAACATAGTTTTGGAAGTTATAGCCACAGCAATCAGAGATGAAAAAGAAATAAAAGGAATCCAAATCATAGAAGAAGAAGTAAAACTGTTACTGTTTGCAGATGACAGGATACTGTACATGGAGAATCCTAAAGATGCTACCAGAAAACTACTAGAGCTAATCAATGAATTTGGTAAAGTAGCAGGATACAAAATGAATGCACAGAAATTGGTAAAGTAGCAGGATACAAAATGAATGCACAGAAATCGTTTGCATTCCTATTACACTAACAATGAAAGATCAGAAAGAGAAATTAAGGAAACAATCCCATTCACCATTGCAACAAAAAGAATAAAACACCTAGAAATAAACCTACATATGGAGGTTAAAAGACCTGTACTCAGAAAACTGTAAGACAGTGATGAAAGAAATCAAAGATGACACAAACAGATGCAGAGATATACCATGTTCTTGGGTTGGAAGAATCAACATTGTGAAAATGCCTGTACTACCCAAAGCAATCTATGGGTTCAGTGCAATCCCTATCAAACTACCAATGGCACTTTTCACAAAACTAGAACGAAAAATTTCACAATTTATATGGAAACACAAAAAAACCCTCATAGCCAAAGCAATCTTGGGGAAGAAAAGCAGAGCTGAAGGAATCAGGCTCCCTGACTTCAGACTATATTACAAAGCTACAGTAGTCAAGACAGTATGGTACTGGCACAAAAAAAGAAATACAGATAAATGGAACAGGATAGAAAGCCCTGAGATATACCCACACTTATATATATAATATTACTGAGCCATAAAAAGAAACAATTGAGTTATTTGTAGTGAGGTGGATGGACCTAGAGTCTGTCATAGAGAGTGAAGTAAGTCAGAAAGAAAAAAAACAAATGCCAAAAAAAAAAAAAAAAAATGCCATATGCTAACACATATATATGGAATCTTAAAAAAAAAGTTTCTGAAGAACATAGGAGCAGGACAGGAATAAAGACGCAGATGTAGAGAATGGAGTTGAGGACACAGGGAGGGGGAAGTGTAAGCTGGGACGATGTGAGAGAGTCGCATGGACATGTATACACTACCAAATGTAAAATCGATAGCTAGTGGGAAGCAGCCGCATAGCACAGGGAGATCACCTCGGTGCTTTGTGCCCACCTAGAGAGGTGGGATAGGGAGTATGGGAGGGAGACACAAGAGGGAGGAGATATGGGGATATATGTATATATATAGCTGATTCACTTTGTTATAAAGCAGAAACTGACACACCATTGTATAGCAATTATACTACAAATAACATGTTAATAAAAAAGCTCATAAATAAATGAAAAAGAAATGAAGGAAATGATAGCAAAGATCTGTAATACTAAAAACAGAAGTCTCTTCTTTTCCTTACTGTTCCCCTCACTGCTGCCTCCAACTAACTTTTGTACCAGACTTCGGTCCCTTTCACATATTCACAGGGCATTTTCAAGGATTTTCAAAATTAGTTTTGGGGGGTCTGTGTTTACCTGTATAGCTTCTCTAAAATTAATTTTGGGACGAAAGGTAGTAATTGTGCTCGTTTTCCGTCGTTGACATGATCTTTGGAAGTCTTGCTTATGTATTTTATATATGAACTAATATTAAACCAGAGTCCCCTCTTCTGTATTTGTCCAATTTAGGTTTTGAACCTTTACATTTCTTCTCAATATATTTTATTTGTTAGTTGTCAGACCTTTCCAAAATATTTTTGAGTCTTGATTCTGCCATCTACAGGTTAACAATTATCACCTCCAAATTTTATAAGCACACCATTTATGTCTTCATCTAAGTCTTTATACATTGTGGTGTTCAGCATTTTATCAATGTGGTGTTCTGCTTGAGACCTTATTCACTATTGATAGCAATCAACACTATGAGTATTGTTTGTCAACCAGCTATGAACCTACCAGAATCATCTAGGCCACTGCTTCTCAAACATTAATGTGCATAAAAATTACCTGGGAATCTTGTTAAAATGAAGATTTTGATTTAGTTGGTTTGTGGAAAAGCCTGAGATTTTGCATTTATAACAAGCTTTTATGTGAGGTTGTTGCTGATGGTCCATGGAACAGACTTTGAGTAGCGAGGATATAGGCACATTTCTTAATCACAAATAAAATAATCATGAGCAGTTTTATAAATAACTTTTTCAGGAATAAGATACATTAAGAATAAGGGGGCTTCCCTGGTGGTGCAGTGGTTGAGAGTCTGCCTGCCGATGCAGGGGACACGGGTTTGTGCCCCGGTCCGGGAAGATCCCACATGCTATGAAGCAGCTGGGCCCATGAGCCATGGCCGCTGAGCCTGCGCGTCCGGAGCCTGTGCTCCGCAACGGGAGAGGCCACAGCAGTGAGAGGCCCGCGGACTGAAAAAAAAAAAAAAAAAAAAAAAAGAAAAAGGTTTTCCCTGACTTGCCTACCTGGTAAGACCAATAAAAAGACATTAAATTTGCTCTATAAACCGCCACAAGAAGCTGCCTGCTAGTCTCTCTGTACATTGCCCAGCATCCTGAAAACACTGAAGGTACAATTTTTGGTAACAATGATATTAATAATGAGCACTATTTTGGACCAGCTTGGTTTCTGCCAAGTCTTCAACATAGTCAGACAGACTGACAAATTAGACCAAAATACTTTGTAATTCTCATTCACTTCTTTCCATCTATTTACCTGCATGTTTCTAGGCTCCTGGTTATGATGAAAATGTGGAGGAATGCTTGATATACAGATATGATTGATTTAAAATCATCTAGATAATGGTAAGTAGGTGTTTTCTAAAGTGTTTTAGGGTGCTTGTAAATACTTTCCATGTATTTTAGATATGCCATGAAAGGCTACTTTTGCTTAGCTTAATTCATTTCAATTATGTATGAAAAAAAAATTGTTAAGCAAAAATAGAACAATCAGAATTTTGTCTGGAATATTGGTATCAGTGCAATTCAAAATTTTTAATGGTATTTGGATGTTTAGAACAGTACTTCCAGATATCTGTTTCCTATGTTATTATAAGAGAAATAACATTAGAACCATCCACCTCCTTAAAAGTGCTGGATTAAATATATATATATAACAAAAAGTGGTAAAGTAGCCATCCTCCAAAATAAAGTTATAAAGGGATCATACTACAAAAAATAAAATAAAATATGTATTGCTGAAGACTTTGCTGAGCTGATAATAAGGCATCCATAAGTGTAGATCAGCCTGATGGTTTCTGACAAAATGTCTGTTTTGACAGTTGCATGGGACTTAAGGATAGGAGATAAAATTTGACATTTTTCAAAGTTGGCATTCCAAAAGCCAGCAAAAGGAGAATGTGGCATGAGGCTTAGTCTTCAAAGGGTTGTCTGATGTACAAAAAAGGAAGAGGAAACTTTCCTGGCTTGACTTTGACATTGAGTGGAAAAGAAAAAAAAAAAACTCTCATAAGTATTAATAACCTCAAATTAACCATCTCCAGCATGGGCTTGTGACTTATTGCACATTTTTTTGTGTATATTCCCAAAACCTCAAGCATAGAATTTAATTAAATTATACTCTGATTGTTGGTGTTTCCGGGTAACTGAACAAAGCAAAAGAGTATCTTTTCTAGAGGAGTGTATCTTCAATCTCAAATTCCCACAGATAGGGATCTATAGAATATGAGCTCACAATCAGATTTCAAAAACAACCCGCAAGAAAACAAGGGTTCAGCAGAGATAATAGAAAACAGACTAAGACATGAAAATACTTTAGATATTGGAATTATTGGACATGGAATATAAAATAAGATTTTTGAAAATGTTTGAAGAAATTAAAAATGGAAATTGACAGTATGAGTAAAGTACCAAAGACTATAAAATGGGCCAAGCAGATTTTTCAAAAAGTATCAAAATGATCTAGAAATAAAGTTATCACTGAATTTAAAAACTCAGTGAACAGATTTTGAGCATATTGGAAGTAGCTGAAGAGAGAATGAAGAAGAAATTACCTGGAATTCATCATAGTGAGAAAAAGAGAAATTTAGACATGGAAGATAAAAGGGGAAAGATCTAAGCTGTATGTAATGGGGTTTCCAAAAGGAGTGGTGAAAGAAAATGGGTGAGAGGGAACATTTGAGTAGATGAAACCTGAAATTTTCCGAAATGGATAAAAGACAACAATTCTTAGATTAAAGAGCCCAGCAAATCTCAAGCAAAGTAAATAGAGATCCACTCATACAAATCTTGTGATAAAATACAGAATACCAGAGGGAAAGCAAAAGATGAAGCACCTAGAGTGAAAAGAGCTACAAAGCATCAGTGACTATACTGATTGCTTATTTCTCTAAAATAACAATGAAAGCTAGAAGACAGTAGAATAATATACTGAGTATCTGATAGAAAATCATTATCAACCTAGATTTGTATAGTCAGTGAGACCATTTTTTAAAAACTAGAACAAAATAATATTTATAGACATGTAACAACTAATATTGTTTACCACCCATAGAATCACATTAATGAAAACTTTAAAGGAAGCACTTTGGGCAGAAGGAAAATGACCCAAGATCATCTGAGATTCAAGAACAAATGATAAATAAGAGTAAAGGTGAATATATGGGTAAATCAAAACTAACATTGACTCTATTAAATGATAACAACAATGGCTAATTTAAAGACTATATAGGATAAAATTAAAATACCAGACCATACTTAACATACCTTGAGAGGGAGGTGTGATTTGAGCTAATGTTCTGTGATGCTTGTCTTTTCAGGAAAAGGTAAGTTTTTTTTTTAACTTTAGACTTTAAGCATGCATGAGAAAATGCCTAGAGTAAAAGCTAAAAGATTAAAGAAAAATATTCTAAAATAAGAGGAGGAAGTTGTATGAGAAAGAAAGTCAATCAAAATGGAAGGATGATGAGAGAAGCACTTCCACATTGGTGGAGTGAGGACCTCTGAAAATCCATTCCTTCACAGAAGAAATAAGAACACAGCAGAAACTGTCAAAATTAGCTTTTCCACAGCTCTGAAAGTTTACCAAAGGCTTGTAAAAATCCAAGGAGCATTTATTTTTTAAAAAACAGCTGAGGGGCTTCCCTGGTGGCGCAGTGGTTGAGAGTCCGCCTGCCGATGCAGGGGACACGGGTTCTTTTTTTTGAATCTCAGTAAAACAACATTATGAAGTTTTGACTTGCCCTATTCCCATCCTCCTTTCCTGAGTTCTGGGGTAGCCTTAAAAACCAACAGTCTCAGGACCATGTATAGCTGTGAATAACTGTAGCCTAGCAGACACAGAAGGGGGAAGATTGGATTTCGAGCTCCCCAAAGAGCCTCATACCCAGAGAAATGTCAGCATTTGACCTTTTTGGCAGTTCCCTGGGAAATCCTCATTATCAGGACTGGCTTTTGTTTGACCCAACTGTTGGCTTGCTCGATGAGGAAAACCTTATGCTTAGGACATTTTTCATTAAAAAAAAAAATTAGAGGCAATTGTTTAATATCACAGTCTCCTGAGGGGACCATTAATATTTGGGGCAAACAGACAGCAGGCCAAAAACCTTAAAAATCTGGGGAATGAAATGTCCATAGGGATCTTTGAAAAGTTCTGACATATCCCTGAGGATCTAGGTGGCCATGAACATGTGCACATCTGAGCAAATACCCAAGAAAGAACTGAGAGGATCCTAATCTCTTATCTGACTGACCTTGAAGCTCTGTAGAAAACAGGAAATAAAGGCTAAGGCGGGGTTGTAAACTGCCAGTATTGAAGGTATTTTTCAACAAACAGCACCTCAGCAAAGGGTGGGAAGCTTACTAGTTTGAGGTGATGGAGGTAATCTCTGTTCAATCATTAGCTAACCATTCAGCTATCTGAACAGAGACTTCAATGGCCACAAAAGCCAAAGAATATAGACTCTAAAGAATTAGTTAGAGTTAGTTAGAGAAGTCACTAAACAATAATCAACAACAAGAAACCCTGGGGAAGGAAGATCTGATTTCCAGAGTTGCCACATTATATTATTTAAAACATCCAATTTTCAATAACAAAAAATTAGAAGACACACAAACAGGAAAGTATGGTGCATATACATAAAATTTTTAGTCAATAGAAATTATCCCTGAGGAAGCCCTGAATTTTGATATACTACTCAATGAATATAAATAAGCAATTATAAATATGTTCAAAGAATTAAAGGAAACCATGTCTCAAGAGTTGAAGTATGAGTATGGTGTTCACCAAATAGAGAATATCAATAAAGAGATAGAATTTATAAGGCAGAACCAAATAGAAATTTCACAGTTGGAAAGTGCATTTCATTAGGGTCAGGCTCAAAAGCAGATTTGAGCTAGCAGAAAAAATAATCAGAATTCTTGAAGATTGGACAATTGGGATTATCCAGTGTGAGGAACAGGAAAAAAAAAAAGATGAAAAAAATGAATAGAAACCTGTGGGACACTGTCAAACACACTTACTTACACATAAAACTTCCCAAATTTGACAAAAACTTTGATCTACACACCCAAGAAGCTTAACAAACTAAGTAGGATAAACTCAAAGAGATCTACTCCAAGACAAATCATGGTCAAACTGTCAAAAGACAATGAGGGAAACTTGAAAATAGCAAGAGGGGCACTAGGAGGCTGATCTCTGCTTGTGAGAACAAGGGCTGCTTCTTGCTCCCTCCATGCCTGTTTGCATTCTTGTGGAGCCCCTAACAAGATGGAGCAGATCTCAGAGGTGACTTCAGGAGAACAGGAGGGTGAAAAGGTCAAGCTGAAGGCTAAGGGAAGGGATAGAAACAGAGATAACCTGTCCACCATCTTCTTAAATCCCAGGGCCCTTTGAAAACTCTGCAAGAAACGGGAGTTCTGTTAATCTGCCTTGATCTCCAGTACCTCACTCAGTACCTAACACAGTGGGAGACACATAGACCTTTCTCTTTAGACACAGGGAGTGGCCAGTTTCCTAGGCGAGGTGGGGAGAAGGTCCTACTCCTTTCAGAATGGATCAAAGGAAACATTCAGGGGTTAGTATGCAACAAAATTTGAATACCTACCATGTGCCAGACGTAATCTCCCACTCCTGCTACTACCCTTCTGTTACTTCAAGGGCCTCTCTCAGGAAACTGTCCATTTCTGGTAAATTGATCTGGAAATCTCATCCAGGGAAACACATCCAACCCAGCCCCTTTCCAACTCTGCATACCTCTTCTACTTTTACCATCTTTAACCCACAGACATGTCTACAAACTTGCTTGTTGTAGTCTTAGGAGACTGAGCAGGCTCTACTTTTTGTTTAGTTCAGTCACCAAGGTTTCAGTAGTCATAGCAACATTTACACCTCCAACAATGAGCCTAGGCCTAGGAGTTGATTGGTCACCTGGCCTGTTGCCCTGGAGACCTGAAGGGAATCCTGGTTCTCCAGCCTTCTATTAGTGACACAGGCAATTCTATGAGCAAGGACCACAGTCGCATTTTAGGATTTCTTCTTTTGTGGTCCCAAGGAGTATCTATGGTTCTAGGTCCAGGGAGCATATCACATGCCTGTTTTACTAAAGAACAACTATAAAGGAATGAATCATATGCTTCATTTTTTAATTGTTCATTTTATTAAATAGTTTATATAAAGTCAGACCAATTGGTCTGACCATAAAAAAGAAAAAAGAACACAGCAAGAAAAAAGTGACTGATTATGTACAAGGGATGTTTAATAAGATTCACAGCTGATTTCTCATCAGAAAGAGTGGAAGCCAGAAGGCAGTGAGATGATGAAGTGCTAAAAGAAAGATTCAATTAAAAATTCTATAGCAAAATTATTCTTCCAAAGTGAAGGAGAAATTAAGATACTCTGAGATTAAAAACAGAATTTGTCACTAGCTGACCTGCCCTACAAGAAATACTAAAACCTGAAGTGAAAGGACACTAGATAGGAGCTTGAATCCACATGAGATAAAGAGCACCCTAAAGGTAAGTACATAGATAAATATAGAAGTCAGTGTAAATGCAATTTTGTTTGTAACTCTTTTCTTCTATCTGACATAAAAGACTTCTGTGTAAAACAGTAATTAGAAAACTGCACTCATGTGCTTATAATGTATAAAGATGTAATTTGTATGACAATGAGAAAAAAAGATGGGGGAGGGGCAGAGAAATATTGGAGCAAAGTGTTTGAATACTACTGAAATTAAGTTGGTACTCATCTGAACTATATTGGTTTAATGTTAGATATTAATTGTAACTCTCATGACCATCACTAAGAAAATAACTAAAAAGAGATTAAAAGAAACAAGGGAATGAAATGGTATACTACAAAATATCTATTTAAGAGAAAAGAAGACAGTAATTGAGGAATAGAGGAACCAAAAAGACATAAGATATATAGAAAACATTGCATTTACATTTACATTTATAAATACAAAACCATAATAAGGTACCACTTCACACCCACTAGGATAGCTATAATCAAAAGGACAGATAATAACACGTGTTGGTGCAGGTGTGGAGAAATTGGAACCATCGTATATTGCTGACAGGAACATAAAATATTGCAGATACTTTGGAAAATAGTCTGACAGTTTCTCAAATGGCTAAACAGAATTACTATATTACCCAGCAATTCTATTTCTAAGTATATGCCCAAGAGAAATGAAAACATGTCCACAACAAAACCTTGTACATGGATGTTTATAGTAGCGTTATTTATAATAACCAAAAAGCAGAAACAACCCAGATGCCTATTAAATGATGAATGAATAAGCAAAAAGTTGTATATTCATACAATGTAATGTTATTAGGCAGTGAAAAGGAATGATGAACTGATTCAGGCCACAGCATAGATAAACCTTGAAAAAAATGCCAGGAAGGCAGTCACTAAAGACCATACGTTATATGATTCCAATTACATGAAATGTCCAGGATAGACAAACCTATGGAACATAGGTTAGTGGTTTCGTAGGACTGACAGGGTGAAAAAGGGGGTTGGGTGTACATACTAATGCGTGTGGGGGTTTCTTTTTGTGGCGATGAATATATTCTAAAATTCATGGTATTCATGGCTGCACAACTCTGTATCTATATTAAAATCTATTAAACTGTACACTTTAAAAGGGTGGATTTTATCATGTGTGATTATATCTCAATAATGCTGTTATTTTAAAAGATAAAATATGGAGAAAAGCAAGACAAAAAGTAGAAAATAATTTTAGACAATAAATGTAAACGAAGCTATATTTCCAGTTAAAGGCACAGATTGTCAGATTGAATCAATATATAAAAGAAAAAAGATAGACAATTATATGCTGTCTGTAAGATACACTGAGAGGGAAATCCCCAGTGGTCCAGTGGTTAGGACTCTGAGCTTTCACTGCTGAGGGCCCGGGTTCATCGGGGAACTAAGATCCCACAGGCTGCACGGCATGCCACCCCCCCACCGAAAAAAAGAAAGATACACTGATGTTGAACACTGAGGTCATAAAATCATGGTAAAGTTAGCAGGCAACTTTTAACAATATAGAGCTTATGTGTTATACTGAGGCAAAATAGACAATAAGTATGACACAGTCCTAGCAACAGTTAACACATTATAAAAGTCTCAACTTGGGGCTTTCCTGGTGGCGCAGTGGTTGAGTTCGCCTGCCAATGCAGGGGACACGGGTTCGTGCCCCAGTCCTGGAGGATCCCACGTGCCGCGGAGCGGCTAGGCCCGTGAGTCATGGCCGCTGAGCCTGCGCTCCGCTACGGGAAAGGCCACAACAGTGAGAGGCCCGCATACGGCAAAAAAAAAAAAAAAAAGTCTCAAATTATCATGAAGGTATAGTAAGTCCAAATTTGTGTGTACCCAGTATCTTAGCCTTAATATATATAAAGCAAAATCTCTAGATAGAAAATTTAAAAATTAATAAATCTACCATCGTATATTTTAATATCTTTCTTAGTGTTTGATTCATTAAGAAGACCCCTCAAAAATGACTAAAGAATAGAGAAAATTTTGACAGCACAATTAACATATCTGATTAAAATCACTTTTATATAGAATGGTGCACCAAGCAAGTGTAAGGCCACAAAACATGGGAGTTGAGGATACTGACAATAGAAGGTTGAAGTGATAGAACATGAAATCTAAATTTGATAGGGAAGAAAAGCAAAGATATTGGTAGGGTGAGAATCTGAAAATATTCTCAAATGGTATGGTGACCAAATTTATTTCAGAAGTAATTAGTTCTGGGTGACTACAAGTTTCAGAGTGTTGCCATGAAAGTATATGGCTGAAATGGGGTAGAAGTCATGGGAGGTAGAGATTAAGGTACTGAAAGTTCAGAATGATGGATATGTCATTAACATAGGTTTGAAATACCCTAAATGTCAGGACTTGAAGCGGAAAAGTGTTCTGAACTAACCATAAGTCAAATCTTCATTGAATGGAGGAATATTAGCAGGAATTGGTAGTTCCACAACCAAAGAAGGTGTGGTTAGAGCTAGATGGCATAAACCAGGGTTTTCACAGGCAACTAGATGTGTGAGGCTCTAAAAGTAATATGAAATGAAGAGAACACTGGTCCCATCACTTACCCAGAGCTAAATTGAATGTGGGAGAAATAGCAGCCTCTACCTGGCTGTATAGCAAGAGAAGTATTATCCAGAGATAAACCTGTTTAAATTAAGGTTAGAGAAGGAAATTGCAGTTAGTGAAGGAGCTTAAATTGTATCACAGTTTGTTAAAATATTTTGGAGGTTTAAAAGGAGAGGTAAGAGATTAAAGAGACCAGTGGTAGATTCAGTCAGGGGAAAATAATTGTTAGAAGGAGAATGGACAGCTGAATGAACTTATATTCATACAGATGACAGATGTGTGGATTAAGCTGGTTGATAGTTATAAGTAATCCTGGCTTTCCCTTAGTGGATGGTGACAAGCAGGTGTAGGTCCATTGCACTTCTGAGAGGATTTGAGTCTTCGATGGATTCAAGGGAGGGAGTTATTATCTGGCTTGAATTCTAAGGGGTCTGGCTCATAGCTCTAAAGATTCAGAGTAGATGTGAGGCTCCCATTACCTCTTTTTCATTTCATTAAGTCTTTTGAAGAGTCCAGGCTAGATGTTCTGCAGAATTTCACACATTCTGGATTTATTTGAAGTTTTCCTTATGATGAGTTTCAGGTGAAACATATCTAGCAAGAAGATAACATGAGAGTGTGTATAATTCCCACAGCATCACATTAGGTTACATATCATGTCAAGCCATTCCGTTATTGTTGAGGTCAAGCTTGACCACTAGGTTAATGTGGTGACCACCAGATCTGTCCATTGTAAAGCACTATTTCCTCTTTGGTCTAATCAGCCATAGCTTGAGGGTGAACAGGGTCATTTGGTATAGACCATGGTGACATATACCTAGCAGGGTTGTGAGAAACAGGCAATAAGCCATGACTGGTATACACAAATAATCCACATATGATATAAATTGGTAAGAACTGTAAGAAAATTGCTTATAGAAACATACACGAGGGAGCAGTCTTTTCTGTGTGCCTAGAGTGGGGATGGTGGTTGTGGAGGAAATAAAGGAAAGCTGTGGAGCAAAGGTGATATTTGAGAGTTGGATCTTTCAAGACGAGTTAGGGCTTATTAGTGGTTGAAAGTGGTGAGGACATCCCAGGCTGAGAGAAAAATCATGAGGGGAAAAAACAAAAACAAAAATAGAGGCCTGAAATTATATGGTTCAACTAACCATATAAGAGAAAAAAATCCTGAGTGCTAGCATATATGATGCATAGAAACAAGTGACTGGGAGATAAGGTTAGAAAGGTAGACTAGGATAGGTTATGAAAAACCCTGAACTCCATGTTAAGGAATTTAGCCATGATTCTGTAAGTAATGATGCTAAGGAAGGTTTCTAAGAAAAGGAATATTCATATTGGGCTTTTAGAGAGACGTGTGGATGGCAGTGTGGCAGAATAAGAGGGAAGATTGGCAAGAAGTTTGACAGACAGGTTTTTGTGAGAAATGATGAGGGCACAGGCTAGGTCAGTGGCAGTGGGTAGGAGAGGAAGGAATTGATATGAGAGATATTTTAGGGGCAAAATCAACTGAAGTTGATGAGTGGCTACATGTTGGCATTGGAGGGGAAGTCAAGAATATTCTAGGCTTTCTGACTTGAATCATATTAATGGTGATGCCATTACCAATATAAGGAAGGTAGTAGGAGAAGCAGATTTGGAATAGGGCAGTTAAGTTCTAGATATATTGAATTTGAGTTACCTAAAGTGTACAATTTTCTGTTGTAATTTCAGTTGATTTTTTCTTCTTTTTTATAAAGCTTTTTTCCTCTATTTTATTCCATATTCCTATTTGGATCACAGGGAGTAAACTGGAGTGATGTATACAAGTTCCAAGTAGGCATGCAGAAAGCAAAATATGTCCTTTGACCTAAAGATAACTAGGAAGGAATCAATCAACTGTTTCCTGGGCTATACATTGGCAGTCATTATATCTGAACAAACTTGGATTAAAATTCTAGGGAAGACCTGTTCTCAAAGGATTTGTGTACCTACTCATTGATATGCTTTATGAAGTGACTTGAGCCATTTAATTTCTCAGTCGAATGAGAAAATCAACCCACAGATTGACCCTTAACTTTGAAAGTTTTGCAAGGATTAATTAGATAAAATGTTCCTTTTTCCTTAGAAGCCAAGGATTTGTTATATTAGTCCCAACCAAGATAAATCAAGTGTTTTTTTCTCAAATTTCTTTGTTTTTCTGACAAAGCTGTTTTTATTTATTATTTAATTCCACTAAACTCTCTAATTTCAATAGATGCTAAGAATAAATCCCCTAGAGGAGAAAAAAATAATGAACAAAGAGAGAAAATAAGCCAACATTATGACATGGAGCTGCATACACAGCTGACTGCACACTAATAAACAATGTCCAAGAAGACTGGGTTCTGAAGAACATTTCCTTAATTATGGTCATGATCTGTGCCTTCCAAGAATAATATAGTATGTGCAGTATTTTAACAAGGGTAGAAAAGACATTAGTAACAAGATCTCTATTTTTATTGGAATTTTTCAGGTCATGACATGTATATAAAAATGTTTATCATATATTCCTAGGAAGGTTGGATAAGAAATCTTTAAGCCGTAAAAGGTTGATAATTTTGAAAACATTTAAAAATGGAAATGATAAATTTATGAAACTTTAAATAAAACCTCAAGATTTCTAGGATGCTCAGGAGTTTCAAGGCATGGGTGTTTTCCCCCCTCTAATTCAAAGCAAGTTCCTTCTTTTGGAAATTCCACTGCCAATTTCATTTTGTTTAATTTAGGTTATGTTGGGTAATGTGCAGGGTTTATAACTCAGTCTTCCCAGATGTATTTTAATTTAATGTTCTTTCTCTGGACTGTCTCCCAGTTTTTTCTAGTCTAAAGATTGTCTAATATAATTTTGATTGTGAAGGTTACTTGGGGTGAGAAAACAAACTGAGATTGAAGCACTCTAATGGGGAAAAAAGCCATAATACATGTTTGCCTGTACTTCATACTTTCCTGTTTATAACTTGGCTTTCTTCTTGTATACCTCCTCTATTTGTGCCCAGAAGTTTCACACTGATTTTTTATCTTCCAATCTGCTAGATCGACCCTTTCTGGATTAGGAATTAAAGAACAGTGATTAAGAAATGAAGTATAGAATGAGGAATCTGCAGAAAAAGAAAAATAAAGGGGGAACCAGAAGATCTGGAGATGGACCTAATCAAATTTATGAAGCAGACAAGCACATATCTTTGGTACCTTCTGTTCTCCTTGTTCAGCCTCTCTCCCCACTTCCACCATCCTACTTTTGCTCTTTCATCCCCTTCCCGCTTAGCTTGATTTTCCTTCCTATACCGCCTTGCCCTTTGCTAGCTTGTCAGCTGTTTCCTCTAAGATAATAATGGACCCATCTAAAAGTATCCTTCGCACAAGTATTTGCATTTTACTAAAAGTCTATTACAGAGTAGAATTCTCTCTAGGCCCAATAATGAGTTCCTAATGATTTAATGGAATTTGCTTCACCATTGTATATGGGTGTACTTTGTGCTCCTAACTTTCATACTTCTCACTTTCATGTCTGCTTCCCTCCTGAACTTCATTCTTCCAGCAACCCCAGTCTCACGAGGTTTTGTACATGTTCAATTCCCAGAAGATATTGCTACTTTCACCAGGAGAGTCAAAGTGAAGTGTGGTGGTTGTGTGTATGAGGAGAGTGGACAATACCTAAATGTACACACACACACACACACACACACACACACACACACACACACAGAGGAGGGACAGGTTTGCAAGCTTTACTGAAAGCTATAATTACAGTCTCTGTGGAATGAAGACTCTTCCAATCAACATAAGAACCTCTCTCACAAGGGACATCTGCTTGACAACTGCATTCAGGGAAAGAGGATTTTATCTATTTCAGGAAACTCTTCTTGTATCTATTATTATTTTTGGATTATTTTCCAGTGAACTATGACTATCAGATCTGTGATACAGACTTGAAAATAATCTTTTTTTAGTTACTCTGAAATTATTTAGCAAGTGTCTCTCTCTCTCCTTTTCTCTCTCTCGCTTTCTGTATTCCCTTTGCATTAGCTTTTCTCTCCTTTTCCATGGGAACAGTATGTATTTGCAGGGATAGAAACTACTCCCTGTTGCTCTAGGGAACATAGGACATAGCCAAGATGGCCTTGGGGAATGTGGGAGGGAAAAGAGGCTTAATTCTTTTGAAGGCCACTTTGATCATAAAGATGGAATAGGGAAGAAAAGAAAAATTGTAAACCTTGCCAGGCCATGAGAAAATTATCTGTTTTAGTATGATGTTCTTCTACGATCCATGTGGAAAAGAGGAAGAGACAGTTTGAATGAATAAAGGTACAGATGGGACTACAGACATACTCATTTTACTGTATTTTGCTGATACTGTGTTTTTCATACATTTCTTTCTTGGTGGCAACTCTGCTTCAAGCAAGTCTATCAGCACCATTTTTCAAGCAGCATTTGCTCGCTTTGTGTCTCTGTGTCACATTTTGGTAATCCTTACAATATTTCAAACTTTTTTTATTATTATTACATTTGTTATGGTGGTTTGTGATCAGTAATCTTTAATGTTACTATTGCAGTTGTTTGGGGACGCCATGAACCTCACCCGTATAAGATGGTGAACTTATTTGATAATCATTGTGTGTGTTCTGACGGCTCCACTGGCCAGCCATTCCCCCCATTACTCTGCCTCTCCTCAGGCCTCCCTATTCCTCTCTATAACAATATTGAAATTAGGCTAATTGAAAACCCTACAGTGGCCTCTAAGTGTTCAAGTGAAAGGAAGTCACATTTCTCTCGATTGATTGGTTGATTGCTGGCTGCGTGGTTTGTGGGATCTTAGTTCCCTGACCAGGGATCGAACTTGGGCCCTCGGCAATGAAAGTGCAGAGTCCTAGCCACTGGACCACCACATTTCTCTTACTTTAAATCAAAAGCTAGAAATGATTAAGCTTAGTGAGGAAGGTGTGTGTTGAAAGCCAAGATAGGCCAAATGCTAGGCCTCCTGCACCAGTCAAGTTGTGAATGCAAATGAAAAGGTCTTGAAGGAAATTGAAAGTGCTACTCCAGTGAGCACATGAGTGATAAGAAAGCAAAACGGCTTTATTGCTGATACGGAGAAAGTTTTAGTGGCTGGATAGATGATCAAACCAGTCACAACATTCTGTTAAGCCAAAACCTAATCCAGAGCAAGGGTCTAACTCTCTTCAATTCTCTGAAGGCTGAGAGAGATGAGGAAGCTCCAGAAGAAAAGTTTGAAGTTAGCAGAGATTGGTTCATGAGGCTTAAGGAAAGAAGCCATCTCTATAACATTAAAGTGCAAGGTGAAGCAGCAAATGCTGATGTAGAAGCTGAAGCAAGTTATCCAGACCATCTAGCTAAAATAATTAATGAAGGTGGCTCAACTAAACAATAGATTTTCAATGTAGAGGAAGCAGCCTTCTATTGGAAGATGATGCCATCTTGGACTTTCATAGCCAGAGAGAAGTCAATGCTTGCCTTCAAAGGACAGGCTGACTGTCTTGTTAGGAGCCAGTGCAGCTGGTGACTTTAAATTGAAGCTAGTGCTCATTTACCATTCTGAAAATCCTAGGGCCCTTAAGAATTATGCTAAATCTAGTCTGCCTGTGCTCTATAAATGGAATGGCAAAGCCTGCATGACAGCACATCATGTTTACAACATGGTTTACTGAATATTTTAAGCCCACTGTTGAGACCTACTGCTCAGAAAAAAAATTGCTTTCAAAATATTCCAGCTCATTGAAAATACACCTGGTCACCCGGAAGCTCTGATGGAGATGTACAGTAAGATTAATGTTGTTTTCATGCCTGTTAACATAACAACCGCTCTGCAACCCATGGAACAAGGAGTCATTTTCACTTTCAAGTCTTCTGATTTAAGAAATACATTTTGTAAATCTATAGTTACCATAATGATCCCTCTGTTGGATATGGACAAAGTCAACTGAAAGCCTTCTGGACAAGATTCACCATTCTAGATGCCATTAAGAACATTCCTGGGCTTCCCTGGTGGCGCAGTGGTTGAGAGTCTGCCTGCTGATGCAGGGGACGTGGGTTCGTGCTCCAGTCCGGGAGGATCCCACATGCCGCGGAGTGGCTGGGCCCGTGAGCCATGGCTGCTGGGCCTGTGCATCGCAACGGGAGAGACCACAACAGTGAGAGGCCCATGTACCGCAAAAAAAAAAAAAAGGAACATTCTTGTCATGGGAAGAGGTCAAAATATCAACATAAACAGGAGTTTGGGTAAAGTTGATTCCAACCCTCATGGATGACTTTTAGAGGTTCAAGACTTCAGTGGGGGAAGTAACTGCAGATGTGGTGAAAATAGCAAGAGACTTAGCATTAGACGTGCCAGGTGAGTGAATTGCAGCAATTTCATGATAAAACTTTAATAGATGAGGAGTTCCTTCTTATGGATGAGCAAGAAAGTTGTTTCTTGAGATGGAGTCTACTCCTGGTGAAGATGCTGTGAAGATTGTTGAAATGACAGCAAAGGATTTAGAATATTACATGAACTTAGTTGATAAAGCAGTGTCAGGGTTTGAGAGGATTGACTCCAATTTTGAAAGCAGTTCTACTGTGGTAAGATGCTATCAAACAGCATTGCATGCTACAGAGAAATTGTTCGTGAAAGGAAGAGTTAGTCAACGCGGCAAACTTCATTGTCTTATTTTAAGAAGCTGCCACAGCCACCCCAGCCTTCAGCAGTCGCCACCCTGATCAGTCAGCAGGCGTCAACATCAAGGCAAGACCCTCCACCAGCAAAAAGATTGTGACTTGCTGAAGGCTGAGTTGATGGCTAGCATTTTAGCAAATAAAGTATTTTTTAAATTAAGGTATGTATATTGTTTTTTTAGACAATGCTATCGCACACTTGATAAACTACAGTGTAAATGTAACTTCTGTATGCACTGGGAAATTTAAAAGATTTGTGTGACTTGCTTTAAAGCAATATTTGCTTTACTGTGGTGGTCTGGAACCAAACCTGCAATATCTCCAAGGTATGCTTGTATAATAAATTGGAAGGTATGTAAACACAGTGATTTGGTTGTGAACCTTTTCTCCAACAGCAGTGGTGTGTTTCCCCATCCTTTCTATAAACTCTGATTTCCTATACATACAGACATTGTTGTCTTTCTTATGTCTGTTCAAAAATCAACTACAGACTGATAACTGTCTACCAAAGTCTGTTCTGCCCTACTTCCTGTGCACCCAGCTAGACTACATTTCCCAGCTTCCCTTGCAGTTAGGTTAGGCCATCTGACTAAGTTCTCTCCAATGGAATGGGAGCAGAGGTTACATATGTCAATTCCAGGACGTGCCCATAGAACCTCCATATGTGCACTTCCAAGTTTTATTTGCCTTTCCATGGAAAGGAATGATGGCAACCAAAGCAACATTGGAAACCATATGTTGAAAGTAGAAAGATTACCTGGTGACCTGAATACCCACTCTGGATTGTTAAGTGAACAAGAATTAAGCCTTTGTTGCATTTGAGCAATTGCATATTTGTGTTTATTTGTTAACAGGAGTCTAACCTACCCTACTATGTTGTAGTAGGAGAGCACTGTATTCCCCACAAAGTGTGGCACAGTGCTGAGCATAGAGTTGGTACTCAATAAATATTAGTTGAATGAATGAGCCACTACACTAGCCCATTCATGAAAACTTTCCCGGAAGGTATAATTACCATGCAACACTAAGCTGAAAATTTTGCACCATTTGCACATAATTTCATTTATTTTAAGTGATAATTGATATTCAGTTATTGAGCACTTAACTGAATGACATGTTTTACTCACAAAAAATCCTGATGAGGGAGATGATACTGCTTCCATTTGACACCTGAAGAAACAGGTTCAGAGAATTAAGCTACTTTCCCAAGGCCACATAACTCCTAAATGGCTGAGCTGGAATTTAAATTCAAGCCTCTCTGACTTCAAAACTCTTTCCATTACATCATGCTGCCTTAAATACGTTTGGCTTAATACACCATGTTTGTTGTTTAGATTTATAATCTTGAGAATATAATATGATTCAAAGCAAAGTACAATCACTTGGAACTTAGTCTCTAAATAAAGTAATAACACATGAGATAATCTTAGCCTATTAATAGAACCATTTAATTAGTCTGGTAACCAGTTTACGACCATCTCTTACACTCTTTCTTCCTAAGTGATCTTTAAAGTTATAGAGTAAATATAGTAAAAGCTCAGCTAGAAGGCATGAGGATTGAATTTGAGACACCATGGCTAGACAATTTTCTGGGTAGGGATCAGAAAGCAACAGAAAACATTTTTAGTCCTTGTTGGAAAATACTTCAAAATTTATAAATTCATTTTCTGACCATCGCATGGACTGGTGCAGTGGTATGTCAAGCTAGAGAAATATACTCTAGGGGTTGTTTTAGGTGGACATTGTTGTTGAGTATACATGTAAGAATGTCTATTTATATTTATTTTAATAAAAAATAATGAATCTTTTATTGTATATAATAAAATATTATATATAATTGCATATATATATATAAACGATGTTGTCATCACTTAGTCTGTTTGATAACAGAGGGTCACATGTGATGTCATATAATATCTCTGAGGTATCCCAGAGCAAAAGTGTAGAGGAATGGACCAAAACACTCACTTATTAAATTTCACCATAGTGTAAGATATTGCAGTTTACATGTTCCCAGTTAGATTTCTCAATCACATCATCAAATTTTAAACTAACCCTCACAAAATGACTCTAAAAGATTCCTGCAAAGAATATTGATGATATTACTAATAATGCAAGAATGACTGAATAAGAAATTGACAGCATTCTTTGCAAACTACATTATTAGTTTAAATACAAAACAAAAGAAATCCTAAAAACATGATCTAATAAGACCTGCTAAAATGTTGGCCTACAGTGTTCAAAGTTAACAAGACTTTGATATATGAATTTATATCCTGTATAGTAATAGTGAACTTCACCTTGAAAATGCTTTTTGCCTTAAGATATTAGCTAATTATGACACTGTACGTGTATAATTTATAAATGAACATACATCTACTGAGAGGATGTGTTCAAAATAAAACAGTGACTTTTATTATCTACAAAGTTTGGAGACCTCTTACTGTATTAGCAATATTTATTTACATGTCTGTTTTCTATACTAAATACTAATTTCCTTGAGGGGAGAGAGACTGTGTCTTATGTTTATATCTAGAGTACGCAGCTCTTGGTTTTTTAGTGCTAGGTGCTAGGTGCTCAATTAATATCTGCTAAATGGAAATAGAAGAATATAGGAATACAGACAACATTAAAAGGCAGCCTGATCTCTGTTAACAGATAGACAATTTTTTGTTATGTGATTTTGGAAAATGCACTATTTTCCTCATCTAGAAAATGGGGTGAATACTTCCTGTTCTTCCTATCTCAATGGTTTCTTATGAAACTCACATGTAAAAATAAATATAAAATTTAAAGTCATGTACAGCTCTGATGTGTCTATACTATTTTTAAAATATAAACTACTTTGGAAGCTTAGTATCATGAAAAACTAAAAAAAGAAAATGACAGAGGAGAAAAATATTAACTATGCCCTGAAAATTAAAATAAATGCCTTTTAGTGTGTTTTGCCTTTGGAATGCTGACAGTTTCCTCCAGTTGTTCAAATAAATTATTTCAATGAACATACGATAAATGTTACAGGGTTTTTTGGGTTTTTTTTTACATCTTTATTGGAGTATAATTGCTTTACAATGGTGTGTTAGTTTCTGCTTTATAACAAAGTGAATCAGTTATACAAATACATATGTTCCCATATCTCTTCACTCTTGCATCTCCCTCCCTCCC
>NW_020172371.1:390601-390950 GCF_003031525.2 Neophocaena asiaeorientalis asiaeorientalis | reverse complement strand
TTATTAAGTAGTGTATTGCTTAGCCTCCATGTGTTTGTATTTTTTACAGATCTTTTCCTGTAATTGATATCTAGTCTCATAGCATTGTTGTCGGAAAAGGTAAGTGATACAATTTCAATTTTCTTAAATTTACCAAGGCTTGATTTATGACCCAAGATATGATCTATCCTGGAGAATGTTCCATGAGCACTTGAGAAAAATGTGTATTCATTGTTTTTGGATGGAATATCCTATAAATATCAATTTAGTGCTTCTTGTTTAATGTATCATGTAAAGCTTGTGTTTCCTTATTTATTTTCATTTTGGATGATCTGTCCATTGGTGAAAGTGGGGTGTTAAAGTACCCTAC
>NW_020172371.1:390066-390423 GCF_003031525.2 Neophocaena asiaeorientalis asiaeorientalis | reverse complement strand
TACTTCCTGGACTTGATTAAGTATTTCCTTTCCCATATTAGAGAAGTTTTCAACTATAATCTCTTCAAATATTTTCTCAGTCCCTTTCTTTTTCTCTTCTTCTTCTGGAACCCCTATAATTCGAATGTTTTTGCATTTGGTTATTTCCAAGATTTTGGATCATCTTTACTATCATTATTCTGAATTCTTTTTCAGGTAGGAATTCTTTTCCTAATTTTCTATTCAGGAATTCTTTTTCCTCTTCATTTGTTATGTCTGGTGGGTTTTTATCTTGCTCCTTTATCTGCGGTGTGTTTTTGTGTCTTCTCATTTTGCTTATCTGACTGTGTTTGGGGTCTCCTTTTTGCAGGCTGCAGG
>NW_020172371.1:363318-389926 GCF_003031525.2 Neophocaena asiaeorientalis asiaeorientalis | reverse complement strand
TGAGATGGAGATCTCTGGGAGATTTTCGCCGTTTGATGTTATGTTGAGCTGGGAGGTCTCTTGTGGACCAGTGTCCTGACGTTGGCTCTCCCACTTCAGAGGCACAGCACTGACTCCTGGCTGTAGCACCACGAGCCTTTCATCCACACGGCTCAGAATCAAAGGGAGAAAAAGTAGAAAGTAAGAATTAGTAGAAGCAGAAACAGAGAAAGAAAGAAAGGAGGGAGGGAGCGAAGGAGGAAGGAAGGAAGAAGGAGGGAAGGAAAGAAAAAAAGAAAGGAGATAAAGTAAAATAAAATAAAGATAAAATATAATAAAGTTATTAAAATAAAAAAAATTATTAAGAGGAAAAAAAATTTAAAAAACGGGCGGATAGATCCCTAATACAAATGATGGAAGCAAAGCTATACAGACAAAATCTCACACAGAAGCATATACATACACACTCACCAAAAGAGGAAAAGGGAAAAATATCATAAATCTTGCTCTCAAAGTCCAGCACCTTAATTTGAGATGTTTCGTTGTCTATTCACGTATTCCACAGAATGCAGGGTACATCAAGTTGGTTGTGGAGGTTTAATCCGCTGCTTCTGAGGCTGCTGGGAGAGATATCCCTTTCTCTTCTTTGTTCTCACAGCTCCCAGGGGCTCAGTTTTGGATTTGGCCTCGCCTCTGCAGGTAGGCCCCCGGAGGGCATCTGTTCTTCGCTCGGACAGGACGGGGTTAAAGGAGCCGCTGATTCGGGGGCTCTGGCTCACTCAGGCCGCAGGGGGAGTTAGGGGCACAGAGTGCAGGGCGAGCCTGTGGAGGCAGAGGCCGGCGTAACCTTGCACCAGCCTGAGGCATGCCGTGTGTTCTCCCAGAGGAGTTGACCCTGGATCCCATGACCCTGGATCCCGTGACCCTGGCAGTGGCGGGATGCACAGGCTCCCTGGAAGGTGGGTGTGGATAGTGACCTGTGCTCCCACACAGGCTTCTTGGTGGCGGCAGCAGCAACCTTAGCGTCTCATGCCCGTCTCTGGGTTCGCCGCGGCTCGCACCCGTCTCTGGGGCTCCTTTAAGCATCGCTCTTAATCCCCTCTCCTCTCACACCAGGAAACAAAGAGGTAAGAAAACGTCTTTTGCCTCTTCGGCAGGTCCCGACTTTTCCCCGGACTCCCTCCCGGCTAGCCGTGGTACACTAACCCCCTGCAGGCTGTGTTCACGCCGCCAACCCCAGTCCTCTCCCGGCACTCCGAAGCCCGAGCCTCAACTCCCAGCCCCGCCCGACCCGGTGGGTGAGCAGACAAGCCTCTCGGGCTGGTGAGTGCCTGTCGGCCCTGACCCTCTGTGCGGGAATCTCTCCGCTTTGCCCTCCGCACCTCTGTGGCTGCGCTCTCCTCCGCGGCTCCGAAGCTTTCCCCTCCACCATCCGCAGTCTCCGCCCGCGAAGGGGCTTCCTAGTGTGTGGAAACCTTTCCTCCTTAACAGCTCCCTCCCACTGGGGCAGGTCCCATCCCTATTCTTTTTTCTCTGTTTATTCTTTTTTCTTTTGCCCTACCCAGGTACGTGGGGGGTTTCTTGCCTTTTGGGAGGTCTGAGGTCTTCTGCCAGCGTTCAGTAGGTGTTCTGTAGGAGTTGTTCCACGTGTAGATGTATTTCTGGTGTGTCTGTGGGGAGGCAGGTGATCTCCATGTCTTACTCTTCTGCCATCTTCCTGGAAGCCTCCTACAGGGTTTTTTTGAAAAAGAGAAAGAGGGAAATGTAGACATTGCTTACCATTTCCAAATGCTTCCTATAGTTCAAATGGTTTCAGCATTCCCTTTGTTCTTTTTTAAGTCAATTCTACTTAAAAAGAAATCATTTAGAGATAAATGAAAATGGAAAGCACAAAAGGGAAACTATTGGGGCACTTCCCCATTTGGTTTCAGACTCATTTCCAGAGAATGTGCACGCTTATAGTCACATGGAAAAGCAAGTCTAATACTTCATTCCTATTTTGTTAGCTAAGGTAAACAAATAAGTTTGGGGTTTTGTTTTTTCTTTTTTTTGAGTGTGAGGAAATGAACTACAGTAGTTTAATGAAACCAGGGATATGCAGCACCTTGGGAGAAGGGAATTTGGTTTTTAATAGGTAGGGATCCCAAGAGCAGGAAAAAATGAGTGAGGTTTATATGGAGTGAGGCTGACCTATCCTACCTGATCTAAGTTAAGTTTCATGAAAGATCCAGGTGAGACATTTCCTGATTATGTTCTAATATCACCTCTAGATTTTTCCCTGACCATTTTAATACTCTCTTCAACTACCCCAAAACCACTTACTCTCCTCTCAGTTCTCAAATCAGCCCATGGTTGTCTCCATTTTATTTTCATTTTCTTTCTTCTATTCTCCTTTACTCCTTTTGCTTCTTCCATGTGTGCCCTTGTCTAAGTGTTTATAGAAAATACATATGTGGTTGTGTATATGAATATATATATCTATATAAATGATGAAATGCAACTTGTAAGCACTGAATAAATGTTTTGAAATAAATAAACGAAAGTAACATTCAATAATATTTTGCAATTGGTTGAATAATACTTGCTATTTCTGTTTTCAACTTAATGATTTAACTGATGATTTATGCGTTCAATAGTATATCAAAGTAGAGCATGTCATAGTGCCAGTCTGTATACTAGCTATCCCTCAGGGATTAGTCAACTCCTTCATTCATTTAGAGCATATTTATTGAGCACTTAACGTGTGTCAGGTACTAGTTTTAGGTACTTGGGCATCATCAGTGAACAAAACAGACAAAAATACCTGCTGCATATAACCTACAGTCTAGAGGAGAGAGACAGGCATAAATGACAATTAATTCACTAACTAGATGATATTGTATATTAGAAGGAAATGCATGCTTTGAAATATAGAAATAGTAGGTGTTCTGTGCATGTGTGTGCGTGTGCATGTGTGTGATTGGAACAGGTTGCAGTTCTAAATAGAGTGGACCTAGTGTTGGTCTTATTGAGAAGGAGATGTTTGAGAACCAAAGAGAGCAAGTCAGGTACTGAACCAGACTGATCTTTTAGGGCCCCTCAAATCTTACTACAAAGGTGATACCTATTCTGCCTATGTGTAGAGTTGGTCCAATTTGTATACCACGTCAGGGGTAAATCCAAAGGGCACCATTACTTTCCCTTGTTGAGAGTCTGATTCATCAATAGAAAACAGAAGCCTTAGAGAGGCATTAGTTCTTGTGCTATTGTGTAATATTCGGGAAGACAGCTTTTACATTGGCAATACCTTCATACATTCCAAAAGCTCAAATTTCAAATATATAGCATATGGCTATTAGAACATAAAAATGCACCTTGGCCTGCACTATGTAGTTCTCCAGAGACTCTAACTTCACAAAATGAAGTGGTCTGGAAATGAGGACAAGTATCAAGTGCTCAGCCAAAATATTTCTCTGGTGACATAAGAATTAGGGAGCCAAGAACTGCATCACCCACTCCAGATTTCTGGCTTTCTCCCAAGAGTTTAAACATTTGTTTCCTGAGAAATACCACAAATAATTTCTTGGCTTCTGGACAGGATACCACAAAGCTAAAACTGCACTGCTCTTATTTTGTGAGCTTGAATTAGGACTTTTGCATTTTTTTAATTTATATTTTTTTACACTGTGGTTATACAGCTATATTTTGGATAATCTGGGTGATTGCTTAATATTATTCTGGCAGATAAAATCTTAGGTAATGAGCAGATACTATAGACCTCATGTAAATTCTAAATACATTCTAAAGGGTTTTAGAGTGTAAAACATAAAATGAGAAGCTCAAATCTAGGCAGGCCTTACCAGAATTCTGAAGCATTTACCTAGAGAAACAGAAAATAGGTCACGGGACATAGAGATGTGCTCTGAGGGGAATGTTGAAAGAACAGTATTCATCAACCCAAAGAAGAAAAGCCTGAGGGATAATTTAATAATTGTCTTAAAATATCAATGACTCAGATGCAGAGGATAGTCAATAGTCTCTTTATTCTTAGGTGATTAAATAAACTTAAGAAAGGGCAAGGGAGATTTTTGTTAGACCCTTAAGGAGGAATCTTGATTGTGAAACACTGGAAATGGATCCTGAGGAAAGTAGTGGAATCTTCTCTCTAAAGAGGTTTATAAATAGGAGAAAGTCTCACTTGTCTATGATGGTTTGAATGTAGCAGCAAGACCTAGCGACCCTAAGGATTCTTCTGTAGTACTACATTTGGTACACTAGCTCTTTTGGAATCATGTTGTCTTTATATAATGTTGGAGTGTGCTGGCATGATTTGCATTTAAAGTATTGGTTAAGTGATATTTAAAAAAAAAATCTTCTATAAACAAATTATAATCTTTAGTAGTTTCCTCTCATTTCAAAACATAAGGATAGTCTGAGTAATATCTCAGTATGTTTCCTTACCATATCAGTAATAATTATTTCACTGGTGATGATTAGTATAAATATTACCCATTCTTCTTGGAAGGAGGGAAAATAATGTGAACTGTGCCAGTCCACACAAGTTCTGTTACCTTAAACATTTTGTAAAAGCAAACAGTATTTATTTGAATAATTTCCTTTCCACAGATATCATCGAGGTTACCACATTTAATGTTTTTTCATATAAGTTCATTTGCTTTTAACCCATATTACTCTTCTTACACAGGCCTTGTAGAGACAGTTCACAAGAAGTGGCTGGGTCTCACACATTTGGAAAGGTAAGTCTTAATTTTCTTAAAATTTATAATAAACTTGTGTAAAATAAATGTATTTTTAATAAAGCAAATTTTATTTTAAAGTATTTTTGGAGACTAATTAGAGCTGGATATGACTTTGTAGGTCATCAAGCTTATTTTACTGTTGAAGAAATTGAGGTCCTGAGAAAATGAAATTTGCATCCAATGTAACAGTGGTAGAATTATGGCCAAAACTCAGGTCCCCTAATTCACAGTCTAGTGCTCTTAATACACATCACTAAATCTGTCTCTATTTTGATGGTTATTTGTCTGGTGAGGTGCCATGGGTATGTATATGTCTGTGAGGGATAAGAATCTGTTGGTCCATAGAAGTGTGACAGGCATATGAGAGAGAGATGACTCAGAAGAGCATGTTCTTTAAGATTGAGGGGGCTTCCCTGGTGGCGCAGTGGTTGAGAGTCTGCCTGCCGATGCAGGGGACACAGGTTCGTGCCCCGGTCCGGGAAGATCCCACATGCCGCGGAGCGGCTGCGCCCGTGAGCCATGGCCGCTGAGCCTGCGCGTCCGGAGCCTGTGCTCGGCAACGGGAGAGGCCACAACAGTGAGAGGCCCGCGTACCGCAAAAAAAAAAAAAAAAAAGATTGAGGGACACAGGAAGGGTACCATGGCAGAGGGAGATTCATACAGAAGATATTTCTTATGACTTTAGAGATGACCTTTTTCTTTTGGGACTCTTCTAGAATAAGGGGTGAGGAGGAGAAGGGAGAGATACTAATTTACCATGCTTGGAAATTTTAAAAAAAGGTTGATATCATGGGAATTTGACTCATATTAAATATCATAGATGATAGTTAAGAAATTAAATGTGGCATATATTGGCCACAACAAATCCCACCAAACCTTATGAAAAAGAATGTTCACAGCTGTTTAATTTTTTTCTAAGGAGTCCATAGTAAGCAGCATCTATGTAGCTTGGAATTAGAGTCTGTCTGTGTCATTAAGTATTTGGATGACATAGCAAATGACAATTGTCAAACAGTGTGGCATTCTAAAAGATTCATGGTAATGTGGAAGGCTAATGTCACTGATACATTAAATGAAGGAAAAAGAAGATAGTCCAAATTTACACACAGTCAGGCTACCTTGTCCTAAATAAAAACTATGTTTGCTGGACCCATCTCAAGTTCTCCCTCCCTGGACAACTCAAGTCCTCCTTCATATTTTTCTTGTGCGGCCAGAGAGGGTGGGCCAGAGGGAAGATAGGGAATACTTTCAATACTCCAAAGAGAAGATAGTGAGACCTCCTGTTTATCATTTAAAACTCCACTTAGACATCATCCCCTCGCTGAAACCCATAGCCTGGATTTCCATAGACCCACATGGAAAAAATGCTTCTCTCTATCATAGTATTTAGTAGACTGCATCATATTTGTCTTTGCACCTGTCTACCTCCCTAGACTAGACTGTGAGCTTCTTGAGGGAAGAAAATATATTTTTATGCCTTTCCCCTAATTTAGGTTTTCCAAGCTTTAGGAAGAAGTGGAAATGATAACTGCTTTTCTACACTGGCTTCCTTACAATCCTTTATTCTATCTTCTGGGTCTCTGAGATTCTGCAGCCCACTCTGGCATATGGAACTGATAAACTAGGGAAGGAATCTGGTCATTGTTATTTAATGTTTGAGAACTTATAATTATCTGTGGATGTTATATCCTGAGACACTCTGCTGCATTTTCTCCAAAGGAGGGGCCTCTTTTGTATCAATAATGGAACTTTAAGGATTTCTGTTAAGCATTTACAGAAAATTGTTCCTCTTACTTAAAAAAAAATGCAGGAGGCTTAGGCATAGTTGCCAAGTATGGGAATGAGGTCTTTGATGGCTTAGCAGTTCTTGCTTTCCCATCTCCTTCCCTTTTGATATTTTCTCATTATGTTTATCCTCCCTCTTCTAGGATTTTTTGTTTCGTTCATACATGCATCCATGTATTCATACCTTCATTCCTTACAGATCACTAAAATGTAGCAGTCCTAGTCTTTGTACTTTGCAAAATACTCAAGATAAGAATTAGTCATACTGTGCAAATGTGAAAGATTAACACTTACCTGCTTCTTTCCCATACAGACCTCTTGAGTACTTTATGTGAATATCAATGCGTGCTTTAGAGAAAATAATTCCTGCTTTGAGAGTTTATCACAGAGACGTTATGCCAAATTGGGACTTGTAACCCCAGTAGGTGGCAAGGGGTAAATCTTGACAAGTAAATGGACAGATGGAGCTTTATTTTATTCAACCCCTGCCCAATCTTCTGATTAAAATCTTCTATCACCTAATTCACACATAGGCTTACTGTGCACCAGGCACATAGTAGATGCTTTACACATATTCATTTAATTCTCACTGCAATCCTGTGAAGTAAGCCCTTTTAAAGATGAGGAAAGTGAGGCATGAAGATGTTTAGTACATTCTCTAGGGTCACGCAGCTAGTAAATAATGGTGCTGAGATTCAAACCCAGGCAATATGACTCCAGATTTAATGTTCTTAGACACTGTACTAAGATCTGAAACTTTTATGATTAATTTAGTATGTATATCTGCATTTCTCTTAGCTATTCTGTGTCTTCTTCTAAACGTGTATCACATATATATGCTAGAGAGCAGCTCAGAACCAAGGAAAATGGTATGTAACTTTGCTCTCAACATTTAAACACAGCACACAAGGATTAATGGGGAATCTACCAGAAAGATCAATTGAAACTAGTAGTAACAGAAAATCAGTGCAACAATTTGGTGACACAGAATGAAGGAAGATTTTTTAAAAATTATTTTTAACAGCTTAGTGAGGTATAATTGATATGCAAAGAACTGTACATATTTAATGTGTACAATTTGATGAGTTTGGAGGATTTTTTTTAAAGGTGTCTTTTGGGTCCTGAAATTATGAGTCTTTGAACAACTTTCTCTTCAGGGAAATTTTCATTTATTGTCCCTTAGTTGTTACATGAGCACAAAAATTTTTAATTGGTCTTCAAACTTGAATAGAAAAGAAAGGAAATGAGGGGTTTAAAAGTAAGGAAGTTTCATATTTTAATGCAGTAATGCCACCAGCCAGGTAAGGAAAAGTTCTAGAAAAGAGCTTTGTAAGAACAAGTCTTATAAAGTGAATAAAAGACTGTGTGGCTTTTAGAAACTTAGTGATTAGCACTGTAGAATTAATATTGCTGAAACTTCGACTATTTAAAATAGAAGTTAAAAGAAAGATGACTGAATTAGTTCTGACATGTTACCATGTGAGATAATATACTTTTGTATTTGAGAATAAAGGACAGAAAGATTAAAACCAGTGAACACCATTTAGTTTATCTAGTGATGTTTGATTATTGTTCCAATCAGCAAATGTTCATCTTTTTTTTAACGGTGTGGTAATTCTCTAGAGTTCCTAATTTTCTAGTTTTAGAATGACCCATGCCTCAACCTGCTACACAATCCAAATGGTCACCGGACAATCTCATTCTCAGTCTCAGAGCTTTAAGGACCATGTATATATCATGAACTCTCAAATTTTATCTTTAGTACTGAGCTCTCTGCTACGCTCCAGATTTGTGTATCCAACTGTCTACTCTGTATCTTCACTTGGAAGTTTAATGAGCATCTCAAAGTTATCATGTCCAAAATTGAATTCTTTATTCCCACACCAAGCCTGCTCCTCCCCCACTGTGCCTCCTTTCAATAAACGGCATCACCATTTACCTAGTTGCCTAGATTAGAATCCTTGGTGTCATTTTAGATTACCCTCTCTCTCACATACCCTACCTCTAATCCTTTAGAAAATCACATCAGCCCTACCTTCAAAATATATTCAGAATATGGCACTCCCCACCATCATAATGCAGGCTGCCATCATCTCTTGGCTAGAAAATTACAAAACTTTCTCGGATAGAAAACTGTTTCCTTTTCCAGCTATTTTGTCTACTCAGCAGCTGGAGTTATCTCTAAGCTATAACTAATTTCATATACTCCCCAATCAAAACCTTCCAATGGCTCCCCATCTCACTCAGAACAAAAGCCAAAGTCTAAAATGGCCTGGAAGGCACCACACAAACTGCCCTCTCTGTCAACCTCTCTGACCTTTCCTCTTCTTACTTTCTTCCTTGCTTACTTTGCTCCGGCAACACAGTCTTCCTTGTCACAACCTACACAGTCCCTCATCAGGGCCATTGCACTTGCTATTCCATTTGCCTGAAACACTCTCTACTCAGTTATCTTCATGACTCCTTCCATCCTTTTATTCAGATCCTTCCTCAGAGAGGCCTTCCTGATCATCCTTTCCAAAATAGCCTTGTTTCCTCACTCCACCCATTACTATTTAGCCTCTTACCCTGCCTCTTTTTTTATGGCATTTATCATTACCTAACATATTTTTTTGTTTGCTTGTTTGTTTGTGATCTATCTCCACCACTGGAATGTAAGTTCAGTGAGGGCAGGAATTTGTTCATTCATTGCTGTATCCCGCTTACCTAGCACAGAACTCAATGTTTGTCAAATAAATGACTGACTGACTGAATGAATGAATGACGGTAACCTAGGGAGAAAGTAGGTCATAGTCTTAGGAAAAAAATAAAACATTTCATTAAAGATATGCTGCCAATCTAAAATATAGTTCACAAATATTAGTGTAAAGTATCCAGCTGTTCTCTTTTCAGGTGATACAGCCACTTTGAAGTCAAATGTTAATATGCAATAAATATGATCCATAAAATCTGTGGTTTTCTTCTAAATTAAATGCAAAGATTAATAGATGAGATGGTTTTGAAACCGGTTTAGGAACTGTTTAAGCATTTTAAAACCCGTATGCCACTATTAGAATGACAACTTGAGAAAATTAATGTGTATTGTTGATCTTTATTTTTCCTAAAATTATGCTGGGCCCTGGCTGTTAGGAATTTTCTGCTGGCTGTCCGGCCTCCAGCTGGGACTTAACTTCCTAATTTTATTAAGGCTCAATACAAGGACACACATGTGTATACTCTGGTTTCCTGTTAGTAGTTAATTAACAAGTTCATTATATGTTTGTTCCTGTCTCAGCATTATCAAGACAAATAGGGAAAGATCATGATGTTATGGTAAAATTCTATATGATTGTTTCTCTGAACTCTTTTGATTGAAAACTGTTTATTTTATAATACATTTAGATGTTAAAGGGGATAAGTGGGAGAGTTGTAACTTGTATTCTCAGAAAAATTCGGCAGAACAGACTCATCTGGAGAATAGCCTAGTCTGTTTTAATGAATTTATGGAAAAAAAAGGCTTTTACCACGTTTCATCAATTATTTTCAAAGGATTCAAATAAACTAAGGAGTATTTAATACTAAATAGCAGTGTGATATAGTGGAAACTGATTCTTATATAGGCTGTTACTAACTAAATGGCCTTGATTAGGTCATCGCTGCATTCAGGGCTTTGGTTTACTTGGCTGTAAAAAGAGGGTGTTAGACTAGGATTTTTAGATTTGTTTCAGCATTTAAGCAGTATCTGTGAACATGATGCTTTCTTACCTTTGAAAGTAGGAATATCAGTTTTCATGACATGATTAATAAAAATTTTATCTTGATAATTATTGAATCTAGATAATGGGTACATGCAGTTTCATTATACTATTTCTACTTTTATATATCTTTGAATATTCTTAAACAATAGCAAACTTAGAAATATAATTGATGAATAAAATGCTTGATAGCAGATAATATGTTCAAACTGATCTTGTGAAGTCTATTTCATGTCTATGCTGTTTTCTTCCAGTGTCATCTGAAACATTTATATAAAATAGCAGTTCCTCTTATGATCATTCCAGGGCAGTTTTCTTCAGTTTTTAGGAAACTGTGCCAAGGTTCACGACCAGATTAAAAATATCCCCATGTACAGATTTTCAAGGTGAAAGTATTCCTTGATCAGAAAACTAACAAAAGTTTCTTACAAGCATCATATAATTTATATTGATTTGGCAACTCACAACATGAACTTTAGATTGGCTTAATTATCTGTACCTCATTCTTAAACCCAGGCTAATTTTTCCCCTCACCACCCTACACATTGCCAGGTCATTTCTGGAAGATAATATGGCAGACTACATTGCAGCTGAGCAATCCTGGGTTTAAATCCCTATTTCAACCATTTCCTAAATGTGAGACCTTGGGAAAGCTTTTAAACTTCTCTGAGCCTCAGTTATCTTTTCTATAAAATGGGAATGTCAATAGTAGTATCTACATCATGGAGTTATTGTGAGGACTAAAGAACATGGGTAATCATTAAACACACTGCCTGACAAGCAGTTTAAACCAACATCATCAGCCTATTCTGTCATTATTATTTTTGTCACTTAGTTGTTTGCATTATTAGAATAAAGCTATGTGTGGAGAAATTTTTTTAAAAAGGGAGAAAATATGGCTGTTTTGGTTACCTTCACTAGAAGCATTCAATACATATTTATTGAACATCTGCTATACTCTAGGAACTAGATTTATAGAGGCAAGTAAGGCACACTTCCTGCTCTTAAGGAAATCACATACTAAGGGGAAAAACTGACATGTGAAAGCTTAGAGTCAGGGCTGAACTTAAAAGAGTAGGCAATTGTTGGCATGCTGATATTTAAAGGGAGCTAAAAACAAAATATAACCAAAGCCAGAAACCTCTGGCCTATCACTACATCTGAATTACCATTAGCATATTTTTCTTTGGAGTTTATACATTCTTTGATTTTTGGATTCCATGTGCAAATGCCTTTGGGAAGAGTAACACATTAAGTAATATCAATTGCATCTTTAAAAATATTGAAGTATAGTTGATTTACAGTATTGTGTTAGTTTCAGGTGTACCACATAGTGATTCTTTTTTAATTTTCTTTTTTGCAAATTATATCTCATTATAGGTTATTACAAGATAATAGCTATAATTCCCTGTGCTATACAGTAAATCCTTGTTGCTTATCTATTTTATGTATAGTAGTTTGTATCTGTTAATCCCATACCCCGAATTTGTCCCTCCCTCCCTCCCTCTCCCCTTTGGTAACCATAAATTTATTTTCTACGTCTGTGAGCCTGTTTCTGTTTTGTACATGGATTCATTTGTATTATTTTCTAGATTCCATGTATAGTGATTTCATATAATATTTGTCTTTTCTCTGACTTATTTCACTAAGCATAATATTCTCTAGGTCCATCCATGTTTCTGCAAATGGCAATATTTCATTCTTTTTTATGGCTGAGTAATATTCTATATATACCACATCTTCTTAAGCTAAGCATTTGTTGATGGGCACTTGGCTTACTTCCATGTCTTGGCTATTGTAAATAGTGCTGCTATGAGCTCAATTGCACTTTTTTTTTTTTTGCGGTACGCGGGCCTCTCACTGCTGTGGCCTCTCCCATCGCGGAGCACAGGCTCCGGATGCACAGGCTCAGCGGCCATGGCTCACGGGCCCAGCCGCTCCGCAGCATGTGGGATCTTCCTGGACCGGGGCACGAACCTGCGTCCCCTGCATCGGCAGGCGGACTCTCAACCACTGCGCCACCAGGGAAGCCCTCAATTGCACTTTTATGAAGATTTATTTCTATGTTATTTAGAGTACAGAGAAAATTGCTATAATCAAGACACCTCAAAATATTATGGCTAAAGCAACAGACCAAAGGTGGGCAGGCAGCACTGCTGCAGGAGGTCATCCAAGGCCCAGGGTCCTTCTGCCTGTTGCTTTGCTATCTCCTAGTATGGTGACTTTGTCTACGTGGTCAAAGTTTGGCTCCCATTATCATGTCTGTGCTATAGCCTACTGGCTGAGTGAGGAGAGAGACGGAAGAGGACAAGAGTTTTTTTTTTGTCAAAACATGATCCAAAGGTTGCACACATTGCTGCTGCTTGCATATCATTGTCTAAATTTCTATCATATCTTCATACCTAACTGCAAAGGAGTCTGGAAAATATAGTCTCTGGCTGGGAGGCCATGTACACAGCTAAAGGTTCTGTTACTAACAGGAAGAATAGGAGAATGGATACTGGGAAACAATTAGGGTCTCTGCCACAGTTTATCAGACAACTTTATCTTGATAAGCTTCCTGAAAGACCTAGGCCTTTCCTAATAGGGGGGTTGTATGAGTCATAAAGAAATGGTTAAAAAGACGGTTGACTCGTCTGTGGTGTTTTCTGACATCAACCAATTATTCAGTCTCAGATTTTCTAATACCAACTGGGTATCCTACCATTCAATTCAATTCTGACACTATCTGTAGTTAGCAAAGACCCCACAGGTTAAGAGGTCAGTCCATCAAGACTGTCCCCACTTCAGATGCCAGTCGAAAGTCCCAGCACTTCTGACCAACTAGCTATAAATTTAGGAAGTCCTAACGACTCATTTCAGGTTTGATAGTTCACTAGAATGACTCAAGGAACTTGGGGAAACACTTTATTTGCTATTAATGGTTTATTATAAGAGCAGCCAAATGGGAGAAATGTATAGGGCAAGGTATTGGTGGGGATGAGGGTACCACAGCTCATGGAGTTTTTATTCTCTCTCCAGGCATGTCAACTTCCTAGTACCTTAATGTGCTCACCAACCTGGAAGCTCTCCACACCCAGTTGTTTAGGAGTTTTTATGGAAGTCTCATTAGTAAGGCATAATTGATTAAATCTTTAGTGATTGAAACTCAACTTTCAGCCCCTCTCACCTTCCAGGAGCTCAGGGGGTGGGGATGATAGTTCCAACCTCTAATCTCAAAATCGGTTTCTCTGGCAACCAGCCCTAATCCTGAGCTAAGTGGAGGCTCACCAATCATCACCTCATTAGCATAAACTCAAGTTTGCTGAAAGGAGCCCATTACGAATAACAAAAGCCACTCCATTAACTCAGGAAATTCCAAGGGTTTTAGGAGCTTTGTGCCAGGAACTGGGGACAAAGGACCAAATATATCAGGAGCAGCAGTTCCCCCCACCCAAGCCATCTCTTCCTAAAGATGCTCACCTTTTTTACCACAATGCACATAGAATGAGTTGTTCTTTCCTCTGAGCTCCCTTAGCTGCCAATGATTCTATCATAGTATACTGTTCTTATCACACAGTACTATAATTATCAATAGTTTCCAGTTTCTATCCCTCTAACTAGAGTGTGAACTACATGAGATACTATCTAGCTCACATTTGTACCCCCAGCATCTAGCAAGGTGCTTGACACATCATTGCTCTGTGAACCGTTAAATGGATGTGAGAGGATAGAAAGCAGAGACTGGCACTGCTGACTTTTGGCAGTCTGTGTGTCTGTGTTTAAGTGTGTTTGCTGTTAATCTGGGGACTAGATCATGATGTTGCTGACTAGTATTTCCCAGCTCATTTGGATTTCCTGAGAATCTCAGCTCTGGTATCCTGCTGTTGAATCTGTGGTAGTCTGTAGGGGAACTCAGAGTTCATAAATTAGCTGGTTTCAGAGTATTAAAAACTGGATTTGGGGGAAAACAGGCAGTCTAGATGCCCTTTGTCTTACAGAGCATGTTCTTTATAGGACACTGCTTTTCTGTATACATGTCAACTATACCAAATAACTTTTCAAGTCAGTTTTCCGGGGTGTTATGATTTTTAAAAAATCCCCACAGAACCTAAGAAGTTTAACATTTGCCTGAAAGTTTAAAAACTGTTCTCAGATTCAGAGAATTTTTTTAAGAATGGGGTGTCTGTGCGCGTGTGTGTGTGCGCATATATAAACTAGAATGGTTATTTTATTTATTTTTTAAATCTTTATTTTTCTTGTTCATGCTAATTTGATGTCTTTTTAGCATTACAAAGGAAATAACACTTTGGGGCATTAAATAATGCCTTTGTTGATTGCCTCACTTGAACAGCAGTTCAGGAATACCCATTTCCTGTTTTGATGGTCCACAGAGTGGGAGTCACTGAGCTTTACACAATGAAAGAGATATCGTGATCCCTGCCAGTAAGCTATTTTAGCGGCTGAGGTATCAGGAAGAATCCCAGTAGTAGCTCTGTAGGAAGAGCACTGGACTATATGTCAGGTCTACCTAGGTTTTATTTCTCTTGAATTTTTGACTTCTGGAAGTTTTTTAACCTACTGAAACTTATATATGTTCCTGCTAAAGAGCTCAGAGATAGTACTTGTCTACCCTAGGCCCATCTAGCTTCACTTCACGGTGTCAGCCTAAGAAGTCTCAGTTCTGATATACCTCTGGCCCAATGAGAACAATTTTCTTTTAGCAGGTAGAAGTCTGGAAATAACCTAGTGTATGCTATGCCTCTGGAATTGATTTGGGCCCCTGGGAAACTTTGTAAGCATCAGGCTTTAGCGTTTATCTCTTACCCCACCATCTGCTACTGGCTGTTTAATTGGACTTTGGTTCCAATCTGGAAGCTCAATTCTTTTTCCATGTCTCTGTTGAAATTGGGATCCAGACCTAAATCTTTTGCCTAATTTCTGCTGGCCCCTTTCCAGGGACTGACAGTTGACTGCTTACAGAATCATTTGTATCATCTTGCCTTATTCTCTCAGAAGAATGACTTGACCCCAGTTGTCCTTAGGAACTTCCCCACTCTGAGGCTTTGATGTACCTCTTCATTTCATGTCCCTTGGGTGAAATGAAGGGACATGACCCTGGCCTGCATCAAACGTGGGTTTATACACTTTTTTTGGTGTAGACCAGCTTCCAGCTATGGGGGCACCATTCCACCTAGTCTTATCCCACCTCCTTTCTCTACACCAATCAGGCTTACTCCCAAATTCTCTCTTAGGAGTTGCAACATGCCTTGTATCTGTGTCAGAGTAATGAGTGCTAAGGTATAAGCATACAGGTTTCACTGGCAACTTCTAATGATGTCACTAGAAAGCCATCAAATAGGACTTTTATTATATTAAAATGAGTTGTCTTTTTAGTTTCTTTCTCTTCACACCAAGGAGCAAAGCTAAGCCTGTGCTTTCACTGATTAAGCTATCAAATCAATGTAGAAGTTCAAATCTAATCAACTTTAACATCTGAGGCATGGTGCATTATTGTTTCCAACAGCATTTTATTAACTTTACAGTCGGCCCTCCATATCTGTGTGTTCTGCATCCACAGATAAGGAGGGCCAACTGTACTGCACCATTTTATATAAGGAACTTGAGCATCCATGGATTTTGGTATCCGTGTGGGGATCCTGGAACTAATCTCCTGTGGGTACCACGGGATGACTGTATTTAATTTATGGTTCGCATCTCTACAAATAAATGTGCTGTATTATTCCAAGGTATTATTATACTTTTATTTCTTTGAATTGTACCTCTCCATTATACTACTATAAAGTATAGTATAATAAAATATTTGCAAGGGCCAGAAAATTTGGGGGAAATAGGAAGCTTGAAGAAAACTTCCTGGAGAGTTGTTTTTTGTTTTTTCTTTTTTTAAATAGAAGAAAGTAAATGAGTTAATTGGAATTGTAGTCACAGGGAAAGGAAAGAAGATTTTGAATCTAGGTCTCCTTTTTCTTACCATCATGTCAGCAAATTCTGATTATAAAATTCCTCACGTAGGCCTGATAAGTAATTTCTGACAAAAATGACTGTGAAAGAGGCAAACTAGCTGACATCTGAAAAGCAGATACCAAACTCCCTAAACAATTCTCAGTTTCTTTCCACTTTCCAACTTCAATTTAGGGGGAAGCATTAACTATGCGAAAGAACACAGAAAGAAAAAAATATCTTAGGTAAAACATAAAGTTAGTAATGGAGTGAAGACTGTAATCCATGATCCCCTCTTCATTCAGACTCTTTGCTTTTTCTTTGTTTATTCATATATTTAGTGTAAAATATATCTTTGGTATTTGAGAGAAGCTATCAACTCTGAACCTGTGTTCCAAAGCAAGGACGATACTTTTTATCCATTGGAATATTAGATGGTATATAGACTGAGATCCAGTCTCAATTCATCCCTATTTCAGAATAAATCAATGATGTCACTTCACCTACTTTAGAAAAGCATCAAAAGTATCCTGGCTTCTTATAGTTTTGCATGGTTCCTGGTCATGGAGATAAAATCAGGGGTGAATTAAAAACTCTGTGGAGACTTGAAAGATGAGGGGTGATTTGGTGTTGATCTGAGTTTCTTAATTTAATTTTATCTGGGCTGAAATAAAATCTTGTTTGGTTATATAAAGAACTATTTGATAAACTTTCAATGGGAGAAAATATGCATGACACTTAATGAATTTTAATTATAACACTGAGGATTTTAGAAATCAGGGAAACCTTAGCCATCATCTAGTTCTAATGCTAATTTTACATATGAGAAACTGACCATTTCTTAGGGAAAATGCAGAGGCAATTTTTGCTTGGAATTGAAAGTTAGACTAGATGACTTCTGAGGTTACATTCAATAAATTTTTTGAAACTGAGGCCCAAAGAAGTTAAGGAAATCGCCCAAGGTCACCTAGTTGATTGTGGGAAGGAGAGCCTAGAGTTGAACCCAGGTTTCTGGATTCCTTGTCCACTTTTGACTCTCTTCCTACTTAAAGATATTTGAAACTCAACACAGTGAGTTTATAGTCCTGGCATAGTCCTAGCATACACATACTTACCTTTGGATTATCTTTTAATTCCCAATGTGGTGAGTCACATAGTAAAATAATATTAGCATACTGAAATGCTGTATCAGGAACTAATTAAAAGGGAAAGAAAATCACTCAGATGAACTTCATGACTTCCTCTCAGTCTTTTGACAAACATAACCTTGAATGCTGAACTGCTTTGAATGCACATTTTCTCATGACAGTACATTTGGTGGATAAAGCAGAGCTCCTCCTACATAAAGACTTCAGTTCTAAGGTCATATAAAATCCACCAAGTTAAAAAGCTGTTCAATGAGCAGATTTCAGTGATATTGCAGAAGAATTTGATTATAACTGGACACATTATTTACTTATAGTAAGTCTGGAACTTAAATTTGGGGGAGGGAGAGAGGGGATTAGAGGTAAATTGTTTTGAATAATTATTTGTTTCACTTTCTTCACCTCTTTTAAAATGGGTTCATAGATCTTTTTTGTGGCAAAAATTGTTTGACTTGACATAATATTAATTTGGGGAAATAATGTAATTTTTTGCTTGAAGCTAATTAATAGGTGCTGGTTAATCAGTATAAATAACACTAGTGATTTTAATTTTTATTGTTGTTTTCTTATTAGCCTTTATTTTCTATATAAATCATACCTCTTATAAGCAAACCTGGTCCTTTAGAAATGGTAAGAATAGTTGAATTTTAGAGTTAAGAGGTTTTCTGAGATTGTTTTCTATGTGATTTTTTTTCTATAAGTGAGAATCTTCCACTTTGCCATAACTTTTCTCTCTTAAGCTCAGAAATAACCATAGAGCTCCTCTAAAATGAATGATTTAATTTACCTTTATATGATATTTTGATTTAATTTATGGAACATGCATACATGTATATATGGTGATTTCATTTATTTGAATATTATAGTTACATATATCGTAGATTATTAAAATAAAAATGACAATTTTCACTGCTTTTGCTCTGAAATGAACTAACATTTTATACATTTGATGCTTGTTTTCCTTTGAAAGAATCCATAGTTAAGATTTAAATCTTAAATCTTTTATACATTGCACTCATTTTGGATGCTTCCAGGTTAGCCTTCTTTCTTCAATATGTAAAAAGATATATAAAACCAGAACACGAATATAGGGCATTTATCAGCTGTTTTTGGTTAAAATTTTATTAATGTATAGAACTTTTAGAGCATTCAAGACTTAACTGCATAGATTTATTATTATTAAGTAATAAACTAAGGACTTAGAGATCTGGGTTTTAGTTCTAGATCTTTTCCATATGGTCCTGTGACCTTAGGATGGACATCCTACCCCCTCTCCATCTTTATTTCTTCATCTGTAAAGTGAGCCAGATGTCCTGACTCTGCCTAATGTTGTGAAAGGCAGTAGAAATGTTAAAAATGATTATTTAAACAATAGGATTAATCAAAGGAGAGACAGAACAACTATTGGATTCTTCTTATTTTTTTCTGATGCTAAGATCTTACCTGTAAGTGAAAAGCTGCTTTCAGGGTATTTTTTTGAAAATCGGAGGAATATCACCTGTATTTTTCTGCAACTTGGAGGAGTGGGGGTGGGGTAGGTTGCTGGTTCCTTTTGATGTATTTTTCAGAGTGTCTTCAAAGAATTAATAGGAGGTGACTCCTGGATATGGGAGAAGCTGAAGGCAGCTAATAACAATTGGGTTATTATGGCCACTATGCTGCAGACATTTTATGTGAACTATCCCAGGGCTCCCCAACCTCTGGGCCATGGACCAGTACCGGTCTGCGGCCTGTTAGGAACCGGGCCGCACAGCAGGAGGTGAGCAGTGGGTGAGTGAGCAAAGCTTCGTCTGTATTTACAGCTGCTTCCCATAGCTTGCTTTACGGCCTGAGCTCCGCCTCCTATCAGCGTTATGGTGAGTTGTATAATTATTTCATTATATATTACAATGTAATAATAATAGAAATAAAGTGCACGATAAATGTAATGCACTTGAATCATCTCCAAACCATCCCCCACTCCCGCCACCACCACCCCCCGCCCTCCCCAGTCCATGGAAAAATTGTCTTCCAGGAAACCGGTGCCTGGTGCCAAAAAGGTTAGGGACCACTGCACTATCCCATTTAATTATTTCCTAAGCCCCAAGTATTACTGCCTTCATTTTATAGATAAGAAAATTTAAGTGCAGAGAGCTGAAGTGTCTTCTTTAGATCTGTGTGGCTGCAGTGTCTGGGCTCTTTCCATTATTCCATGCTGCTCCAAGAGTCTCATGGGGCAATACTAAGAAGATTTGGAATTACGTCTTCCATTCTCTCTGTGGGATCAAGACTTATACTGGGGAGATGGATAACGTGGAGTCACAGAGTAGGTAGGCAGGTGCCCTACATGATATGATTTGGGAAGCAGTTGACAGGCCTGCCCACAAGTATCATCTTCATTGGCTTGTCACATTCACTTTTCCTGAGATTTTACCACTAAAATGATTACTTTGCTTGTTTTGTTTTTCTTTGCCAGTGGGGAGGTTGTGAGGATTTTCAAATGCACATACTCCTAGGAGAGTTCATGTATTTAGCAGACAGTGTGAAATTGGAGAAAGAGCTCAGATTTAGGAGCCAGGAAGACCTGGAACTGAATTCTGATGCCGCCAAGTCCTAGCTTTTTAACTTGCATGTGATAACTAATCTCTCAGAGCTTCACTTTCTTCTTGAATAAAACAGAGATAATAATGTATATGCATAGGCCCTTATTATAATAATTATAATATATTACATATCTGGTATGGGTAGTTGTAGTAGAGTGGGAAGAGCACTGGAATGGAAGTCAGGAGACTTGGTGTCCTGCCATATGCTTTCATTCATTTGCACAACATCAGTCACTAATACTATTTTTAAGCTGTGTAAATAACAAACCTGTACTTATCAAAGAAAGGCATGGAGAAGAAAGTATATCTTCCCTAGAACAGTGATAAATTCCATTTATGCAAATTTTCTTAAAATAGCCAGATGATCCTTCAATACATGATTTCAAAACACAGATGGATGTTGTAATTCAGTTTTCTCTGTTTCAAAGAACATGAATACACAGGGATTATAAATATTCAAAACATTAATGCAATTTATCATCATTTTCCTTTCCTCTATTTCCAGTACCAAATGGTAGCATAAATTCCCAAGCAGTGTCCTAAACCAGAAACAGGAATCATCCTAGATTCCTTTCTCTCGTTTATCTTCAACCATCATTTCATACCCACACACATCACAGATCTCCTTCTCTAAATACCCATTTTCAGATGGAAGATCATGATTTTGGTGTTTGATATTTTGCATTTGAGGTGTGTTTGAGACTTCTAAGTGAAAAATTTGAGAGAACAATTAGATATACAGGTCTGGAGCTCAGAAAAGTAGCTTGAGTGAGAGATATATGTTTGAAAGTCATTGGCATATAGATAGTAATGGAAGCTGTGGGAGTGGATAAAATTACATAGGGAGAACATAGAGTCAAAAGAGATGAGGGTTTCAAAGAACTTCATTTAATATTAGGATAAGTAAAGGGTGAACCTAAAAATGAAATGAAAAGTGTGGCCAGAGAGGTAGAAGGAAAACTGGGAAGCTGGTGTGAGAAAAACCAAGGGAACTGTGTTTCAAGAAGGATGGTGGTAAACAGGTGAATGCCACTTTAAGATTGAGATAAAAAATATTGATTGGATTCAGTAACATGGAGGCCATTAGTTATTTTAGTGGGACATGTTTCAGGAGAGTCATGGATTGGTGGTGGGATGAAGGAAGAAGCTAGAAGGGAATGGAGTGGTGAAGAGTGAGTGGGAGGTGTGAAAATAGCAAGTATAGACAACTCTTCCTAGAAATTTGGCTGTGAAGAAGATGGGAGTATTGGGGCAGTAGCTGGAGACAAATATATGGACAAGATAGTTTTTTTTTAAGTTTGGGGAGAAATGAGCATATTTAAATGCTAATGGATATATCCACCTGATATTTACGTATGTATGTATACATACATCTCATGTATGTTGAAAATATATGAGAAGAAAAAATTAAATTGTAAGATTCCTGATAATGTGATCAGGGTTGGCATCCAAAACACACATGAGGAGTTTTACCTTAATAGGAAATATACTCCTTTATTACAGCAGTAGGGAAGGAAGAGAGGGTGTGGGGAAAATGTGGAATCAAGAAGATGAGGGAATTTCCATCTGATAGCTTCAATTTTGTTTTTATTTATTTTTAAATTTTTAGTATAGTTGATTTACAATGTTGTGTTAGTTTCTGCTGTACAGCAAAGTGAATAAGTTATACATGTATCCACTCTTTTTTAGGTTCTTTTCCCATATAGGTCATTACAGAGTATTGAGAAGAGTTCCCTGTGCTATACAGTAGGTCCTTATTCAATTTTGTTTTTAAAGAGACAAAGTCATGTGCTGAGATTGGGGAGAGGAGATGAGAGGATTGGAGATACTGGAAGAAGTTTTTAATTGTTGTCAAGAATAGAATAAAGCTGAACAGAGACATGTAATGTTTCTGAGTAGTACTGTGGGTTCATATGAAATTGAGTATTATAACTTTATCATGGAACTAATCTATTGTGGGACTTATTCCTTCAGCACCCACCTTCTCTGGTATAGGCACAGAGAAAACCTGAAAGTTGGATTCATTCAAGCTTGGGATTTTGTTAGGAAGTTATGATAAACAGGCAGAGGGACAGCTTTAGTTTGGGGGTATGGAAACTAATCTAGATTGAATAAAAAAGGGAAGAAAGCAAAGTCTGCCAGATGGATTTGGAAAAAACAGTCAAGTCTTTGCAAAGCTGAAAAATGATCACAGTGGCAGTACTTAAAACGTAAGCTAGAATGAAAGGAGATTATGGGAAAATCACTTAACTTCTCTGGCTTGTTTTCTCATCTGTATATAAGCCATGGTGATAGACAGTGGAAGCCAAGTATGTTTTGTGTCTGTATAAATTTATGCATGTATCTCATTGCCTTTTGATAGTAAGTATCAAGAGAATCAGGAGGACCTAGGAATTTCTGAAGAGCATCCTGCCCACTTCTAAGGAATGAAGTAGGGTTGGAGGATAGGAAGTGGAATGAAACAGGGTTAGAAGGTAGGAGGTATGAGTCATTCTAACTCTCCCACTGATGCTCAGTCAAAGGAAGACAAAGCCATGCTTCTATAGGTGTGATTCTACTACAAGTAGTTCTCTTTTCTCTAGGTATGTTTGACTTTGCTCATCCAGCAGTGATTACTCTCTAACTATGGAATCAGCCATCTCCTTTATCTAGCACTTTTGCAGGAAGAACAGTGTACATTATTGGTGGAATTAGTACTGATTCATTGAGAGGAAACTTGAACTCCAGGGCATTTTGATAATAACCAAAGCATGTGGATGAGCTATCAACATCTGGAAAAGGTGAAGCAGCATAGGATTAAAATTATGTGAGTGCACCATCAGAACATCATTCAGAAAACTGTGGCAGCAGCTCATGGTGGTGGGAAAAGTGCCGTGGTACCTGAGAGCAGCTCGTGTTAGCAGAATCTCCAGATGTCCAGAGAGAGTTCTCTAGCACTTATTTAGCACAGTAAGGACTTTGAAGGCCTCAAAGGGGATGTTGGAGTTTTATCACATTGTGTTTTGTCACTGTGAAAAGTTTCTACTTCAGCATTTGTGGTTATAATATTTGCAAGTGGGGTGGTTCAGTATGATTTTCTCCCCCCAGGTATCTGGTTGGAGACTTTAGCCAGGGAAGTGCTACACAGCTTAAATGTAGCTGACTCAAAGCCTATGTAGAAAATGAGGGGTTGGACTGTATAAGCGCATACTTTGATTACCTGGAAATTTGGGCCTAAAAGATTATGAACTTTTAAAGGATTTTTAGGGAATTCCCTGGGGGTCCAGTGGTTAGGACGCAGCACTTCCATTGCCGTGGGCCTGGGTTCAATCCCTGGTCGGGGAACTAAGATCCTGCAAGCCATGTGGCGCAGCCAAAGAAAAGGACTTTTATACACAGTGCCAAATACGCCTCTAATTAGGTTGCAGGCTCTTCTTAAATAAGAAAGTGGTTTATTTTGCTCTCACATAACTATCTGGAGGTAGCTAATCCAAGGCTGCATGAAGCTTTACTTCATGAGGTCAAAGGCCCTGGGCTATTCCAAACTTGTTCTGCCATGCCTAGGGTGTTTTCCTCATCTGCTTAATCAAAGATGGCTCACTACCAGGACCACATTCTAAGAAGCAGAGTGGAGAAAGGGGGAAAGGGAAAGGGGAGAAATGGTCTATTCTCTTTAAAGGCATGACAGAGATTGGAGATAACACTTCTGTTTATACCTCTTAGGCAAGAACTTAACGTTGTCATGGTAGCCTTCATTTTGTATGCCCATGTGCCCAGCTAAAACATGGGGGTTTCATTACACTGAAGGAGAGGAAAATGAATATTAGGGGACAAGTAGTAATCTCAGCCACACTGCCTCCAAAAAAGATTCTATCAATTCACATTTCTGCCAGTAGCCCAAGGAAAGCTCACACACTATAGTAACAATTTTGTTTATTAATTTTGCTTATATTATAAATTATTTAACTGTAAGTTTATATAATTTAATTTTTAAAGACTTTATTTTTTTAGAGCATTTTTAGGTTCACAGCAAAACTAAGGGGAAGGTACAGAGATTTTCCATATACCTCCTGCCCCCACACATTTATAGCCTCTCCCATTATCAGCATCCCGCACCAGAGTGGTACGTTTGTTACAAGTGATGAGCCTACATTGACACATCATAATCACCCAAAGTCCATAGTTTACATTAGGGTTCGTTCTTAGTGTTGTATAGTCTGTGGGTTTGGGCAAATGTATAATGACATGTATCCATGATTATAATATCATACAGAGTATTTTCACTGCCCTAAAAATCCTCTGTGTTCTGCCTAGTCATCCCTCCCCCTCACTTCAACCCCTGGAAACCACTGATCATTTTGCTGTCTCCATAGTTTTGCCTTTTCCAGAATATCGTGTAGTTGGAATCATCACTTATATTGCCTTTTCAGATTGGCTTCTTTTACTTAGTAATAAGAACTTAAGGTTCCTCCAAGCCTTTTCATGGCTTGATTTCTTTTTAGTAGAGTAATATACCATTGTCTGGATGTACCACAGTTTATTTATCCATTCACCTACTGAGGGACATCTTGGTTGCTTCCAAGTTTTTGCAATTATGAATAAAGCTGCGATAAATATTTGTGTGCAGGTTTTTGTGTGCACATAAATTTTAAACTCCTTTGGGTAAATAACCAAGGAGCATGATTGCTGGATCATATGGTAAGAGTATGTTTCGTTTTGTAAGAAATCACCAAACTATCTTCCAAAGTTGCTGTACCATTTTGCATTCCTACCAGCAAAGAATGAGAGTGCCTGTTGCTCAGCATCCTTGCCATCATTTGTTGTTGTTGTCAGTGTCCTGGATTTTGGCCATTCTGACAAGTGTGTAGTGAGTTACTGTGGGGTTTTGTTGTTGTTGTTTTTTGGTTTCTGGTTTCTTTGGCTCTCCTTCCATAAACTTGATGACAGGGAACTCTGTGTCTTGCTTGCTTTCATATCTGCAGCCTTGAGTGCAAAATGGATGCTCAGGAAATGTCTGTGAAATGAAGATCTGGATAGATGCCTATGATCGTATCAGCACCAATACAGCAATCAAAGGCACAGGCCATAAAAATAGAAACTGAGGTTCTATTTTGATGAGAAGCCCCTAAAGTCATTTAAGAAACATTGTCTAACCCAACCTCAAAAGCAGCTATCAAAAAAAGTGAGAAAGTAGGTGAGTAGGCAGACCTACCACTTAAAATTATTAGTGGATTCAGAGCTTTTAAGCAGATGATTATAAAGAACCAGTTCTCTTAAAGCAGGAAATTCATTTTTATGAAGGGCAATCAGTCCAGTGAAAAACAATAAAGCCCTGCCGACATACAAGTAAAAAATAACCTTTTTATCATAAGTACTTTAAAAAAGTAAACTCACAAAGTTGCAACTAGAGAAAGCCTGCGTGCAGCAACGAAGGCCCAATGCAGGCAAAAATAAATAAAATAAATAAATAAATAAATAGATTTATTTAAAAAAAAAAAGAAAAGAAAAGAAAATGTATTGAGAAGAGAGAATGCTCCAGTATATTTAAAATAAGGACAGCCAGGAATCCAAAAATATATTTATTTCCACTTAATGGAAAAGAGAAAACATCAGTAAGAAAGAGGAAAAGAGGGAGAAAATGGAAAAAGAAAAATATAAGGAAAGAAGATGAGGGGCATGTGGGAGAAGAAGCAGACAGCAAGAGCCTGAATGATGAAATAGGATCATCCATGCTCTGAATCTCAAATAGGCTGCCAATCTAAGCCAGAATACAAATCCTCCTGCCTAGAGATATGCACTTATTGGAGCCCTTTGGGAGTATGGACAGTTATATTATTTGATCCCTCAGTTTCAGAGTTTTCAAAATACAATAAAGGCTTTATGTTCCCTAGAACAAGAATTTCTGATATCCCTTGATTCTGATTTTCAATCATGTTTCTAGACCAATAGCCAAGTTTTTAAAGTGCCCTATAAAAATATAGTTAAAGTTGTTTCTGATTACTTTTGCTGCAGAAGACAAATTTAGAAGAAAAACAATGAAATCTCAGATTGCACATAGATGGAAAGTAAAGATGTTCTACAGTCCGGAGAAATTGCAGGCTTTTAAAAATAATATTTCATTGGAAATGTGACAAGATGGAGATACCTTTGTAAAACAATTTGAGCAGATGGAAAGTATTTGTTAAAGTAATCACTGGTGAAACTAAACTTTGATAGTTTCTAATTGTCTCAGAAAAATGTTCTACCTTGGTATGGTGCCCTTTGATAAGTACAATCCTAAAATACTCTGGCCTGCATCCCCCAAATAAGAACACTCACTGTTACTAAACAGGTACGACAAAAATCTAAGTAACAACAGGATCAAACCTTTATGTGAGGGCTTCCCTGGTGGCGCAGTGGTTGAGAGTCCGCCTGCCGATGCAGGGGACGCGGGTTCGTGCCCCAGTCCGGGAAGATCCCACATGCCGCGGAGTGGCTGGCTCGTGACCCATGGCTGCTGAGCCTGCGCGTCTGGAGCCTGTGCTCCGCAACGGGAGAGGCCACAGCAGTGAGAGGCCTGCATAGCGCCAAAAAAAAGAAAAAGAAAAAGAAAAAGGTTCAGAGGAAGGAACAGCAAGGAGGAGGTAGAGGCAGAACCAGCTACATAATCTGCAGGACCCAGTGCAATTTCAAGACTATAAACGCAGAGCATTAAACCATCACTGGATCCTGTGCAAGAAAACGGA